>NW_020229873.1:327500-707500 GCF_003227715.2 Harpegnathos saltator | reverse complement strand
TGAGGCGAGCGAGAGTGGCGCGAATATTTCCGGTGGCGGCGTGTTTACTCAAGAATGACGTCGAGTGCGCGGATTCAAGCCACCGGCCGATTTTATTTGCCGAGTGTTTATTTTAAGATCGCACGTACGGTTTCCGGGTCTATTAAGAGGCGCGCGTGTACGCGCTCGCTCGACACGACCGTAAATCTTTTCTACGCTTTCGCGCGGAGAACGGAGGGACGCGAAGGGCGCGGACGCGCTCGAAATGAAAGCAACTCGCCTCGCCGGGAGATTGTTCGCGGCTTTGAGACGTGGCTCCTCGGTGAAGAAGGGGGAAAAAGTTCCCGTTCCCGGAAAGGAAATTCGTGGCGCGATGGAGATGGGCGTTTCGAAACGTCTCAAGTCTTACGCACGGGAAAAGATCTCTCGATCTTCGTGTAACGGAGTGTGCTGCCGCTGGCGGGGCCCGGACGAAAAGTCGATGACGAGGAACGATATATCTCTGTTGTCGCTGCCGAAGACATTCGTCCGAACATTCGGCTGCGTTGAAGCACATTGCGCGGATAACCGAGAACGGAGATCTTCTTCGGGAATTTCTCGACAAGCGAGTTCTTGCCCAGTTCTCTTCCGGGCATCTCTTCCTGGAAAATCGATCGTCGCGCCGCCGCCAGTCGAGTTTCCTCTCCCATACGCCTCGCCCTACGTTTGGCGATTCATCAATCTCACCCTCACGTCATTAGGGGAAGCGAGGCGAGGCGAGGCGAGGCGAGGCGAGGCGGTACGTTGATTGCATTGATAAAAAAACGTCGAAAATCGTTTCCAGGTCACCGACACCAACGACAACGCGCCGACCTTCCAGAGCACGGCCTACTCGTTCGACGTCCCGGAGGACGTGCTGAGGGGTAGCCGCGTCGGCCAGATCGTCGCGACGGACGCCGATGCCGAGGGACCCAACAGTCAACTGAGCTACGTGCTGATCTCCGACTGGGCGAACGACGTGTTCTCGTTGAACCCCAACACCGGCGTGTTCACGCTCACCGCGAGCCTCGACTACGAGCAGGTATACTAGGCACATGAATCAAAGCGACGATCCTCCTTCACTTCCTCTTATGTTCTTTTCGTTTAATCTTACCGTGTCGCTCTTACACGAGCATTCAGAGGAATGCTCGTCGTAAAGGGGTGCGCCGGGAATTCAGCCGAAAAGAGGCTGAAGAGTAGTCCGAGCTGAAGTTCCGTTTAGATCAACTCGGAACTAAAGAACGCGCGCGCGCGCGCGCGTATCCGTTAAAACGTGTCGGAGCAAGCCCGAGGCAGCGATTACAACCACGAACACGCCTCTCTCCACATTCAAGCCGGCGCACAGCCATTATATTAGCCGCGGAGGGCAGCGCTAGAATTTAGGGTTTTAACGGTAGAACACAGAGTCGGACAGATCGATGAACGGACACAGTCTCTATAATGGCGGTCCGCCGCTGCATTTCGGAGACAAGCCATACTTAGACTCCCGGCCGCGTACGCTTTACGAACCGACGCGCGCAGTAGCGTAAAATCGTAAACCCGCGATGGAACGCGAAAGCCCAGAACGATCCTCTTTAAACGAGCTAGAGAAGAGGAGAGGACGAAGAGCGAGGAACAGTCTTTTCTCACGTGGCTCTGATCGTGGAGAATGACGAGAGGATGCGATAATTTCGCGAGAGAGGGAAAAAGTGAGAGAGAGAGAGAGAGAGAGAGAGAGAGAGAGAGAGAGAGAGAGAGAGAGAGAGAGAGAGAGAGAGAGAGAGAGAGAGAGAGAGAGAGAGAGGCGCGTCTCCGTTCCTCACCTGTCTAAGACGAAAGATGTAATTTGCCATCTCATCGGATCGCCGACTAATACAGCGCGCGCCCTGAAGATCTGCCGCGAACAATACACACTCCGAGGATTTGTTCGCACATTAAGCGATATCTTTGCATCGTGTTTTATCATTAAAGCGTAATCACGCTTACCTCTCATCCGGGCTCGCCACGCTTGTCGTTTGTCTTGTTCCGCGTGAAGTTTCCGACGGCGATGTTGAGATAATCGCGATAATAACGACGCTATCGACGTTTTTCGCCTGCCCTGTTTCTCTTCTTCGCGTACGCTGGCTACGCCACTGTTTTACGCTCTCTTACGACACGCATGTGAGAGCACGGCGGGGGAGCGCGTTAGTCGCGCGGCTCCTATCGAGAAGGACTAGGAAGAGTGGGGGGGAGGGGGAGGGAGACGCGAGAGGAAGAGGATAAGGGTAGCTTATAGAACCCTTCATCAACGTAATGCCCTTCCAGACCCACGTTCCGGACAACGTCATTACGCAGCCATGAAACGCGTCGTACATGTGTATGCGAAAGCGCATCGGAAACAAAGAAATAGCACGGTGCCGCGGCCGAAACTGACATTTTAGTCCTTGCAAAGCGGTTAAGTGCGGGTCTTAAGAGGACCTGTTACCGGACGATTTATAACAGGGCCGAACGCAGGTTAATCCTCGCGCAGTTTCGCCGCACCGAAGGAGGAGAATCTCGCCCCTGCGTCCACCTATTCTTCGTGCGTTTCTTCCCTTTTCTCTGCTCGTCCTTAAAAATCAGCCTGGTTTTTAACGGAATCGTAAAACCAATCGCTGTAACTCTTCGTTGTGTAACGCTTTGAGAAAATGAAAAAATCCCGCCCGTCGAAACGCATGAATACCCTCGTCGAGGGAACTTCCTCGATTTCCTCGGTCTAGCCGGCGAGAGCCGTCTTCTCGCCAAGTCTTCCGCCGACTCAACGATAGACGATTGCGTGAGAACAATGATGAGGGTGTTAAGGGTGACCGATGTGTCTTCTCATGCACCAGATGCAACACTACATCCTGGTGGTGCAAGCGACGGACGGCGGCATGCCGCCGCTGTCATCCACGGTCACGGTGTACTGCAACGTCGTCGATCTGAACGACAATGCGCCGATCTTCGAGGCTGGTCCGCTCGCCGCCGAGATCATGGAGAACGCGACCATCGGCACCCCGGTGCTCACCGTGACCGCCCAGGATCTGGACTCCGGCGACAACGGCAGGGTGGTTTATGCCGTCGTCGGCGGCGACGACGACGGTGACTTCGTCGTGGCGTCCAACGGCACCCTCCTCACGCATCGACTGCTCAATCGTGAACGTAAGCCGCTGTACAACCTGGTGTTGAGCGCCACCGACAGCCCGTTGCCACCCGCTCGGCCGCTCTCCTCCACGGTGCAGGTGAGTCTTGGGAATCTGCTAACTTCGAACTTGAAGGAAGGTCTCCGCCGAGACCCTGACAAAAATATTTCACCGTTTTTACTCCTCAAAAATCGGTTTTGACAGTAAATTCAACTCAGCGAGTATGACACCGAGTTTTTAGGTCGGAAAGTCGGCATTTTTAATTAAACAGTGAGCGGAAAACGGATTGTCGAGTAATAAAACCGAATATATCCGAGTAGTAAAAACGTATCATAAAGTGTATTTTTAAGCAGATTGCCCGTCTGTACTCTTTTTTCCAATCTTTCTTCAGCTGCGAGTAACAGCACGTTAATACGTACATTTTTACTCAATTTATTTCAATGTCCTGAGTAAAAGAGATACGTATTAACGTGCAGCCACTTATCAGCTGAAAAAAGAGTGTTAAAGACGAATAATCTGCTTAAAAATACTCATGCATATTCGCGTATACTCGTCACAATTTTTCGTTCTATACTCGCTGTACGGGCTTGAGAGTGCAAAAAACGGACATAAGAATGAAGAAACGGGTAAAAAATGGGCTAAAACGGGCCAAAAACGGGCTAAAAACGGGCAATATGAGGATAAAAACGGTGAAATATTTTTGTAAGGAGACTTTCGCCTCTTCGCTGCTGCACTCGTATATAATTATGAAAAGCGAAAAATCGTACAAATATTTCGTTCACGTTGACGTTGAAGGGAATTGAGCCTCGATGCAGTTGCGGTTGAGCAGCGGAAGCTTTGAAGACTACTTCGTCATTAACGTAATCATTTTGAATTAGTCTTCGCTGAGGTGTCTGCCTCTCGCAGAGTCTGCTTCACGCCAAGTTACCGCTGCGAACGTTTGTTCCTGAATTTTGTTCATAATTTTGATCCCGAGTTTCGATGTTGAAGAACACGACGTTTCGTCGTTGACTCACCTTGCGAAAACTTCGCTCGACACTTGCGTGTTCGTCGACGCTTCGACGTGCTTCGTAGACAGGAAGTTCCAAAATTCTCGTCGAGGCGCGCGCGATCGAATTTCCGCGGAAGGAAGTAGACGTGAGAGTCGGCCGAAGACCTCGTAATGGGAGCCGGTGTCGATGACAGCTGCTCTTCCTACCGAATTTCGAAGCAGCCACATTGTGTTACCCACGTATTAACCCTCGTGCGACAGGTGACGGTGGTGTTGTTGGACGTGAACGACATGTCGCCGGAGTTCATATCACCTACGAAGATATCGATAATCGAGAACGCGCCGAGCAACACGGTGGTGATGTCGATCAAGGCCGTCGACCGGGACGAAGGTCGAAACGGATACGTGGAGTATTCGCTGGAGAACGACAGTCTGCCGTTCACGTTGGGCTCGGTGGACGGGCTGCTGCGTGTCTCCGGGCCGTTGGACCGCGAACAGACGTCGAACTACACCCTGCAGGTCATCGCCAAGGATCGCGGCGACCCGCCGAGGTCGTCGTCGATCACCGTCACCGTCACGGTGCTCGACGAGAACGACAACTCGCCGGTGTTCGATCCGAAGCAATACTCCGCCACCGTCGCCGAGAACGCCAGCATCGGCGCCAGCGTGCTCCAGGTCAGTACTATCCACACGAATAGCGATTCTCTCCTCGTAGCGACTTGCAGCTGCAAAATGCTCTCGTCCCTCATTCGCGAGTTTGTCTTGATGGATTTGGAATCCGGCACGACTCGTCGTCTTATCGCAACTGAATCGTTCATTTCTTCAGGTGTCGGCGATGGATCGCGACGAAGGCGCGAACGGCAGGGTGCGTTACAGCATCGCGAAGGGCGACGACAACCGGGACTTCACGATCTCGGAGGACGGCGGGGTGATCCGGGTGGCGAAGAACCTCAACTTCGAGCGCAAGCCCAGGTATTACCTGACCATCCACGGCGACGACTGCGCAGCGGAGGTCGGTGAGAAATCCCGAAGCGACACCGCTCAAGTCACCATCACCGTGCTGGACATCAACGACAACGCGCCGGTCTTTCTCGACTCGCCTTACATCGCGCACGTTATGGAGAACATGGTGCCACCGGGCGGTTTCGTCATACAGGTGAGCAAGAGTGTACATTTCGGAGTTTTTATTTTTTATATACCTGCTGAAGCGTCGCAAAAACGGACGAACGAAGCCGAATTACTTCGCGACCAAGTCAATCGCTCGGTTTCCTTCTTGTTCTTACTCGCACGCAATCGAACTTGTTTCACAATGACACCTTACTTTTTGACAACGATCATCGTTCTTTCTCGTCTGCCTGCTCAAGGTCAAGGCATACGACGCGGACACGCCGCCGTACAACGACCAGGTACGCTATTTCCTCAAGGAGGGCGACACGGATTTATTTCGCATAAACGCCAGCACCGGTGACATATTTCTCCTCCGGCCGTTGGACAGGGAGGTGATGTCCGAGTACACGCTCACTCTAGTGGCCATGGACACCGGTGAGTTGACTCGCTCATTAACACTCGGTCGTATCCGTGAAGCCGTCACGCAGCGGACGCTGGCTGGTACTCCGTTGGGAACGGGGAACGAGCGGCGGCGCGGCCGCGACGACGAGGATCGCGAGTTCGTCGAGAACTGTAAAGCCAGATGATACATGATGATAACGAAATACCATCCTCGTTAACTAACCGCGGCCTGATTGCCATTGCCCACGGCCGCCGCTCGGCGCGTCGAGACGCATTGCCGAATCACGCTCTCGCGATCGTCTCGCGTCTCGTCTCCTCGCTCCATCGTCGTCGATCGTCGAATTGATCGACGATCCGGCGAAATGTCATCCCGGCCGGCCAGCCAGCCGCCCGGCCGGGATCCGCAGCACATAGACGAGAGAGACGATAGACGATGTACGCGGTGGGTTTAAGTAATGAGCGGTAATATACAAATTGGATATAAATTTGTGGGTTGTTCGATGAGATTCTTTAAGCGGTGGGCAGTTCCTCCCTCTTAAGCCTTTTTTCTCCTTCCTTCCTCTTAGAAGCCGGTAGTCCTCCCCCGGTCCCTCCCCAGCCTTCACCCCCGATCTTCCTTCCCCCCTTTCCTTTCTGACCAGCCCCCTCCCCGCTCTCGGTCGGTGGCTCGATGGCCCAATCGGTCCCCGGCGAGGTAGACAAGCCTGCGGAGTTATGACGCGCGATTATGATAATCGGTCTCGAATGCCTTCCTCCCTGCCTCGACGCTGCTCTGTCCTCTTCCCCCTCCCGCCGGTCCCCGTCCGTCCGTCCGTCCGTCCGTTCGTCCGTCCGTCCGTCGGAGCGACCGACCGACCGACCGACCGACCGCGGGCCTTATTCCACACACTCCCCCTTCCCACACTTCGCGGTCTCTTCCATCTCCTCCACCTTACCCTTGCTCTCGCCGCTGAGACCCTGCGCGCGCGCGCGCGTGTTTCGGGGCCTCACTCCCACTTCGTGCTCCTTTTCGTCGGAGAATGAGAAAGAGAGAAGGAGCGAAGGAGAGGAGAGAGAGAGAGAGAGAGAGAGAGAGAGAGAGAGAGAGAGAGAGAGAGAGACTTGCGTCTTTTGGGTCCCCGCCTGTATGCGCCCGCACATTATATTCTACTTTATTCATACAGCGCGGCTGTCACGCGCGTACGCACGCACGCACGCACGCCACGCACGCACGCACGCACGCACGCACGCACGCACGGCACGCCACGCACGCACGCACGCACGCCACGCACGCACGCACGCACGCACGCACGCACGCACGCACGCACGCACGCACGCACGCACGCACGCACGCACGCACGCACGCACGCCACGCACGCACGCACGCACGCACGCACGCACGCACGCACGCACGCACGCACGCACGCACGCACGCACGCACGCCACGCACGCACGCACGCACGCACGCACGCACGCCACGCACGCACGCACGCACGCACGCACGCACGCACGCACGCACGCACGCACGCACGCACGCACGCACGCACGCACGCACGCACGCACGCACGCACGCACGCACGCACCGCACGCACGCACGCACGCACGCCACGCACGCACGCACGCACGCACGCCCCACGCACGCACGCACGCACGTACGCATTTTCGTATCGAGGTGCGTATTTCTGTCCCGACATGCGCATCGGCGAGATGATCGCGGGACCTTGTGACCTCTTGCAGCGGGGACTGACGCGGAACGGGAAGCTTCCAGCGGAAAGTACGATGCGTAGGCTACTGTACGTCTCTCGGAGCTCTCCTCGCGATTCCCCTTGCGCGACAAGCGGGAAGTGTGCTTCATATCGGTCGTTTTTGTTATTTAATTTCACACTGACCTCTGCCCCTCCTCCTCTCGTCGCTTCCCGGTCGCGTGCTACGTTCGCGTTTGCAACGCTAGTTCGTATCCGGGAGACCGGTGGTTTCCCTGGAGATCGATATTCCCGGTCTCTCGGCCGAGATCTCCTTCTCTCTCTCTCTCTCTCTCTCTCTCTCTCTCTCTCTCTCTCTCTCTCTCTCTCTCTCTCTCTCTCTCTCTCTCTCTCTCTCTCTCTCTCTCTCTCTCTCTCTCTCTCCCCCCCTCCCCCCTCTCTCTCTCCTCTCTCTCTCTCTCCCCTCTCTCTCTCTCCCTCTCCCCTCTCTCTCTCTCTCTCTCTCTCTCTCTGCCGATGGAGATCGCGGCGGTAACAGCGAGTAAGTCGCTTCATTACCATCATTAGGCAGTACGCAAATTACGCGATCACTCGTTATGTGCAAAGTGGGCCATTTCTTCTGATCTGTGAACCCCTGGGAACTGGACGCATGCCCTGGTCCACAGCATCGTGAGGGGGCGATTGTTGACCGCGTGTCCTCTTTCTCTCTCTCTCTCTCTCTCTCTCTCTCTCTCTCTCTGTCGCTCCTCCACTTGCGCGCCTTTCATTTTCCGCCACAGCTTTCGTCGCGAGCGCAATTATCACCGGGCACGCGTTTCCACCCCTCGTTCTCCGGTTTCGTCGCACCATCGCGCCACCGTCGCGAAGACGTCCGGATGAATTGCCGGCTCTGCGCGCACCGAGCGCGTTCGCTCGTGTGGAGCCACGATGGATGATGATTCATCCGCCTTGGAATTCGATCGAGACGGATCGAGCCGCAATACGATCGTCGATTATTTTTCCACGTCATCGTCTTACGGTACACGCGTTTTTCCGGCGCGGCGTGGCTCACCGGCCGGAGCATCCGCGCCGGTGTATCCGGGAAAAGCGCGGCGTTCTTGCCGCGGTCTTTATACATCCTGCGCTATCTTACTGGATATTTGTCTAGGATATGATAAATTTATATATATATATATATATATATATATATACGGTTTCAATCTCTCAGCCTCCGTTCCCTCTCCGTCCTCTCCCCTCAGTCCTCCTCTTCCTCTCTCGCATTCTCTGTCTATCTCTCCCTCCTCCTTTCTCTCGTTCCTCGGGAACTCCCCGCGTGATTAAACGGCGTACGTCCAATGCAGGCGCGTGGCCCTGGGCTACGCCAACGCTCACCATATATATGTACCCGACTATATACCCCCCTTGTACCTGGTGTATACACCCGATGCACAATCAGAGAAATCGGGTCCCCCCTCCTTTTCCTCCTCCTCTTCCTCCTCCTCCTCCATCTCCTCCTTCTCCTCCTCCTCCTCCTCCTCCTCCTCCTCCTCCTCCTCCTCCTCCTCCTCCTCCTCCTCCTCCTCCTCCTCCTTCTCCTCCTCCTCCTCCTCCTCCTGCTCGTGCTCCACCGTGGGGTCGCCGCCAGAGAGTAATGGTGCGTTTTAGGCGGCGCAATTAAGCCTCGCGGAGAGCCTCGCAGGGAGACGTTGACTTTTCCACCAACACGCGCACGCTCGCGCTAACGTCGTTATTCCTGGCGCCTCAATCCGTAAATCATACGCGGTAGCACAATGGCATCGGAGATCCGGGCAACGTGTCATGTCTAAATTACACGCGTCGACCGCTTGTTACTTGCCCGTCGCGCCGCGCGCCGCGTGGCCTCGGACTTCCGCGACTTGGAAAAGTCCTTTTCCCACCGCGAGTCCGGTCACTTCTCGCCAACCTCCTTGGGGACGATTCCGAGGGAATATCGCTTGAAAATGAATTGATCTGTCGTTCGAGCCCCTCTCCTCCTCCCTCTCTCTCTCTCTTTCTCTCTCTCTCCTTCGCCGTTCATCTCGCGATGATCCGCGAAGATTGTCGATGGAAGCGACGTATATCGCTCGTTAAAAGTGTATTCCGCGGTCCGGCACACCGACGAGCTCTAAATCACTCTCTCGGTGGCTGAGAGAGCTAGAGCGAGCGACGCGCCGCCCTACAATAATATTCTGTATAAAATTATAGCCCCGATTACCATCCGCGCGGACCGATTTAAACCGTCATAAACGAGCCGCGAGGCGGGCCGTAAATTTCGCGGAATAATCGCGCCACTGACCCAACTACGGTTGGCGCGCGTTACGGTTCGGGATGGCGATAAAAGCGCGACGAGCTCTAGCCGAGCTAGAGTGACAGTATCGGCGACGCATCGACGACGGCGACGGCGTCGGCGACGGCTATAGTCGACTCTTTATGGTATGGTCCCCGTGGACCGCGTGGTTGACATTTCGCTCTGCTTGAAAATTCGCAGGCTCGCCGCCTCTCACCGGCTCGGGCATCGTCAAGATCATCGTTCTCGACGTGAACGATCACAGTCCAGAGTTCGCCAGGCAGAACTACAAGGCCACCATGCTGGAGAACATGCCCGCCGGTACGTGGGTCACCAAGCTGCACGCCACGGATAAGGACGAAGGACTCAACGCGAAGATCAGGTGGGTGTCCTGCGCGCGATGTGTTGACGCGACATCAGAAGGGAAAATGTCTGAAGGGTGTGCGAGATCTAAGGGATCGTCCATTAATCACGTGATATATTTTTCGGCGTTTTTTTACCCTCCCCCTCACTCCCTTGCGTGATTTTAAGTGATATCATGACTAACCCCTCCGTCCTATCATGTGATTTATTAATGTCGTTTTATTAATAAGAAATTCACGTATAAATACATAAATATATATTTATTTTATATATTATATAATTTTATATAAATTTGCCATAAATGAATATATACCATATATATATATATATATATTATAACATGTTAATTTTAATAAAAATTATATTTTTTCAGTCCATGGTATATGCATACTTTTTTCAATAGTAAATAATAATAGTAATAGTAAATAATAACAATAGTCGCATCGTAAAAACGTCAGTTGGTATCGAAGAATTAGCTTTCGCAAAAAAATACACGTGATATTTCGTATCACCTCCCTTCTCCGTCGTGATCATCCGTGATGTTTTCATGGACTCCCCTCTACCCCCTTAACCTCACGTGATTAATGAACGGCGCCTAAGGAGGAAATCGCCGAAGGTGTTGTTGACGTATCCGAAAAATCTGAATGCACAATTGTAAAGAGTGTAAAATACCGTGAAACCTTCCACCGTTTCCTTGCAAGTAGGAGAAGTGAGAGAAGGGGGAGAAGATTCTTCAAGGTAGAGAACGTCGATCATGCGCTAAATCGTGATCTTGTGGACTTCTCGAGCAGGTACAGTCTATTCGGGGACAAGGTGGAGCGTTTCTACGTGGATCCCGACACGGGGGATGTATCCACCATGATGCCGTTGGACCGTGAACAGACGGCTGTGTATCATCTCACCCTGTTGGCGCAGGACTCGAGCCCGACGGAGAGAGCTACCGCCGTTAAACTGACGATCTACGTGCAGGACGTGAACGACAACGCACCCCATTTCTCGAGTCCTCGGTACACGGCATACCTTCCGACCGGGACGCACCTCGGTGAGTGTGATGGAGTTCAAGCCGTTTGCTCTCGGCAACCTCCGATTAAGCTAGTCGATGAGTAATCGGCAACCGACGAGCGAGAAGTGGCAAGCATTTTAGCGTCGATCATTGATGATCACCGTGGTAGTCGACGCGGCGTTAATTATTTCGATCCATTTCAACAAAATGCACAGCAAGTAACACTCGACTGAGCAAGAGACAGTGAATTGAAGCTGTCGATTAGACTAATCGGAGTTTGGTGAAAGTCACCCTTGTGGAGCGCCCATTAGAGAGAGAGCGCTAATTGAGTCCGCTGGGGAGTATTTCCGCTAATTAAATCCCGCTGACGCCGAGTTTCTCTTTCTCCCGTTCGCAGGTAGCTTCGTGTTCGGCGCGAAAGCGGTCGACGACGACGACGGCGAGAACTCGCGGATCGTTTACCGGCTTCTAGGTCAAGACGCCAAGCGGTTCACTATCGACTTCGACAACGGCGTTATACGCGCCGCCGAGGAAATGATAGACGAGCAGATCACTTATCATCTGCAAATACAAGCGTCCGATTGCGGAGATAAGCCCCAGCACGTCACCGCCGACCTGGTGATACATCTGTGGCAGCGACATTTGTTCCCCAACTTTCACACGAACTTCACCACCAAGTTCACGCTATCCGAGGATGTGCCGGAAGGCACGCTGATCACCAAGCTAAGCGCGAGCACGCCGAAGAGCGGATCAGTCAGTAATCTAGTCTACGGTATAGCCGGCGGGAACATCGGAGACGCCTTGAGAATCGATTCTCACTCCGGCGAGGTAATTACGGCCGGACTCACCTGAAGGGAACCTACTTGGATGAAATAATCAAAATTAAGAGAAATACTTCTCTCTGTATTAATCCGGAAAACATCTCAAGTAACGGTAACATTGCTGTTGTAACATTAATGTTGCTGTTGATGTGATGTTACTGTTACTCGATATTTATTTGAAGAACTTACGGAGAGAGATATCTATTCATCTAAGAAGCATTCAAACAAATTTGCTCGAAACATTTGACTCGATTTTGCTGCGATTTTAATATCACGCTAACGTCAGCTGCTAATATCAAAAAGATGTAATTACTAATATCGTTATTAACGCCGCGGAATTTTGTTACTCAGGTCGTGGTGGCTTCTGGTTTCGATTACGAGATAGCTTCGTTTTACGAGATCTGGATTGAGGTGCGTGACTCGGACCTACCCGCGCTACGTAGCGTCCTCGAGCTGCAGGTGAACGTCACCGACGCGAACGATAACGCACCGGTGATGGAGGCGGCGATTTACAACGCCACCGTGCTGGAGAACGAGTATCCACCGTTGCCGGTCGTCAAAATATCCGCGAAGGATCGCGATTCCGGAGATAACGGCCAGGTCACTTATTACCTGGTCAACAACTTCCACGAAACCTTCGTCATCGACATTAGCACTGGGCAAATCGATACCAACGCCAGGTTGGATCGTGAAGAGGTAACAGTAACCGGGCCATTGTAACTACTGTTGTGATTGATTAACTGTACTTGCGTAATCAATTAGTCAAGTTGGTTAATTCGAAATATAATTCATCTCTCTGAAGATATCTCATGTCACAATCACTAAACCGTAAACTCAATCCACAATGAATGTCTTGGATTTCAGATCGCGTCTTACGAGTTAATCGTGGAGGCTCGCGATCATGGCCACCCTCACCTGACTGGCACTACGACGGTGCTGGTGACCGTGTTGGACAAGAACGACAATCCACCGCATTTCACACGCCTGTTCAGCGTCAATGTGACGGAGAACTCGGAAATCGGCACGTTCGTCATACGCATCACCAGCAGCGACCTGGACATTGGCCAAAACGCGAACGTCAGCTATAGCTTTACCTACAACCCAGGAAGAAAGTTCTCCATCGACGCCCTCAGCGGAAACGTTACCGTGGCTGGCCACCTCGACAGAGAAGAGCAAGACGAGTACTTGCTGAAGGTAAGCTGCGCAATTTCTCGCCCTCACATTTTAACAAACTTGAGACTACTCCACACCATTCATCGTAGATCGTAGCGGTGGACGGTGCGTGGCGAGCGGAGACCGCTCTAACGATCACAATTCAGGACCAAAACGACAACTTCCCCGAGTTCGACGAGACCACCTATCGCTTTCACTTCCCCGAGCTTCAGCCAGCGATGGCTCACGTCGGTCAAGTCACAGCGATCGATCGCGACAAGCAAGGTCCGAACTCAGCCATATCCTACAGCCTGTTGCAACCCTCCGACCTCTTCACCGTCGACCCGGCGACAGGAGACGTCTTTAGCAAGCGTACCCTGCGCTACAAGCACACTCACCGACCGTCTTCGCCGGAGAACTTGTACTCGTTGACAATAGTGGCGACCGACAACGGTAAGCCACCGATGTCCTCGCGCTCATTGGTCTACGTGAGTGTGGTGGACGCGAACAACAACGCACCCCGCTTCGAGCAAAGGTCCTACTTGTCGCCGGTGCCGGAGAACTACGGTGTGAACAAGCGCATCACCCAGCTGATCGCCCGCGACGACGCCGACTTCGGCGTGAACGCCGAGATAGATTACTCTCTGGTGAGCGTAAACGGCAGCGACCTGTTCTCCATCGAAGAACGAAACGGCTGGTTATACGTACGCAAGAGCCTCCACGGCATCGCCGTTGGTACGGTATTCTTGCTGACAGCGGTCGCCACCGACCGGGGTGTACCGCCGCAGAAGGACGAGGTCACGTTGACGTTGGTGATCTCCGGGGAGAATCGGCATGCGCCTATGGCGACACGGTGAGATCCGAGCCGGTGAACACTACCATCTTGACGGTGAGCGCCGTGGATGGCGACAGTGGGCCGAACGGTATGGTCCGCTACAAGATCTCCGCTGGAAATGAGAGGAACGAGTTCTTCGTGCACTCCATCACGGGCGCGGTCACCATCCTGGAGCCTCTCGATTATGACATGGTGCAAGAGTATCGCTTGAATATCACCGCCACCGACCTGGGTTTCGAGCCGCGGCAGGCTGTCGCTACTTTAACCGTGAATGTCTCCGACATCAACGACAACCCGCCGACCTTCAATCAAAGCGTCTACCACGCGTATTTGCCGGAGAACTCGCCGCTAGACAGTTTCGTCTACAAGGTATGTTCGTCTCTCGTAGAACGTGGGTCATAATTCGTTAACGACCAGTCTCATCTATGAGGCGCGCTTCTCTTTGTATGAAATTGGATAAAATTCAATGACATTATTTGATTAATGTATGTAATTTTTATTAGTTAGTATATTACTACCTTACTTTTCTGATACATCCACTTACTTACTTACTTACGTCTATACTTTTGATAAAAACAATTTGAACGATAATTTAAGATCTCTAAGGAATAAACAGATTGATCGGTAATGTTAATTTAAAAATGCTTGAAAGATAATGACATCCTCCAACAGATCAAACTCTTGAATTTTCGATCCATTACCTCTTTTTCTACGTCCTTTTTTTACGTCCTCGATACACTTTTCCTTCGTTTGTTCTCAGGTGGTCGCTCGAGACATCGACTCGCCCAAGTACGCTGTAGTGCAATACAAGATCCTTGGCGGCAACGGCATGGATCACTTCCGCATTCACGAGAACACCGGCGAGATCACATCAGAGATCAGCTTCAACTACGAAGAGGCCAACGAATACGACCTGCACATCGTCGCGGCCAATCCCGACTCCAATCCGCAGATGATTGGTTTCACGACCGTGATTGTGCACATCACCGGGGTGAACGAGTTCTACCCGAAGTTCGTCCAGCCGATCTTTCACATGGACGTGTCGGAGAGCGCGGAGGTGGGCACGTCGGTTGGTATAGTCCAAGCCACTGATCAAGATTCAGGCGAAGACGGCCGGGTGTACTATCTCTTCGTGGGCTCGTCCAACGACCGCGGCTTCTCCATCGGCGCTGAGACCGGCATTATCCGAGTGTCGCGACATCTCGACCGCGAGACGCAGAATCGTGTGGTGCTGACAGTGATGGCGAAGAACGGCGGCGGCATCCGCGGCAAC
Source organism: Harpegnathos saltator (assembly GCF_003227715.2). NCBI lineage: Eukaryota > Metazoa > Arthropoda > Insecta > Hymenoptera > Formicidae > Harpegnathos > Harpegnathos saltator. The sequence goes on along the minus strand of NW_020229873.1, from coordinate 692,471 downwards.
GACACCGACGAGACGCAGGTGATCGTCTCCATTCAAGACGGCAATGACCCACCAGAGTTCCTTCAGAGCTACTACGAAACCACCGTGTCGGAAGGTGCTGATTACGGCACCCGGCTGCTCACTGTTCGCGCGATCGACAAGGACATACGACCTCAGAACAATCAATTCTCGTATTCCATCATTGGCGGCAATATCGGACAAGCTTTCAAGGTGGACCCGCAGACTGGCGACATCGAGACGGCGAAGCAGCTCGATCGAGAGTCTATGTCCATGTACGACTTGATAATCGGCGCCATAGACATCGGCTTGCCGCCTGAAACCGGTACCGCGACAGTGCACATTGAGCTAACGGATGTCAACGACAACGGTCCGGTGTTTGACCCGCCGGAGGTGATCGGCTACGTCAGCGAGAACGAGCCGCCGGGCACCAGCATCATGACTCTGAGCGCGACCGATCCTGATCTGCCACCTAATGGCGCTCCGTTCTCGTACCGGTTGATCGGTGGAAGGCAGAGCAACATGGTTACATTGGATAAGCATTCTGGAGTATTGAGAACCACCAGGAGCCTCGACAGGGAAACGATGCCGCAACTGGATCTTGTGGTTAGTATTTAAAGCACTTAATAATCGCACACAAGAGAGAGCATTGGTAAATAATTTATAATTCTATTTTAAATAATCCCACACATACACACATAAGAGAATAATTGTAATAATCCCCCTCACTAATTATGTCCTTTTATCGTTATCATGTCCCTTATATTTCTCGCTGCGAAGTAATATCGTATGAAACTGATATATCTATTAATTTAATCTTTCTCGTGGTTGTAGATCGAGGTTGAAGATTCTGGTATACCTCGAATGAAGAGCGAGCACAGCATTACCGTGATCGTCACCGACCAAAACGACAGTCCGTCCACACCGAGGTCAGTGCACGTGATCGTGTACTCCTTCAACGGGGAGATTCCGCTAAGGAAGATCGCCGACGTGCACCCGAACGATCCGGACACCACCGGCGCTTACTCCTGCAAGATCTTCTCAGGCTCAAATTCGCATGTTCTCACGATTCCCACTGCCTGCGATCTGCACACCAACAGAATCACGCCGGGAGTTGGCTACTCGTTGAGCGTTTCCGGCAACGACGGCCGGCATTCCGATGTCATCTCCAAAGTCACTGTCGAGTTCCTTATTTTCTCGAACGCCACGATCGAGAACAGCGTAACCATGAAGATCTACAAACTGACCGCGAAAGACTTTCTCAGCCAATATTACCGACGTCTTCTGGATCTGCTGCAGGAGAAGATCGACATCGGCGATACGCTCACCATCTTTAGTATCGGCGAAGACGGACCCGACCTGAACGTCCATATAGCGGTGAAATCTTTGCTGGAATATCGTAAGAAGAACGAAGTCACCGATCTGCTGATACGCAATCACGACCATATCCAAGTGTTGCTCGAGAACAACTCGTTCACCATCAGTTACTCACCGTGCAAACACACTCCATGCGAGAACGGAGGTATCTGCAGCGATCGATTGGCCATTTACGACGATGCCAGGATCACCGATAGTCAAGCGCTGATCCTAACGTCACCTAGAGTGCTGCACGAGATGGTCTGCAAGTGTCGGGACAGTTTCATGGGTGCGAGATGCGAGAAACAGCAGGATCCGTGCACGCCGAATCCCTGTTTACTGGTAAGCAAATTAAGAAACTCGTGCATTAAGAAAAAAATGAAAAGGACTCGCAGATTGTAAAAAGGAAGGCTCCATGAGAGTACTCAGGAAAGAATCAAACGTGCTCGGGGAAAATTAATTAAAAAATCTAGAAAAATAAAATTAATTTCTTTTCTTCTTATATCTATATATTTCTATTGGGAATTCGCATAAATCGCCAGACAGTATTACATTCAGAGAATATATCTTACATGTTGGAACTCGTTGTAACTGTTCGACTTTTTCTCTTTTACAGGGAGTACAATGTCGACGCTCGTTACAAGAATTCACATGTGCCTGCCCGAACGATCGCGGCGGCAAGCTGTGCGAGCTCGAGAAGGGAGACGCGTGTGCCAGCAACCCGTGCCGGAACGGCGGCTCATGCAGGACGAGCCCAGACAACTTCAGCTTCTTCTGCCTCTGCCGAGCGGGCTACAAAGGAAACCACTGCGAGGCAGTCACCGACTCCTGTCGTCCGAATCCCTGTTTGCACGGCGGCTTGTGCGTGGGGGAGAAACCTGGGTATCGCTGCAGCTGCCCAGAGGGTCGCTACGGCCGGCACTGCGAGCGAGCGAGCTTCGGCTTCGACGAGCTGTCGTACATGGCGTTCCCGACGTTGGACGCCAACACGAACGACATCACCATCGTGTTCGCCACTACGAAGCCGAACGCGCTGTTACTGTACAATTACGCGTCGCAGACCGGCGGTCGCTCAGACTTCGTCGTGCTCGAGCTGATAGACGGTAAAGTGGTGTTCTCCTACGGCGGTGCTAGGAGCGCGATCACCACCGTCGCCATCGTATCCGACAAGCCGGTGTCGGACGGCAAGTGGCGCAAGGTCACGGCCATCAGAAACGGCAGGGCTATCTCGCTCAATATGTCCATCTGCAGGGAACACGGCGACACCTGCGACGAGTGCAGTCCCGACGATATTAATTGCTACTCGAACGACGTAGGCCCTATCGGGTTAGTGTCGTCTCTTCTGTTCCTTTTATAAGTTTTACTTTCTGAAATTGCTTTGTGCATTCGTCAATTTAACTTACTCTATAAATTTAATTTTGCCCCATGAATCGTATTTACCTTATAAATTTCACTTTACTTTTTATACATCGTAATATAATAATTTTATAAACTTTAGTCTTTATTAATACGTTTGTTAATATTTTTTTGATAAACATCGAGAAGCGAAATTTATTGCGATAACTTGAAATTAATTCGTATCAACAACCTAACGCTTGACGTATACTCACAGGACCTTGAACTTCAACAATAATCCTCTGCTGCTGGGTGGCTTGGAGAACGCCGATCCCGTGCTGGAACGTCCGGGTCAGGTGCACTCCGACGATTTCGTCGGCTGCATTCACTCGGTATCGATAAACGGTAGATCCTTGAATCTGTCGAATCCGCTCGCGTCCCGCGGCGTGAAGTCGACGTGCGTCAGGTCGCAGAAGAGTCCCTGTATGAAGGACGAGGAGGACGTGGTGTCCGTGTGCGGCGCAAACGCTCAATGTTACGACAAGTGGCACCAAGTGATGTGCCAATGCGGATCTTTGACGGCGCCCAATTGCCACGGCGCTTTGGAGCCTGTCACGTTGAGCGACGGTGGATATGTGGAGTTCAAGGTAAAAGCAGACTCAGACTATTTGAGTCTAGTCAATGAGTAAGACTTTCTAATTAGCTTTCTAGCCAGGTCAGTGAACAAGCCCAATTGATGCATCAGCGAATTAACGAATAAACGGTATTAACAATACTGTGTACCGGTAATGACACAGGTGTCGGAGAAGCACAGAAGGATGCAACTGCTGGAGTACCTCTACGGCGGTTCCACCATGTGGCACATGAATCGCACGAAATCGCGCGATCCTACCGAGGACACGGGCTTCACAGCGAACCTCTCGCCGTTGAAGACGATTGGTCTGATGTTCAGAACCGTGAAGTCCGATGGGATCCTCATATATGCCGCTACGAATAAGCATTTCACATCTATAGAGGTGAGACATTCCTTTGAAGCTCAATATTTCTCTTTATTTTATTGAAGATATTGAAATTCAACCTCAATTTCGATAACTGCTGGTTGATTCTTCGATCTCGATATTTTACAGTGATCATAAAATGAACCTGAGTTTCAACTGTTGACTTTATTAAATATTTCGCGATTTAACTAACACGACCATGGCACGTTTTTAGCTTCGTAACAGACAGCTGGTCTACATGTCGCTACTCGGGTCACCGGTGAACATGTCGGTCAACATCGAGGGTGATCTCGCTGATGGACATTGGCACAACCTAACGCTCCACGCCTATTCACGAGGATTAAGACTGCTAGTCGACGGCATGCTGACGGGCGACGAACTAGACTCGGCGGGTGTCCACGACTTCTTAGATCCTTATTTGTCTGTCCTATCCATCGGTGGAGCCAACCAAGACACCTATTACGCTCACAGCGCCGGCGCGAGGAACTTTGAGGGTTGTTTGGCGAACTTCACTATCAACAACGAAGTGCAGCCGTTCAACGACTCCGGCTCCATCTTCAATGACGTGATTTATCACGGCAAAGTGAGTACCGGATGCAGAGGGCCGATCGGCATCAGTGCGGCGACCGACGCGGATCCGCTCAGCATCGGCATCACCTTGGTGATCGTCTTCTTCGTCATACTGCTGATCGCGATCCTAGTGAGCTTCATAGTCTTCCGACTGCGACGGCAGAACAAGGAGAAGTCGGCACCTTCGGTCGTCAACAAGAACACCAACGCTATTATCACCGGCAATCCGCTGGTCGGCGCCGGCAACGACAATCTCATGTCTCGCCATGAGAACACCTACATCTCCGATACGTCGGATTTACGTGGCGTAGGTCACATGGGGCCCGAGCTCATCTCCAAGAAGTACAAGGAACGCGAGATCAACTCCACCGCCGAGCACCGACCTCAACGACCGGACATCATCGAGCGGGAAGTCACCAAGTCGCCGCCTATTCGCGACGAGCACCCACCGCTGCCCCCACCCGCTCAGTCCTCTTTGCACTCCCATGAACACAACCCAGAACCTGATATCCCGGAGCACTATGACCTAGAGAACGCCAGTTCCATCGCGCCCAGCGACATCGACATCGTGTATCACTACAAGGGTTACCGCGACGGAATGAGAAAATACAAAGCCACCCCGCCTCCTATAGGTAAGAATTTATTTTTCACTGGTTTATTTGTAGCGTGGACTATAACTTAATTGACGTAAAATCGTTTCCTTCGATTGAGAGTAAATTGTTGTCTACTTGATCAAATTTACTGGCTAATTGCCACAAAACATGAGCCATTTTATTGACTAATGTTTTTTGAGATGAATTTAAATATAAGAAGAAATATACACGAAATATGAAAGAGCAGTTTTAAGATCAGGCTGTGAATACCGTCATCCATGATGTGAAAGACTCAACAAAGAACATCATTCACGCAGGTAACTACGGTAATCATCACAAGCACACAGGACAACAACACCGGCACACCGGTCCCTTCCCACCGCGAACGATGCCACCTCCCAACGTGAACCAACCACCCGGGCCAGCACCCAAACTGCTGCAGAGCACCCCTTTGGCGAGACTGTCGCCCAGCAGCGAGCTCTCGGCGCAACAACCGCGAATCCTCACGCTCCACGACATCAGCGGCAAGCCGCTGCAGAGCGCTCTGTTGGCCACCACGTCGTCGTCGGGCGGTGTCGGCAAAGACGCGCTGAATTCCAACAGCGAGAGAAGCCTGAACTCGCCCATCATGAGCCAACTGTCGGGTTCGACCGCCAGCAGGAAGGCACCGCAGTCGAACAACGAGAACTCTGTGAACAACGTGTCGTCGGGACCGATGGGTCTCACCGCGGAGGAGATCGAGCGACTAAACTCTCGACCGAGGACATCCAGTCTGGTCTCCACGTTGGACGCGGTGAGCTCGTCCAGTGAAGCGAGAGGACCGCCCGCTCATGGGCCTCTTCATCACCATCGACGTCACACGCCGCCGGTGGAGAGGCTCGAGCGGCGCAACTCGTCTACCACCGACGAGAGCGGCAATGACAGCTTCACCTGCTCGGAGATCGAGTACGACAACGGCTCGTTGGTGGGCGACAAACGGTCCGACAACCTCTTCGCCAAGCAGGACGACGAGGAAGTGGGCCAGCGTAACAACGAGTCCGCGCAGTCGACGAAGCCGCCATTGCCGCCGAACGTCAATTATGACGGCTTCGACAGCTCGTTCCGCGGCTCCCTCAGCACCCTCGTCGCCTCGGACGACGACCTATCGACCCACATGGGCGCGCTCTACAGCAGCAGGCACGCCAGCAACGGCTCGCCAGCCCTCACCGAGGACTACCTCAGCTGGGACTATGTACTCAACTGGGGGCCCAACTTCGAGAGCCTCGTCGGTGTCTTCGTCGACATTGCCGAGCTCCCGGACAGCGCCAGTCGAGTGCCCAGCACGCTGCGATTGCCGGCGAACATCCCCAAGCCGTCCGAAGAGTACGTTTGAAAGAAGGACGAAAACGAACGGCTGTTCGCCGGGACGATTTAGTGGACTGATGTTTAGTTTATAGTGATGATCGCGCGCGGTCTCGTCGGCGAAAGGAAGCTTACTTTTGCCGAAGAGTCCCGCGAATCTAGCAATGTATCGAATCAGCGGTGTAATCTTCTCAGTCGACTGGCGAATATGTTTCTAGCTCGAACTTTGCGATTGTCGCTGGCCGATAGTATTAATAGCGAGCAGTTAGTCGCGACGTCCGATATCCGGCTCGAGGATACTTGAGGAGGAGACGCTGGGAAGAAGAAGTCGGTTGCGACTGCAGAAACCGCAACGAGGCGCCGGCCGCATATCGAACGTGTGATCATCTTGCCATAAAAAGTGTAAAGAGGGGAATTCTCCGTCCCCAACCCCGAAGCGAATGAACTCGTTCGACACAAACACTCTGGGGACATCCTGTTGTACTACGTATTTTTTATCCTGTGCGAATTTGTAAATATCGACTAACGCGTGTCAGAAAATCAAAAACGCGACTCCTGGTCGTCGGAGTACGCGACACGTCCGTCTTCGATGGTTACGATCGATCGAACGATGAGAAAAGAAAGAGAGAGAGAGAGAGAGAGAGAGAGAGAGAGAGAAAGAGAGACAAAGAGGGAAGAATCTGAAGCGTTAACCCAGTAAGCACCAAGTAACAACAACGCCACATCAATGTAATTTTCCGGTCGATCGACGACCTAACTGTAACTGTAACACACAACGCGCATGTTATGTTCCTATACAGCACAGAAGTTGCAGCAATATTGCTGCAATATTGCAACATTGTTGCAACTTGTTTCTTCAACTTTGCGTGCTGTACGGGTTGCGTCTACATTGTCGTGTAGGACGTCGACGTAACATCAGTGTTGGTGCTCACAACCGCGGGTAATCACGTTCGACGATCGTACATGCGAAAATTTCCAAATCAATAATTGTACAACGCGATTCGTGCGAAGTGGTGCACACGCCAATCGCCATCGAATGCCATCGTAGTTGCAGCGGGACGGGGCAGACGTGCGACTGAGTATCGAGGCAACCCGAGATTAACTATTAAATAGTAACTTCTGTATATATCCTAAGGAAAAAAAAAAAAACCCGTGCCAGATACACGCTGGATGCAGTCGCACACGTCGCGTTAATCATCGATTCAACGGTCGGCGAATGAATCGCGGACGCGGCGCCCGGCTTGAACGGCAGCAAGCAGCAGCAGCGACGTTACGTCGAGATGTTATGATTCTCCAGTCGACGATATAAGTGCAATATATCATAGATATGCTGTCATATACACAGTTACATCGTTCACTGGAAAATTAGAGTACGTTGATGTACTCAACGTATAATTACAAACGCAATGAGCGAATGTGTGATGAATAACGTCCTGATGAAAGAACGATCGACGCGAAATGTTGTATATGAAATTGCAACAATGATTTAACGTTATTGTCGGTTCAGCCGTTCAGCGGGATTGTCTCGATCGGGTGTTGTGAATCTTCGCCCTCGATTCGTTCGCACATCGTTAGAGGCAATGAAAGAAATAGAAAAAAAAAGCAGGGAAAGATAAGGAGACGCGTTCTGCGGCGGTTTCCTCGAGAGAGAGAGAGAGAGAGAGAGAGAGAACTCGCCGCGAGATTCGCGCGACAGAGACCGCCAGACTGATCCTTTACACTCCTCCAGCGCGCGCTTCGCGACGGCGAAGCGCCCTTTTTATATTACCTTGTTGTAAATTACGAGACTCGCCTCTCGGCCCGTCTCATTCCTGTAAATAGTGTGAACGCGTGAACTGTACAAAAGTGCGAATGCGTGTGCGTGTGTGCCTGTGTGCGTGCCACTCTATCATCACGTCGATCGTACTCGTAATAGACGACAGATTTGTAAAAGCTGCTGCTTCGCTTTACTGACCCTCCTTCACGCATCCTTGTCCACGTCCTGGCCCGAGGAAACTCAGACGCGTACACGCGCTCTCGTCGTGAGTCCTCGCATCGCGGACATGGGACGCAGGAAAGGATTTTCCGACGTATCGAGTTATCTTCGAAGATGATTGCTCGTTATACGTAATATAACGGTGCCCCCCCGTTATATATTACGATGTTCCGCGCGTAACATATTTTCGAGATTATTTTTCGCTTTTCCGATAACTTCACGAATCAATGTAAATTGATTTAAGTGAATTGATTTACGATTAATTTATGATTAATAATTTACGATAATATATTAATTTATGATATATTATTCATATAATATTATATTAATATATTATCAATTTATGATTTATGATTTTGATTGATTTATGTAAATTGATTTATTTATTTTCGAGATTATTTTTCATTTTTTTCGATGACTTCATAAATCAATGTAAATTGATTCAGGTGAATTCCAGTGAAAAACTAACTGTTTATTCGAAAAACTAACTATTTATTCGAAGGATTATGTGGAGCAAGGATATCATTCGCGCTAGTCAATCGCAAGAAGACTCTCCCTCCAGAGTTTCGCCTGGAGATATATTCGCCGTCAGTTGCGTATCGATAAGTCGCGCCGACGATGGGATCTCTTCTGCGATCTTCATTTCTTGCATCCCGCTCCGATAGTTTTGTCAAGACGATCAGGACCGATCTCACGTCGAATCAATCAATCGCCAATTATCTCGCTTACCTAATTAACTGCCTCGCGACTCGAGACCGAATTCTTGCTGGAGGCGCGACAGGATGGGGCGTCACGTGTAGCGCGAAAGTTCATCGGCCCTTGCTCCTTGGTCTGTCGGCCCGGATCCGGACTCCGCGATCGATCGGTTATAATGTGCAGATAATGATATCTCCACTTCCGTCATACGACGACGACTTCCTGAACAGCGCCTACGCAAACATTAGCCTGCTCGCCGACGAGGCCTGGTCCTACGACCGCGAGGATCCCTTTCGCAAGCTGAATCGCTCCCTCTGGATCAAGGTGAGATATTGTGCCTTCAAGCATCTCTTCGAGTTCACTGGAGGCGGATGAAGCCAGTAAGAGCCGACGTAAAATGCAAATTGTCAAACTCTTTCGATTTCTGAACGAAATAGGAAATGGCTATCAAGCGGAATCCTCTGCAAGCGAGTTTCACAGTTGACATCTTGCGTCGCCTCTCATCAGCTTTCTTCGTCCCCAGGTGCATGTGGGAACATCGATAATTTGTTTATTTCATCTTCGAAGTAGATAATAATAGATCTTCGAAATAGATAATTTCCGAAATAGATAATTTGTTTATCTCATCTTCGAGATAGATGTTCAAGCCGCATTATCTCCGAACGCCGTCATCCCGTCATCGATATCTTTTGCGAGGAGACCAATTATTATTATTATTATTATTATTATTATTATTATTATTATTATTGTTTCAAGTATTGTTATCTCATTATTATTCCAAATATTTATATTGCCGAATCCTGTAAGAGAACGTCGCGTTGAAGACAAACGAAAACGTACCGGCGCGGATGTATGCGTCTCGTTTGCGGAAGATGCGTACAACGCGAGAGTGTTATTAAATTATTACACACGACAGAGGGAGAGAAAAAGACAGAGAGAGAAAAAAATATACATATATACACGCAGCCCCGCGTGTACCGTGTACCGTATATACGTACAGAGGCGGCGGATTTCTTTTTTTGTTTTCGGAAGGGGTAAAAAAAGAGGGGGAGAGAGAGAAAGAGAGAGAGAGAGAGAGAGAGAGAGAGAGAGAGACCGATTCATTCCGACGGTAACGATAACTTATTATTAACGTCAGAGTTGCGAAGTAACCGCGAAGTACGAGGAAAATGGTGATTACCGTCCGAGACTCGTCCGAGATGTCATCTCTGAATCGCGTTTGGCGAAGTACGGTAATTACGAGTACGACGAGCGGCGCGAGAGAATGTACAGGCCGGACGACGGTAAATCGTCGGGCGGGCTACGGCACTTCCGTCCAGAGGAGGCTACGGAACCATGGATGCTCCCTGAAGTTCAAGAACACTTCGCCCGGTTAATCTCGCCGACCTGCACGCGAGCGCATCGGGAACCGTTAGTCCGCCTCGGCACTTTCGTGTCGCTTTTTTATATTTCCGAAGTCATCTGCGAGAAAGGGAGAAGAAAAAATACGCCGGGCAGAGCGCACGCTCGAGCGTCCGTCCGGTATTGACAATCCAGAGGAATGTCGGATCGATATCGGCAGGTTCTCCTCTATGACTCCGTCTTACACCGGAGACTAACAGAGAAAATCAAATCGCGCATCCCGTTCTCGAATCGCTGAAGTATCGGCCGACATATCTTTAAGAACGCGTGTCTTTCTGTAAACGCTTGCAAAATTAGCCGAACTGCCCCTTCGCCCTCCTTCATTGATAATATGTACGTTTAATTTGCAAAGTTCAGCACCACCGGCACTGAAGTGCGACTCCGCGAGGAGGGAGGACGAGAAGCCTACTCGCTTGGGCCTCCAGTCGTCGGTCGACTGGAGCGAGAATTCGAAGAAACGACGTCAGAAGGTCGAGAGCCCGAAGGAGAGCGGGAGAGCCGGCTCACAGGACGAGTCGCTCCCGGCTCGGAAACACGACGAAGGCGGTAGAATTCTGTCATCGCGCGTGTCGGCGATTTTAATATATAAATCACGAGAAGCGAAACTAACAATAAGTAAAATAAATAATACAAACGTAAAAGCAACGGGAATAAGATGAGGATGTAGTGGAGTTCTCCGGGAACATCTCAGATAGCACAAGATGTCCCGGAATCATGCAGAGATGAATACATTCAGGACAGGACTCATACATTCAGCTCAGCACAGTTTTGTGCTATCTGAGATGAAAGCTGCAATGAAAACAAACACGCGACGAACCTTCCGAGGTTGCTCCTCCGCGTTTAAAGACTCCTCCGCTTCACGCAGGAGAATCTCCTGCCGTTCCTATTTTTCTACCTCTCGCCGCGCTTGTCTCTCTGTCGCAGAAACGCGCGAGAGATCCACCAGGACCTTCGCCCACCGCCGCTACACCGTCGAGACCGCTGCAGAGATGCAGTTGCGGTCGCGCATCGAGAGCGATGCGGTCCGCGACATCTGGAATCCTGAGAGGCTCCAGCGGCGCCAGCAATGCCAGCAACAGGCTCAGCAATCGGGGGTCGCCCGAGCAGCGCCGAGCGTGCCGTACACCGCCACCACCGCTAACCACCATCAGCAATTCTACTGCACCTTGCAGTACCAGCCTCTGATCTTGAAGACCGAATACCAAAGACGACCGTTGCAACCGCCGGCGGCATTGTTGAGCGCCGAAGTGCCGGAGTTTTTCCCAAAATCGAGCCCGCCGCCGCCGATTACGCATCCGAACAGCGATCAGGAATGCAGCAAGGCATCTTGCCAGATGCGCTACTTCCCGTCGGTGAACGACAGGAATTATCAGAGCGAGCTGTTCCCCCACAACCGGTCGCAGCAGGAGAACGCGGCCGTATTTCCGGTGAGCTGCGAAAATGAATGGTTTTTCAGGCATTGGCTGTGCGACCCGATTAGGATTCATTTCTCAGTTTCTCCTTTCAATCTTATTTTGTTCATTTTCACCTTAATTTTTGTCATTTCAGGTCATAAAAAGTCAGTTTAACTTCAATCTTCATTCTTTTCGTTAGAATTTGGATCTGAATTTTTACTTTATCACTCTCTTTATTCTCTACTTTATTCACTACACTCTACTTTATTCACTTCTTCACTCTCATTTTCAATTTAATTATAACGACTCATTTTATTTTGTCATTCGTTTAACGTATTTTCAGTTTCGCTTTTAGAATCTTAAATTTTGCATTTATTTTAGAGATAAACGTTCGTAAATTTAACGTTCGTGACTTCGCGGTAAACATAATGATGTATTATTGTTATTGTTATTACTATTATTATTATTAATGACAAATGATATAATAATAAATATTAATGTCAACCAACGTTTAATATTCATTGAAAACTTCTAACGAACCTCTTATGGTTTCACAGAATGCGAGGGTGTCCATGTTGCCAACGGCGGAGACAAACGTCTTCCGGATGCCTCAGGAATGGATCCAGAGGATCGTACCGCCGATGCAGCTGCAGGTAGCGTCCTCCACATCATCGCCGCCAATCTGCACGTCGCTGCAACCGATCCGCGATGTCGCGATCGCCCATCGTCCCTTCCAGGTATTTCTTCCTCAATGAAAATCGCTTCGGACAGATCATAGATGATCCTCTCGACTCCTCTGAGATTCATACTTTACAAAATGTGTCGTGACTTGCAGATGTACGAAAGATTTCTACCTTACGCCCAGCATTATTCGAGTCCGACGGCGATACCGGTGTACCAACGACCGAGTGAGCTTTACCAAGAGCCGACGTCGAAGCGGAAGAGCCACGGGGTCGACTTCAACAACCTCATCCTACTGACGAAGAGCAGCTCGAAAACGCGACGTGGTCACATGAAGGGGAGCGCTCAGCAACCTCCTCTTCTGCTGGAATCCACGCAGAGAGACCTGAGATCAGGCCAGAACACGGCGCAGTGGCTCGACAGAGACTGCGCGAGGAGGACGAAGGACGTCGTGACCGTGAATGCGTTGGTGTCCGAATTACGCAGCTTCGAGGGAAAATACGAACACAGCAGAGCTGGCACCAGCTGGGCGACTACCACCGACTCGTCGCCGCAGCACAGGCTGTATTTCGAAGGCATGAAATCGAAGGACGGGATCTTCGAGAAGGAGGCATCGCGATGCAGGCTCGTGGACGCCGAAGAGAGGGACAGGAGAACGAAGCGACCGCTCTACAGGGATGTCTTGGCGAATACCACGAGTGGCCAACACGGAATGGTCCTGGAGAACATCTTCGAGAGAAAGTGCGCGCGAAAAGCTCAGGAAAGACGTCGATGATGATGAATATCGTCGGTCATTCTCTAATTTGGATCCTAACATTTTGATGATTTTCAGGTACGACGAGCTCGAGCAGCAGGCGATGGAACAGTATAGGAACTCGGAGGAATCGTTGGCGCTGAAATACCAAGTAAAACGAATCGAGATGTTATTTTATATCTATACGTACAGAATACTATTTTTATCAGAATAATAATTGTTATACGTATACAATATTATTTAACGAAACCACCAGGCGAATTGGCAAGAATCGATAAGCACACGCGCTGTGAAATTGCAGGAACTGGAACGTCAGGCAATGGAGCAGTATAAAAACGGCAACACGGTGGACGAAAAGCAGGTCGACTCGCGTTCAGCGTCTCAAGAGGACCAGGATTGTCTCGACGGTCGAAGATGTTCCCGATACGGACAGTGTAGTCCTTCGAGGAGAGATCGGGAGAAGAAAGGTAAGCGTTTGGTCGATCTTCAAAGTCGATCGATTCACCCTAAAAAATTAAAAAAATAATGTCTAAAATAATTTCGTATCGCAATCTGCGCGAATTGCGTCCAACGCTTTTGGATCAAGGTGATCTTCCTCTCCGCAAAGTGATTCTTCACGGTGAATCTCTTCGTTCGTTCATCCTCGTTTGTCATCAGATTTTCGCTTCCCGCAAGTCACTCTGCTCAGACCGAAGGGGAGGTCCTTGCCGAATGTCTTCCAAGGGTCATCGATTCCAAAGGGCAGCGACAGCAATCACCAAAGCGCCGTCATCTCGAGGAGCTTGTCCACGTTGACCGACAGATCGTCGAAGAAATCGAAAAACATATCTAAGGGTGCATCAGGAGATAAGATCGACACGAGTAATTAAACAAGTGACAATTTTAACGTCGTATTTGAAGAGTTACACAACGGTGTCATAATGTAACGTTACAAGACAAGCGTGTATCCTACTGTTTTTCTTGTTCTGTTTTCGTTCTTCCAGTTTGCGGATAAAACTTTCTCGTATTTGAAGTTTCAGTACAGACATCATCGAAGCGGCGTCTGATACTGGTGTCACCCTTCGAGCGCAAATCAGAGCCCCGGGTGATGGAGACGACGGACCTGCGGGAGATCTGCTCGCTCTCACAGGCAAAGGAGAACGTCTTTGACTATTACCGGTCTTCCGAAGTCGCTCAGAACGGCAGCGGCGACGAGAGCATCATGTTCATGCAACCACCCAACACGGAAGGTACAATGGGCAGATGTCGGTAACTTTGAATTTTCCAAATTCACCAAGACGATCTCTTCTCTCAGTTTGGCTGTCCGGATTCTGGACCACTTGAGAGAAAGTGCGATCGGATGTTTTACTTTCATGGCGGCGAAACGATACGTGAAAATTAAAAGACACGATTGTTTTATACAAGTCGAAGTTGAACACTAAACTCTATCGCTTGTAAATAGTGACCAGAATCGTTTATAATTATTCCGACACAAAGTACGGTGTTTATTCGTTCGTATATATATACACACACACACACACACACAAACACACACACACACACACATATATATATAAGCGCACATACACTCTACGAAGGAGAGATACATTGGGATTATAAAAAAAATACGATATATATTACACTTTCTATAAAAAGAAGGAAGGGGTAACGAGTCTAAACTGGCTACGTTGTTCGACATACCAAGCGCAACATGTACTTCTGACTCCCTCTGTGAGAATGTAAATAGAATTAGATATATTCATGAAGACACACGCGAGAATTGTTCCTATCAGTCTTACTTCGGGTAGCGCAATAAAAAACAAAATATTACAAAATAAAAATATAAAAAAAGTCGTTACAAAAGTCATGTTGTGTATATAAAATACTTCACTTCTTCGCACGCCTATGAATATGTTCGCATATCAATTATATATAATGCCTCTAGCTTTCATACATACACACACACATGCACTCAAATATATTTCTTGTATAATATAAAAAAAATTCAGATACATTCCTTGAATATATGCATGATTAGCAGTTCCTTCTGGAAGAGAAGTCGTTTCCGCAATGGGAGAAGCTTACCAATTATCGAGAAATTCAAATCCGGTCTTTGGTATACTTCTCTCCTCATCTTCTTGATTCAATTGCGTCGACTGAAAGCTGCTGTAGGAACTTGGTGTTTCCAACAAGGCAGTTGACTCGTTTATGTCGCTTGACTTCGTCCGCGACATCACCACTAAAGTGTTCGACTGACTCTTGTCTGTATCAGAATCTCTTTCCCTCACCAGACTCTCCATGTCATCTTCAATGTTATTTTGTAACTTCAACAGAGAAGTCTTGTTGATGAGCTTGGCAAAGATACTATCAGAGGGTTCAGTATCCATTCCATTGGTTAATAAGTCACTGCATTGGTCATTCTCAAACAGACTGCTAGCATAACAATCTGACTGGTAACAGCTGACTTGATGAGCAGAGCTGTAACTGTCGCTCAGAGAACAAGAATTACTCCTCTGCGCTTTGATAGGACTGGAGAAGTGTGGAGACTCTCCAAAATGAGTCCTCATTGACTTGGACTTGGAATCTTCGTTGGAGTCTATTAGACTTAAGTTCATTTGTGATTGTGTCATGAATGAAAATGGAGCAGAATGTTCATCTCGCCATCGTAATGTCTGCCATAAAATATGAGTTATCAGTTTGATAAGTTAAGCAATTAGTGGTTAATAAATCAAGTTTTTTATTAATGCTTAGGTAGCTGTAAACATTAGTAATATCTCTCAATGACTGAAAATTTCTTTGATTAAAATCAAGTAAGAATAAAGGAAAAAGTAAAATTAGTTATTGCATACTCACAGAACCAGTTTCGTCAATGACATATTTCAATCCAGTCTGTATACGTAGTTTTGGATACCATTCAGGTAACTCTTTGGTCAGTTCTACTTTCTTCAGGGTATACTTTAATGCTACCTCAGGTTGAATTATAGTCTCATTGATAGCTTGATTCCGTTCTGCTGTGCTTAAGGTATTCCATAAGCCCTCGTAAGCCTCTTTTGTTGCAGTTATATCTTGGCCAATTCTCTGAGCTAAAGGATTTATATTGTACAGGTATTGTTCTGCTTTTGAAGCAAGAGTGCTAGAGCCCATCCCGCTGTGCTGCGATACAAAAAATCACCAACGTTGAGATTGCATCGCGAATATCGACATTGATCGCAGATGTAATAATTATCAAGTAAATACTAAATGCAAAGATGCACTTACTGAATGTTTGATAATGATATAAACAAAAGTGAAAAGTGTTAGTCACATTGACACTTACGATCATTGTTTGTTAGGAGGTCACACGATGATTACGGAAGGAGACATAATTGGCTCGAGTGTACACACGCGTGTAAACTGTATATTAACGTTGAAAATTACGTTCATTCCAGTGCAGTCATTGATTGTTTAGAAACCAACACGGGAATGAAAAGTAATCTGCAGCAGGTACAGCAGACGTTAGACCGACGAGTCGATGCTCCGATACCTTATTCCCTGTTAAAGGATCGATTATTTTCTCGAGGCTCAAATTAGATCAATGTACGTATTTAAATGACACAACAAATCTATTCAAAACTATTCTTTTTAGTTAAACTAAAATATTGGTAATTTTAAATATTAATAAAAATATATATATTATGTATATCTATATCACCATACGTAATTATGATAGATATAAATATAATAAGTATAGTATAAGTATAGGGTCAATAATAAATATAGGAATCAACATAACAGCCTATTTTATACCTAAATACAATTAATAGACGAAGTTTAATAAATTCGTAACATCGGCCACATTAACGATAATAAGATGTTTCAAGAAGCTGTCTGCTGGTCAAGGTTTCTAGTTTTCAGCTGTATTTGGTGATATATAGTTAGCTGTTCTTTTACAATGTTACATGAATAAAAATCGGAATTCGTAAAGCGTCGAGATCTGATCAAATTTGTCAAACTGTATCGGATGAATGAAAAATTGTATAACTGTATATAAATGTAGTTTATAACGTATAAATGTGCAAACTATTTCTTTTAATTTTCATTCACGTAGTTGTGATACAATCTTCTTTTACTGAGTTATTCAAGATTGAAGCACTGAAGTGTCTTTTGAATTTAACTATTTATAAAAGAGAAACAGGTCGATGTGCATCAGGACACTAATTATCAACTGAATAAAAAACTACAAATGTTTTCTCTAAAATATATTTCAATATATATAAATATATTTCAATAATTTTGTCGTCAAATTTTCCATACAATTTGTTTTTCTACATAAAACTTTAACCGAAAGATAAAATTGAAAGTTCAACGGTCGCCATTTCTTATCTGATGAAATATAATTTAGCGACGAACGATAGGAACATTATTAATTTAATATTTTTAAAAAGCAAAGGCTTGAAGATTTTTCTCAAGACAGAGGGGAAAGATGTCTCATCAAACGGTGAGCCGCATTACTAGGATTGCCGCTACATCGTGTTGGTATGTCAGATCCATGATTGACTCTCATCACGACCTCAGTTAGTCCTCAAGGTCTATTCCATCATCAATGCACTGCATAAGGAAAGTAACTATATCAGGACTTCCTTTCTTAACCTGACGTAAACGATGTAGTCATCTTTCCTCTTTATAATGCGGACGATAGTTCTTAGGAACCGGCTCTAAACTATTAGCTGATGCATATCTGTTATATATCTCAATAACAATTGGTCGAGGAGTGCGGTACAATTCTAAACGTGTAAGTTGTGCAGATGAGCTTCGCTTCAAAATCTTCATCCATTTCGGCTCTGGGCCCTGGTGTAAGGCATGCTTTCGCTCTTTAGCGTATCGAAGTTTAATAGCTCCAAAAGTTAGACATGATAATTTATCAATAAACTTCCGACTCTTCATTTGCTGGAGAAAAGCATCCGAAAGATGCTGATACCCTGGAGATGAAACCTTGCACCGTGCTTCACGACACGCGCAACAAGCTGCGCAAAAGTGCGGATTGGAAGAAGAATTAGAATTTGGTCTATCTTGATTACCGCCACGAGAGAAACTTCTCTCGTGTGTCAGCCAATGATATCTCGGCTGAGGTAAGGCGTTTTGCACCATACCTGGATTTTCTTGGCATGGCGACAGCTAGCAGATTCTCTATACAACTGAAATCAGCCTGCTAAAAGCCACATCACGATCTAAATTCCTTGTTAAGGAAAGTGGCGACTCGTAGCGGAGATTCTGGAACTAATTTACAAAAATAATATTAATACCTGTATTCATAGTCGGGCCTTATATTTGTTGAGGCCTTCTTATATCCATCTTTAGATGCTGCACAGATTATTTTATTGGCTACAGACCATCTGAAGATAAACTTAAGGAAGTCTCAAATATAAGGCCTGGCTATGAATACAGGTGAAAGGAAGAGAGCGATTGATCGTCTATGCATGCTTTCCTACCTTACTATCTTCCTTAAGGAAGTAGAGAGAACAAGAATCGTGCACGTTTTATCGTTATCGTCAGGACGGGCGTAGTGTGCACACATTTTCTCAGGGAGCGCGTTGGATAAAGCGTCCTGGCGTAACCGACTCGATGGCCGCTCTCAGGTTTCTCTCTGCTATTAGCTAGACTCCCTATATTTCAAGAAATGCGAAATGCAATTACGCACCCCCGTTATCTCTAGAGAAATATAAATAAACCTAACGAAATACGTTTATTAAACTCGTTATTATGACGAAAATATAAGGGGTCTAAAGTAAGGGGTGATTATTAGACCCGTTATTTTTGTGAATTAGTTCTAGAATCTCCGCTATGAGCCGCCACTTTCCATATCGAGAAATCGAGGTCGTAATATTATATAACGACCAGTAAGACATTCTTTTGTTTTACCATGAAAATAGACTGAATTCAATAAGCTGTAATTTCCACAAGAATGATACTGAGATAGTTTTGAAATTATTTTATAACACATAGATTCTAGTTTTTAGTCATATTAATATCATAATTTTGCTTAAGTATTTTACTATGAAAAATTAAATTAAACAGAATGATTTGGTTTTCTCTTAAACTCCAACGACTAAACAGGCATTATCGAAATTTTGTTGATAAAGAAAAGCAAAAACACTTCCTCTCTCCATTATTAACATTCACGTCAATGGAAAACGAAATAATTTTGTTCTTCTCAAGTCTCAACAGCCAAACATAGACAAAACACAATACTTCAGAAATATACAAAGTTTAGTCTTCCTACGCTCTTAAAAAACTTTCAGAAAATCACATATAAATTATACGTTACATTACATATACATTACATTACATTACACTGAATTTTATCAAAAAAACATAAAAAATGGCATATTAATATTAATAAGACTGTAAAGCGTCTAATTCACGCCAGAGGGGCCAGGGAAATACCAATGAAACACTCGAATGAAAAAAGAGAGTAACATGTCTATATTTTCTCATTTAAATAATTACGGCTGAGAGCTCATCTAAACTAAAATGCTCTCCGGTACTAAAATGCGAAACAAGAGATAAAGTGACGTTTCGGAAACTGGATAACTCGCTTGATGTTGAACTATAACGGAATAAAAATCCTTCAAACACACGTAGCGTTTCACTAAAAGAAAGCGAACGATACAATGCCCAATTGTAACTTGTACGTCTGATTTATGACGGAAATGTCATATACGTTATTCTCTTTATTATTATACAAATATATACAACATTAATTTCTCGTAATCAGTCGCACGCGATAATAGACCGTTCTTACGAAAATCCATCAAAATAAATCACTTACATCTTATACATCGTATATAATGATTGGCGATAATTATTTACAGGTAACAATGTATCAAGAGGAATGATAATAAATAATAAATTGCATATGATATCGTGTGTATGAATTATATTATTAATTAATATCTGTATTCTATCTGGTACTGTTTTCTTTTTTTTTAAACAAAGAAATCGCTTTAAGTATAAACGAATATGCAGAGTGTTCCAACGGAGCAACCGAACCGGGTTGTATCTTCGAAAATTATTGGAGATAAGATAATATCAAAGAACAAAATGTCCAATTTATCAATTGTTTAATTTGCTTCATATATTTAATCACTATATTCTAACGATTCAACACAAAAATATACATGAAATATATGAAATCAATTAACTTTCTCTCATGTTATCTTCTTTATCTCCAATCATGCTCCAAACATACAGCTCGGTCTAATTACGTGGGATACCCTGTATATACTTTCAACCACATCCTCTTTGTTTCTTTATACATAGTTTACATAGAAACACAGTAACTGCGTCAAATAGAAAATAAAAACTTTTGCTTCCTCCCTTCTCTTCTCAAAGTCATGAAAAGTCATGAGATTTTCCATTGGACTTTACCACCAACGCAGTTTGTGTTTGTGAAACCTTATTATCTTCATACTTTGTGGATGGACGTGTGCGTATGGGGTGTATGTATGTATATATGTGTATGTATGTGTATATGTATTTGTAACGACAATATTAGAGATTACATCGTATCAATATAATCTTTTCATGTAACATTTTGTATCCAGCAGATCGAATCTGCTAGATTAGGTACATCAGTGTAACTTATTAGCCATCATACATTGCACGTGTATCAGTAAAAAGTATCGTTCGACAGAAATTAATGTGACTCTCACTCTTGAACAGCTGAATCTTTGTTTGATTTGCTAGTACTTATTATTGACAATTCGAAGATTTTTTTTTACTTTACGTACAAAACTTAAAAAAAGTTACTTTATATACATAAAAAGATAACGTATGATTTTATATACATATTGAAAGATGTATCTGTTTATATTATATTGAAAGTAATTTAATTCAATTTAGCTATGTATTGCTAGATAATAGTACACAATTAAAATATCTTTTGTTGTGTATCTCTCGTTAAAGTAAAACTGTTATGAAAGCAACGGAAAAATTCAGTCGCATAATGATCTCTTGTTAAACGGTTAAACGGGTAAACGTGGAACATGAGAAAATGGTTTAGGAGAAAAGTTCCTATTTTATATCTTTGTTAAAAAAGATATATACTGGCAACTGCGATGGATCATGATACAAAATAATCTATTATTTTAAACTTTTTTTCTTTCTTGTAATATATGACATATATATTTATATCTATATCATACTTGAACTGCATAGATTGATTGTATGTCTCAGATCTTACATTTTATGAAAATGCAGAGTAAATGTATGTAGTGCGAGAAAAATTCGCGAAAAAAATACTGTATTGCTCTAAATCTACAAATAAATTAACAACTTTCTTTTCTTTCTTTCATTTCTTTAAACCTAACGTCGTCGATTCTTTCTACTTTCTATTTCGTAAAATACGAAAGAAGGAACAATTCTATGGAACCAATTCTTTATTATATATAATTTTCAGGTTCATTTGAAATTTCGTTTATGCGAATCTACTACTTACGCTATATCACGGTTGTCTTCTTCCAAAGATTAGGACAATTCGTGTCATGGTCAGTGGCAATACAGTAACGTGTAGGTCGAATCGAACGGGAGTAATGACTGACAATAATGAAGAGGAGTACGATTGCACGTGGAATAGGTGGAACACAAATTCGTCCACAGTTACCTGTTTGATAAATGTTTGAGAGGACCGAGACTTAATATAGAGGTAGCACCAAGCGCACCCAGATTGCAGGTGCTTGAATTCCTCGCACCGTCTATAGTGATGATCGGCAAGCCAAAGTAACCACCGGTCTGAGCGCTCAATTGCGACAGCGGGATGTAACTTTGAATACCCAGATTCGCTAAGCGATTCAAAACATGTGGCGATTTCAAGTCCACAACCGGCAAAGCCAATTCGGCGCCTCCATTTTGTGCCACAGTATCGACCTCTTTGTGGTACGCCTGTTTATGCGTCGCCAAGGCCTGAGCCGTGGGATATTGAGCGGGACAGAGGTTACACCTTGAAGAGGAGAACGTGATGATAAATAGCAAACCGAACCTTACGTACCTCATCTTTAAAAATGAAATACGAGCGACGATGAGAACTCACTTGTGGAGAAGTTTGCTAGTTGTTCGATGATTCGCCATATGTTGAGTCAGCATGTCTTGATTCTGAAAGTTCTTGTCGCACACTTGACATGTCAATAATGCTCTGAAAAGTGCAAGTGTCACGTAAAATGGACTCAGTGGCTGACTAAACAATCGCGATATTCCACAAATCGGATGAATGCAACAAAATTGAATGAAAATGCAAAAGAAAATGCGAGCGGCGAAGATATTTCTCACCTGGGTGGCCGGCCACGTCTAACCACTGGCATCTGCGGTGGAGTATCCTGCGTGAGGTCCACAGTCGGTGGTCTCGGTGGTCGTTCCACTTCGTTCATCGATGATTTGTTCTGTTTGTTTTGCGGCACGGCAAACTGACCCTGATCCTGCTGCTTTCTTTGCGAACTAGTTGGTATGATAGAAATAGCAGAATTCAGATTGAGGGCTGTAACATTTAAAGGCTGCTGTGAAGGTGGTGGCCTCTGCTGCTGCTGTGGAGGTATCTGCTGCTTGTTTTGTTCGCTTGTCTTATTTTTATTTGCAGCTGGAGTAACTGTTATACCTCGAGCCGCGAGGACATTCGCCACTGCCTTGGCGTCGGATTTCTTTCCGCCAGGATTCGACGTGTTCTGGACTTGAGCTGGGGCGGAACCTTCAGATTAGTAAAAGAACACAACGCTCTTTATATCTCTGTATAACGCACCCCTTCTACGAATAGTGATCTCTTGAACAGAACACACACATGCGCGTATCGGAAACGAACAATAACACTAATGCAAAAATCAAGAGCGAATGAAAGTATCGTCGGAACTAAATTTCGAGCTATTGCAAGCATCGACAAAACCTTGACACTCATAAAAACGACTCAGAGAATACCAATAGACGCAAAGTATAATTGAATGTAAAATAGGAACTGAATCACACAAAGAGAAGAGGTACTTTAACAGAAAAAAAAAAAAAAAAAAAAAAAAAAAATATAAGTAATCAAAAGTTGTGTCGGACAAGCAAGTTGAAATGTTTTCAAATATCGTTTTACATAAAGCAATAATCAAATAAGATCCTCTGGAGAAACCATATCAGTCCGTATCAACGTCAATGGACTGGTAACTAACTTGTAAACAGCATAAATTTGCAATAATATTAAATGCTGTACGAACTCTTCTTGATTGCCCGATACGTTAGACAATTAAAGCTGAAATATATCGAAGTGATCGAAACTTACTCGGTTGTCGAACACTCAGAGTAATCGAATCCGTGAGGTGTATCGTAGAGTCGTTTCTACTGGTTTGCTGGGGAGCAGCACCCTGTACATTCTGTATAACAGGGAGACCATCGTTCCGTTTTTGTTGCGCTATGACGTGACAGTCCGCGTCCTCGTTTCTGTCGGGCAACAGTACATCCATACGCCTCTGCTTTGCCGCAGGACCGCTATTTTGCGGTTGGACCGGCATTGCTTGCTGCATAGGTCTCTTCATACGCTGCCGAGGTACTGGACCTTGCTGCGGCATCCGCGGTGCTCTGAAATGTTGAATTCAGATGTTGAAAAGCTAGGTTGTACTAAGATGTAAAGTCGATGAAGGAGCTATCCTCGAGTTTCCGGACAAGGTTTGCTTTTTTTCATTCAAAGATAAGGGGAAACATATAAATTTCATCGATCATTATTCAAATTCGTCGTCATTGAATTCATTGATTCAATCATTATTAAATTTTGATTATCATCAAAATTCAAGTTTCATCAGTGATCTCAAAATTCATTATCATCAAAATAATTCGTCATATTCATTATCAGGATTAAATTCATACCCATCATCATGTTTTATGAATATTCTCAATATTCGATCATCAAGATTTATAATCGTTGAATTAGTAATCATTTAATTATAATTATTATAATTAAATTATAATTATTTTATTTAAATGATTAATAATATAAAACTAATACTGCAGTTCTTCGTGGGTTCTAGTCTGTCCCTCAATGTCCTTCCAGACGTTTCTGTCCAACTGTCTTAATTCTCCGTGATTTAATAATACTAAGGTTATTTCATTTGCCTCGTCATTGTCGAGAGTTCCGTCTATTGTATATCGATAAGAATTGTTTTCTCTACCTTAGGTTTCGGTAACAACAATTTTTTAGACGTGTGGATTGCCTATAGCGCAAACTCTTTTTCTTTACGGACGGCTCTTTTTCTTTCTTCGCGTCAACTCTGACTCTATTTCTCACTGAGAATGGTTACTTAATCTTCCGCAGGACTACCAGGGTTACTCAGGTTACTCAGGTTACCAGGGTCCATGTGGTTTTCATGCACTACCCTCTACATTAAAGGATTACTGATTGAATTGTATATTATGTGACACACAAATGTCATGTTCTTACCTGCTGTTTTGAACGACGGACGGATATCGCCCTCGTGGAAGTTGCTGAGACAATTGAGGAGGCATTTGCGGTGGCCCGGCCATCTGCGGATACGGCCCGTACTGGGGATACAAGTGCGCTATATGCGGCGTATAATGCATACCCTGAGGACCAGGTACTCTGTATAACGGCGGGCGACCCGGCGGTTGTACGAAGTAATTGGGACCGGGTATCATTGTGTTCGCGCCTGGAGGAAGACTCGGGGGCATTTGCCCCGTCTGTGGAAGAGGCATACGTTGCACTTGCTGGGCCAGTTGCTGCACAGGCGGCGGCAATTGCTCAAAGTTCACTGGCGGTATCATTTGTTGGCTCGCCGCCGCCGCAGCAGGACCACCATACGTCGGGGAATTGGTTTGATGCGGAGACGTCAACGGCGAATTTCTGCTGAGCTGCTGCTGCGAATTCGTAGTCGTCGTCGGCGGCGACGGCTCCATCGGCGGCGCGGTGTGGTGAGGTGAGTGGGTGTTGAGCTGCGGCGAGGCTTGGCTCAGATGCGGCGAGTTCTGATTGATGTGCGGCGAATTCGCGTTCAGATGCGGCGACAGCTGGCTCACGCTCGGTGAGAGCTGAGTGCCGTGCATTTGCGCCCGATGTATCGACACCTCCATCGGCGAGTTAAAGATCATACTAGCGCATTCCGGTATGTTGCACTGATAATGGCCGGCTTTGCCACGGTGCTCGTCCAGATGTGCGATGTCCTTGAACTTCTCGTTGCAGACGCGGCACGTGTTGACGGTCTCTGCCAGTTTCTCTAGAGATACGTACTCCGTCTCAACAGGTTGTAAACTGTTCGACAGCGATACCTCGTTCGGGTTGCGTCTCTGATGTTCGATGAGGAAATTCTGTAACAGCGAGCCAGCGTTTTCTATGTTCGTGTCGCCACTCTCCGCATGTTGCTGCTCGTCGCTGTCTTTAGGATCCTCGTTGCTTTTGCTCGACAAGTCGGCAGACAGTTGGTTCCAGTTGAAACCAGCCTGCGAGTCGGTCGATTCCCTGTCCTTGTCCTCGTTGTCACATACCGCGGCACGTTCCGCCGCATGATTAGTATACGTGGAAGACTTTGGAATAATGCTGATGGAAGGATTCTCCTCCAGATTGTGTATCATACTGGATTCGTGACTTCTATCATCCTCTTCCTCCACGGAGGAATCGTCAATCAGTCGATTCGTCGACCTGGAACTACAAAGGAAATACCTGTCATGTAGAATCATGTTGAAATCGCTCGAATATTTTTCGCGTTCTCAAGCAGTAACAGCATGTTTCAAATAAACAGTATAAACATGAATCACGCTAACTTTTGTAGTGTAAACATAAATCATATTGAACAATTGACACTTTGTTAGGATATCAAACAAAGCGATCTATATCCAAATCAATTTGCTCTACTGTTATATTGATTCTTCAATGAGTCAACATTTTCATATTGAAAGTTTGTTGATAATACAACATATGAATGTCAATCCTATGAATTAGCGCAGAATGTACATTATGAGCCAACTTACCTCGACTGTTCACCAAGTTTTTTCAAGTTTTCAATAGTTTCCCTACAAGTGGCTTCCAAAGCATCTGATTCTTCATGATCCTCAGATTCTGAAAGTCTCTTCTCAGAATTGTCGTAGTTATCAGCACCCTGTATATCATCAACATTTTGATCTTCCTTTTCGGATGGATTTGCCATATCACTCCCTACACCGGAATCACCTTCATTAACATCTAAGGACGGCCTATCATTCTCTTCTAGAAGATTATGATCGTCGTTGAATTTAATGTTCCCATAATCGTCCTGTAAAGAAAACAAGTTACAGAAAATACAACAAAAGCTGCACTAACACTTCATATCCTTTAAAAGAAACACCTACTTGTTGGTCCACCATCACGTTTTCAAAAGGTTCATTAAGCGAGCCCTCTGTTGCCCTATCATCTCTGTGGTCATTCTCCTTAGCACCTGCCACCTCTTCTTCTTGATAATTTCCGATATCTGGATAAAAGTTGCGATTCACTACAGTGAAGGCTTCTGAATTCTTCTTGATTGTAAGCTTGACACTTTGCTTCTTCAGAGTCAGCTTCAATGAACCCTTCTTCTCCGGGTCTAGCCAATACGTGTCACTCTGCCTCCTCTTCACCACCTTCGGTCCTGTCACCCTCCTGAGGACGATACACGGCTTCCTCAGATGAGTATTAATGTGAACACGCAGTAATTTCTTGGAGGCGAATCGCCTGCCGCAAATACCACAGTCCAACAGCGGTTGTTGACCGCTAAAACCGTCCGGCGACCTGGGAGTGCCCGCACGGTCGTCTGAAACAGAAGGCATGAGTGCCATCAACGATGCCGACGGGATTACATGTTGTCACCGTCGTATCGCGCGCTTGCATTACACACGCACACAACGTTACGTGTAGCGTGTAAAGTTTGTTTGGTGCGCAGAAGTTACATCGGTTGTACGCGAAGGGGAGGGAGACGCTAAAGAGGGACACACGAGGACGCGCGGAAGAGAGAGCGAGAGAGCAAACGAACTGGGGAAAGAACGAGAGAGAGAGAAAGAGATGAGAAAGAGAGACAAAGATCATGCAAATAACGTATTGACGAAGGTAACTGACCGCTAACCGATCGTTCTGTGTACACAGGCGGTACGTACGATCTGCCGAAACGATCTGTTGTACAGTAAGTCACTAGCGATTTGCCGCGCTTTTCCTCGTCGCTGTCAAACCGCTCGCTCTCGCGGCGACGTTACTCGACTCGGCCGACTACTGTACGTGTGTGGAGACGAGTCATTGGTCACGAACGCGCGCGATTCGTCGCACTCAGGAAAGAAAAGGAACAACCTCACGTTACATCAACGGTGCAACGAGACAGAGTATATAAATTATGTGTATGCTATATATTATGTATACACACATACGTGTGTGTGTGCTGTGTGTGCATGTGTATATATGTATGTACACACAATTGACGTACATATAAGACACGACGAAGATCGCTTGAGTCCCGTCAGATTTCGCACACGTGAACGTAATTGAAGACCATCGCACAAGATGGTCGGTGCGCGCGAGAATCGCTTCGCGCTTTCGCTGAGAATTGAAAATACGACTCGCGAATCGATACGCACGCGGCTAAAACGCGCGTCCCATTGGCCGCTTGCGTATCGGCGCGAGTCTTTCAGCTAGTCGATTGGTCCAGCGACCATACCGGAATATTCGCGACGGAGTCTCCTGCGTGCAGTGCGGCGATTCGTGAAAGCGCAAAAAAGTGCTGCTGGCTAGAGCTAATCCTTCAACATCGATTGACCTAACCTAACACGGATCTGTCCCTAACCTCACTCAATCTCAATTGAGCAGCGCTCGATGTTCTTTCTTCTTCTAGATATTTCAAGATCCGATGAATACCAACAAGGATAATGGAGAATAAATGTATTCAGATATAACGATTAAGCTTGAGAATAATTAACATTGAGACAAAAAAGTGGTCTCCAGAAAGATATAAATACTCGCGCAAAAAAAATTAGATAATACTTCTGCGGCTGCGAAGAAAATAACGTGGAATATACAAGTATAATGGACTACATTGAATTATATTTAATTTATCAGAGACGTATAAGAACCACCTGTCAATGATGTACACATAAAGAGGCAAAACATGAGTTAGTAGATGGAATGCAAAGTGCGATATGGTAGATTATTATCGCAGACGTGATTACGTGTACTTTGTCGCGCGCGCGTGTGTTTATGAATTCCTAACCTGTAGACGACGCAACTTGCGTAGCCGGTGGCGGGACAGTAACAAGTTTGTTGTTTCATCGCTTCACATAAATTTTTTCGATTATACATAGATAAGATGATAATATAATGGTATAAAATAGTTTTTTTTTATATATATATATATATATATATAATAATGGTTAGAAAGACTGATGGACACGTTGGAAAGGAGCGATCTTGATGGAAATTAGCGCAATTCTTTTTTTTTCTTCTCATATTTTTCTCTCAAAATCAAGGCATATTTTCTTCTTTCTCAATTGTGAAAATAATAACAAAGATTTCAGTCAAGTTTCAATATGAAAGCTTATTAAAAAATTAGAGAACATTTGTTTGATCAAATATAATCTTTATCATTATCATTATCAATACAAAGTTTATAATTTTCGTATGCATATTATAAACAAAATGTTCAACATTGTTTGACAAACTTCAACAAGATATGGAGAGTATCTTCTCACTATATTTTTTTGAAGATATTAAATGTATGTTCAGATATAGCTTGATATAGAAACTGATGTATGTTGAGATATAACTTGATAATAGCTTGATATAACTTGATAATAACTTGATATAGAAACAGTGTTGTTATGATGTTTATATTTTGAATAATTGTCATCATTACCTTCGACTTGTACAGAAAGAGTAACACTAAAGAATAGATCTCCAAAACATGTCAACAATTGTACACAGAGGGACATAAAAGTCTTTGTACATAAGGTCATATTATTTCAGTGAGTATAATAGATCTTTTGTGTGGAAACATCTGAAATGATATAACTTTGTGTAAAAACGTCATCTGTATACAAAGTCGAATCAGAGCTCATCATAAGCTGTATCTGATGACTGTTGGTTACAATTTATTATATATCTCTTTTGTGCTTTATCTCTTTTTAATAAAAAGTAAAAATTGTTTGGAATCATTACCTTCTTTTCAAAATTTACCCAAGATTTTATAGAAGATTTTTATAGAATAAAATAAAGAACTATTATACATATTATGTTCTAGGATACAACAATTTTCTGAGACATAAAGTAAATACATCATGTGTATATGTATGTGTGGCAGCAGACAAAAATGTTAAATTCGTTAGTTTGATTCACATAAATATAATTATTATACTTGATAGAGATTAGCATATATTAGTTGTCTGTGTTACGATTGTTATATAAATACACGAAAACGCGCACGGAAATTTTTGTAACAAATCCACAATGCCGTAGTACTTACAGATTTTATCTTGCGTGGAAAATTTAAATTCTGCAAAATCGCGATCCAGTGGACTGTTCATTTCCGATCTGCGAACACAAAGGCGTCCCAGTGTCATTAAGTTTTGGAAACTTTGTAAATGGATTTGTAAATATCTAATCACGTGCACACGCTTAACCCACGCAGACTCATTTCCAAAAATACGAGGGAGAATAATTATCTCACTACGTATACCTTATCTTCATTCACCTTTATCGTGCGTGCATGCGTGCGCGCGCTCACGTGCTATTACACCGTATACATATTACTTCGAGAGCATGCATCGTACTTACAGGCATTGTTATCAACAATGCTGATTGTCAAAAGCTTGTTAACATCGGCTTATCCTCGGTCGAGCAAATAACAAGCTTTAATCAGCATAATAACACAATATTATGATCACCATGCGACCGATCCAGCACGCACATTATCCCTCGCCGATTTTCAACGCGGTTTCAACGTGATCCGGTGTCCCGCGCACCGGAAACGCGACTCCAGCGGGCGCGCTCTTCCGACAGTCGCGAGGACGGAGTGTGTGTATATGTGAGAAAGAAAGAGACAGAGAGAGAGAGAGAGAGAGAGAGAGAAACACGCGCGAAAAAGCGGAGCACACGAAAGCAGGAGAGCCGGACTCTGCGCGAAAGTACCGCGCGGCCAAACGCGTGAGAAGCACCAGCGGCGGCTCGTCTCCCGTTGGAACGTTTCGAATCGGTAAACGCGGCGTTCAGCAGCGGTAGGTAAAGTCAATTAAACACGCCGCGCTAGTCTCGAATCCACTTGGCGCGCCTGGCGGCGTCGGTGACGGGCGGGAAGAAGAGAGAAACGGCCCTCCCTTTACCTCCGTTCGTCGTGAAACGTAACGCACACGTCCCGCGCGACGATCCTGTCCCGGACGCTGGCGCTCCGACGATCGACATCAACGCGGAGGCAACTCAGCCACGTGATCGCGCCGGAAGGCGGCTGATGATCCTCCGTTCGTTGTCGTCGCCGTCGTCGTCGGCGGCGGTTCCACGCGCGCGAGTACAAGTGTCCACCACCCTCCCTCCCCTTCGCCTCCTCCTCCTCCTCCTCCTCCTCCTCCTCCTCCTCCTCCTCCTCCTCCTCCTCCTCCTCCTCCTCCTCTCCTCCCCGCTGGTCCGCCGCTCGCGGATCTACCGTGGGATTCTTTACATAGGATCGAGAATATGGCTGACGGTGTATTACGACATGATCACTACCGTGCTGCTGGTGTGTGCTGGTCTCTGTTGTATGATTGTTTACGGTAATTTTGCACTCTGCAGCAATTCGTTGTTCATGTAAACGAGCAACGATATTCGAACGATGAGAAAGAGATGCGCAACGACGATCGGCAGACAACGGGCCGCGTCTGCGATTCCTCGTCCTACTAGCCAGGTCCAGTCTCAACTTATATTAATACGTGTGGATATATCGAGCCGCCAATATGGTGGCACGGCGCGCGCGAGAGAGAGAGAGAGAGAGAGACGCGCGCGAGCGTACGGGCGGGCGTGCGAGCGAGCGAGCGAGCGAGCAAACGAACGAACGAACGAGCGACAGGATATAATCAACTCAGTGTGAATTCGTGCCGAACTGTTGAGGCACGAGTTCAGCGGCGAGGTTCAGAGTGTTCAGATACGTTGTTTTGTGAAAAGGTACGCGCGCGCTCGCGCGCGCGCGCGTGGAGCAGCGTGCGCCGTTCTCTCTGCTGCCGCTGCAAACGGCGGGATTGAGCCTCTCCTGCTCTCCCCGTCGCCGCTGTATCAGCAACTACCCTGTACTTCCTCGCACCGCCGACATCTCCCCTCATTCTCTTTCGCTCGCTCTCTTGCACCCTTCCCTTCTCGCCCCCTCGTCCTCCCTTTGTCCTCTCCCGCTATCGCCAAGTCATGTCGTCTCTTTTCTTCGACGCAGTTGGCAGGTTACTCTCGCCATACTTGTTATTGTACTCTCTCTCTCTCTCTCTCTCTCTCTCTCTCTCTCTCTCTCTCTCTCTCTCTCTCTCTCTCTCTCTCTCTCTCTCTCTCTCTCTCTCTCTCTCTCTCTCTCTCTCTCTCTCTCTCTCTCTCACACACACACACACACTCACATGTGATGACGACGACGGCGCGCGCGAGCGCACGTCGCTTGTATATACGCCCTTTGCATGGAACCCAACAAGTACAAAAGGGTGACACGCACACCGAGCGCGGATGGTCGAGTGGGTGCGAGAGCGAGAAACGAGTGAGAGAAGAGGAGATGGGGGAGGAGGAGGAGGTAGAAGGGTTACGGAGAGGAGGAATAGTTGTGTGCGTGTGGAAGAAGGAGCCCGAATTGAAATTAAATCAACTTAATGTGCACTCGAGTGCGGGTGGGGAGCCAATGAGTGACAGCGGTTGCTCTCGTGACGCAGGCGCAGCAAGGAACATCGCTAAACAACATCGTACCCCCCGGTTCCCTCTCTGCGCCACGTCGCTTTTCCTACCCAACCATTTTGCCCTCCTTCCGCCTCTCGTCACTCTCTTCTACCAGACCTCTCTCTCTCTCACACCCTTTCTTCCTTCCTTCACCTACCGCTCTGCTCCGTCCTCCCGTTGAGCCGCTCTGCGCAGAGGTACTCTCTTTCTCGCTTGCACTCCCAGCTCTTCCGAATGCCGCAGCTTTCGACTGCTGCTGAATCCCTCATGCCGTGCAATTCCCCAGCGAAATCGTCAACGCCAGCTATCCAATTGCCACCTGTCATCCATTGTACTTAAAAGCTACCGTATTGTCTTTCTCTCTCCCTCTCCTCTCTCTCTCTCTCTCTCTCTCTCTCTCTCTCTCTCTCTCTCTCTCTCTCTCTCTCTCTCTCTCTCTCTCTCGTCGGGGACAATTTATATCCATAATTTTGCGGTGGTTTTCCTGGTTCCACGATAACTCAGACAGCAGCCGGCACCCTCTTTGACACAC
The DNA here is from genome assembly GCF_003227715.2 of Harpegnathos saltator. Taxonomy (NCBI): domain Eukaryota; kingdom Metazoa; phylum Arthropoda; class Insecta; order Hymenoptera; family Formicidae; genus Harpegnathos; species Harpegnathos saltator. The sequence continues at coordinate 660,001 of NW_020229873.1, read as the reverse complement.
TTCGTCTAGGTCGTGCAGCCGCCCTCATTCATCGGTCCGTAATACCATGTACAAAAGTCAATTTCCGGCAATTTCCGGTCGCCTCAAAGCTGATCGCAAGTTGTCGCGAGATGAACGTTCCGCTCCTCGCCTCCTCGCACAATCGAACATCTCCCTTGACGATCCTGCAAAATAAATCGACATGATGTATATTTCTCTTCAACATTTCTCCGTTTCATTTGATAAACAAGACGTTGTATAAAAATGCTATCGCAAATTCTTGCACTTATCGCTTACTCACTGCATGACTAGTGTGATGTGCTTAATTATACATTGTTCGTAACGCATAAACCTTGAGGAGAATTAGCCAACGAGCGATGTATCGCGATATAACGCATGCAACAATGCAACACGAGCGAGTACTCGCGGTTAACGCGTTCGCCGATGTCTGAAGAAGATGAACGAGCTTTCTAAAGTATACTTCTTTTTGCTTTTGAAGAAGACATAAAGCGTAGTTATTCTAACCACATCTCGCGTAACCGGTTTGTCCGGTAAAGTTTACGTGAGTGAGGTGTGGTCGGTAATGGTTGGAGGTCGATGAGGACAAACATATAGTAGGGGAACTCAACGGAATATATCGAAAACGGCCGAATCTGCTGTCTATTGATCGTAACGGATCCCCGGTCCCGAGATACTCAAACAGCACGCTGCCGGAATTCTATACTTAGCTCCCTAGACAGAAAACGGCTCTACCCAGTTCGGTAGGCCCAAGGGAATGAATACGACCGCGGGAAAAAATAGGAGGGACCAGTAGAATAGTTGACCAGAATTCTATATACCTTATCGCAAGGCAAAAAGGAACCGAAAGAAAAAAAGGAAAGAAAAGAAAACCGGCACATTTGCGTGTCAATTATCCCAGTGAGGAAGAGGATTCCTTCCTCACTGGGATTCACCAGCACTCTTAGAGCTACGTTTGCACGACATTGTAGTCGCATTGTATACGTCGCATGAAAAACGAGTATCCTCTGCGTTGTATACCATGAAAAGGCAGCCTACAGAACGAACGCACGCTCCGCTGACGTCACCTCGCTCGCTAAATAGAATCTGTCAAGGAAACGGCGAACGAAAAGTGGCTGTCGTCGGGATCCGAAGGCCACGGCGACGTTTCGCTCGATTATGGGTTACTTTAGCTTGAGCGCGTACAAAAGCCTAACGGTTAATCAGTAGGCAATAATTTGCCTATCGCATTTTACATAACTATGACGCAATACAATACACGTCACACCATGACTCGTCGACGAGTCGATATTAATAGCGAGCGTCTGAATGTTAACGAGAATAGAATAATCAGCCAGTTGTGCGTGTGTCGTTGTCCTTGTTGTCGTTAGCGTAGTGAAGCTACAAGCTAGCTAGCTATAGTTGGCTGGCTGGCTGGCTGGCTGGCTGGGTTGGCTGGGTTGGCTGGTCAAATATGTGCACCCGGCTGCCGGTGGTACTCACATTCGCGGAATATACTTGACTATCGATCCTTCCCGCACACCCTGCATCCTACCCTACCGCTACTGCGCCGTATATAACTCGCGTGCTACGATTTAGCAGACCTCTGTACTAGTATGCGCAATGACCCCGTTAGTTGCGCAGGGAGGGTAATCCTTTTTATGGAGCAGGCGAGATTACCACGATATAGTAGTGACTTGGCAATGCAGAGAGTGATACGAGAAACGTGTGTGTGTGTGTGTGTGTGAGAGAGAGGAGGAGGGAGGAAAGCGAGAATGAGCGAGGAAGAGAGGGAAGAGGGAGAAAGAGGGAGAAAGAGGGAGGGTGGGAGAGGGAGAGAGAGAGAGAGAGAAAGCGATAGAAGAGACGCTGTGACGTACGTTGACCTAGCATCCCCGTTCGCCGTCTATCCTTCCTCCACTCCGCGAGAGAGCCCAGTTTTACTACGAGTTGCGCACAACTTTCTAAGCTCGATTCCCTCCTGATGAGTTTTGTTCAAGTTACGCCGCTTGGGTAGATGCTAAGCAGCACCGGCAGAAAGGGGTGAAAAAAGCTGCGAGCCCGCCTTGATTGCGCGCCTCATTAGCGAGGCCGCAGGACGGCGTTGCCTCACAACCTGTTCGAGCTTACTGCGGCGTGAAAGCATCCTGATCTCCTGTCTCAATGCATAAGTTTCTGACGTATTTCTTTTTTTTCTCCTGCCGGTCCGTTCAGATTTGCGCGACGGGTTCTTATACGACCGTAGTCGGCTGTAAACCGTATGCGCGTACGCGACCGTTATTATCAAGAGAATATTCGCGGTTATAAACGTAAAAGGCGTAAGGTACTTCGGAGCTCGCAACTATCGCAGTCTCGAACAGCAACCAGCCGGTCTCTGCCTGCTGGCAGAGAGATCGATCGAGCTTCCTGCAGCCTGTCAGGACACGATGAATGATCATACTTGCTATTCCGCGACTCGCGGAAGTATTTTTTCTTTTTGACATACACTGAAATATATATTAACAGATATTAACATCTCATCGCGCGGCGAATAATAGTATTACTTTCCTCACGACTCGTGTCGCATTAAAACTTTGTGGCCGGCGGCGACGATGCCGCGCGTATGCAATATGATATGTCTCGCAGCCGGGCATCATCAACCTCTGTCGGCATAATCACGCGAGGCAACGTTTCAGCATAATGCGAATCGCATATAGTCGCGTGTGTACATGTGATCCTGTACAACCAGTGGGAATATAATAACCGCGTACGCACAAGCCGATATTACTCAACCGCGACGTGAGTTTATGCGTTCGTAGAGAGCGCAATAAAAGATAATAGCTTTACTCTCTGCTCCCCTCTCCCTCTCTCTCTCCCTCTTTTTCTGTCTCCCTCCCTCTCTCTCTTTTCCTTCCTCTTTCATCCCAACCCTACGAGAGAGGGGTGGGACGAAATAGAACTGGAATTTTCCGTTCGTACTAAGCCCGCCTCTCTCTCTCTCTCTCTCTCTCTCCCTGTTCACTTGATATGTGTGTATGTGTGTGTGTGTGTGTGTGTGTGTGTGTGTGTGTGTGTGTGTGTGTGTGTGTGTTTGCGCGCACACGTACACGTATTCTCTGCGTCGCTGTTGCTGGCAAGTCGATCGTTGCTGTTGCTGAGCGCTCTCGCCCTCCACTACCCCACACGATGACGTTTTTGAACGCCAGAAACGTTGGCTCGGCAAAAAGAGAGAGAACGCTTGGCAACGCAGGAAACCTACCTACATCCACTTCCCTCCCCCCCTTGCCTCTTCTGCGTCCTCATACCCGGTTCCTCTCCTTTCCTTCAAGCGTCTACCCCACAATATCTATATCCACATCTACCTAGAACTTCTATACGTTTACATACCAGTAAACTTGCGGCTTGCTGGAATCGACCCCACCATCTTCATCCTCTCTTCTCCCCGCTCCTTCCTCCTCAAACAATGGCTCTCTCCGTTATATTCTCCTGCTCCCCTCATTTTTTTTTCTTTTCGTATTTCTTGGGATTGTAGCTACGCAGGTACACGGTGAAAGCGCACGGTGAGTCGTCGTCTGTTGGATTATTTCACTGTAAAAACTACTTATAACCTCGAATCTCTTGCATCTCCTGGGAAATGAGTTTCTTCGGAATGACAGACTCCTTTGGTATCCAAAAGAAATTTCCTGTCACTTTCAGAAACTTCAAAATCGTCGTCCTGACTGAAATGAACAAAGCTCGACTTTTACAGAGAAACAAAACAAATAATAATGACGATCTGCATTTAAAGTATAAAATTCAGAAGAGCTTCACTTACTCGCTACATCCCTTTAAAATCGATGTGACGTTAAATTTTTCTTTCCTTTTCCGTTCCTACGTCGGACACGCCCAGTTTTCCCTTTGTTACGTTTTCAGTAGCTTGCAGCTGTTCAAAGAGAAGAGAGGCAATTGTGTTTCTAAAAATACATGACTTAGTCGCTCATCAGCAATGCAATCGAGATATTTTCTCGCGCTACGTTTAATATTCAATTTGACCTCGTTTGTTGACCTCACTGGTTGCTAGGCACCAGAACCGCACCGGCAGAAGGGGAGGGTTGGAGAAGGGAAGGGGTTTAAGCTTTAGCGACGTTGTCAAATTGCTCACGGACGCGGATCAACCAACGCAACGCAAGGCACGAACCAACCAACCAATCAACCAACCAATTATCCAACCAACCAACCAGCTAGCCGCGACCAGCCAACCGGTGGTTGAAAATTCCTGACGCCGTGAACGGCATAGCCCGTCAATTATGCGCGGCACCGGAACGATTAATCGTCCAATTGATCGGTCGTCCTCTCAATGCTGCTTGTTTTCACGCCGAGTCACGGCGCGTCCGAACAATCAGGGCGCTTTTTGTTTCGCGGACAATGGCCGTCAATTTATCACTGGGGATCGATCGCGCGCGGTTATGACAAGAAGGAACCTTCGCGCCTGTTAAATTTTCATTGTTTCGAGCGTGCAACGTGCTGCCTTCGTTTTCGACGCGAGTATTTTGCAAGGAAACGTCGAAGGCGAAGACAGACTCCTTGTATCTCCGGGCGATCAAACATGTCGCCTACACGGCTAATTTCGTCGCGAGCACTCCTCGCCAAAGTTGTTAAACTCGAGAAACTATCGCGGGGTGGTGGCAATCACGCGACATGAATTATGACGATTACGCCGATCAAGCAAATGGCACAAACAATGCCCAATGTACTTTTGATTGTTGCGCGATTGTTTTGACGAAGCTTCGACTCGCTGTAATTTGCGGCAATTATGGCGGCCGGTATGCAATTACGCAGTCGGCGCGCGCGGTCGAGCGCTTTGCTATATAAAGCTACGGATTATTTTTAGCGCGAGCAAAATGCAGGAAGTTATATTATTCGGTGCTTGTCGACGCATACACGATATCGAGGCAACGTGTTTTGACACGCGTGTTGCAATGCGCTCAAGTTAAACCTTCCTTTGGCGTTCCTCATTGCGCTCTCTGTTGCCATGCCTATAAAGCCATCTTTTTAATAGCTTAAAAGCTTCAAGAGCAAGAGTGCTCGACAGCGTTACGATGTAAAGGCTACGCGCAAAAAACAGCGAGTCGAACAGCGGCTCGTCGCGAGGCGTCGAATTATGAACGGAATCGGAAAGCAACTTGAAACGCTTGGATCGGCAATCTCGAGACACCCGGGATACGTTATGCTCGAAAAAGTAACATGTCCACGAGTTTGCGAGCTCGCCACAGTTTCGTAAAAAATTATCATTTCAGAGATGTGGGTGCACGACTTCGTCAAGAATTGAGTTTTTCATATTCCTGCACGTCGAGTTATGCAAATTCGGCAATGGCAGGGATAAACCGTTTACCTGGACGTCGTTTTCCTTGATCCGGATAGCCGCTTCTGGATAGTTAGCGTGAATAATGGAAGTGCAACAAGCGCGAATTGTTGCACCGAGTTGTGGATTCTGCAACCGCAGCGTCGCCAACCGGCATCGCATAGAGGCTACCTTTCTTGATCGTTGTGTCTCCATCTAAAGTGCAATTGTACAATCAAGTGCTTGATATGGAGTATCGATTGATACCGTCGCGACCACTCGAGACTCAAATTACCGACAAATTCGTCTGGTATAATGCGTTTTTACAGAGACTCTGTGCCGATACATATCATTTCATTCTGCCTTCGTTAATTAAACTCTGAATTCAAGTTGTTCGTTTTAAAATCCTTAGGTATGCAAATTGATCACTTAGTCGAATTGGCTAACATTGAGTGTATTATTGTATATTACTGTAAACATTTAAACGTTGCAAGTGCTCCGAGTAATTTCGCTTCGATGTGACAGTTGTCAGCTGACAACATAGGTAAACATAATCTTTATTATGCGACACTTTTAGTGTTTCTTTCGTACGCTTTTACGCTTCACTCTGTGTTGGAATATTTATAACATGAGTATTTTCCACGAGGCTGTTCTCTTTTCAGTGTGAACAGTCAAGTCTAATATTATATTCTAAGTTAATTGACAACGAATGTATACTGTGAGACAGTGAAGCATGTTTGGATCACTACGTAGCAAGTTTCAAACAGTGCAAGAAGGTATATCCGCTAGGTAAAGTACTTTGCGTGTTTGGCTTATTGTCCGTCTTTATTTTTTTTATCAATATATAAATTTTACACAAGTGATAACATATTATTCTAGTAAAATTAATAAGAATATGTGAAATAAAATATCAGTTATTTAATAGGATCATGCTTATGAATGATATGTATGTTAGAAATAAATTAAGAATAATAATAATGATAATAAATTTAAAAAATTGTAAATAAGGATTTATTGTAGTATACGAGGACTGTCAAGTACTGAAACTCCAAAGAACAAAAAACCAACCAATATACGGAATGTAAATTATGATGCTGGTGCAGATATATTGCATCGTTTCCAATTACAATGGAATGAGCTTCATGAACTCTCAGAGGAAAATGCAGGAAAAGCTCAGGAGGCAGATACACTGGTATCTTCTATCCATGAAAAGCTTCAACACGAATGGGACAGTGTTACTTGTTTAAACAGTACTTTAGCCTATATTCCAAAGATTAATAATGCAATTCAAGACCTCATGGACCAAATAGGTAGCTTCACTTTAGAAAGACATATATAATATATGAAGGATTTTTTCTAAAATTTTTTATTACATCAAAGGAAATTTGCAAGAGATGTTTGAGGAAGTTGAAGGAGCTTTATATCGATTGGAAGACCTCAATGAAATGCTGGATTTGCAAAATAGACAGTTGGAACACAGGTTTCAGTTGGCTATGTACAAAGAAAAAAAGTTGTTAGAATTAAATAATTTTAAAGGTATATTGCAAGACAATAAGTTCTATATTTAATTGAGAAATTTTTGCCATTATTTACTTTAAATGTTTTTTAGCAAAATTAGCTAACGAGCACATTGAGAGAATCTCACAATATGAATTGAAACAGCAAAAGAAACTGAAAGAACGACGTGAAACTTTTGAAGAAGTTTTTAAAGAAGATCTTGAAGAATATAAAGCAACTGGATCTATATCAAGTATGTTTTATTCCCGCATTTTTTTAAGTAGAATAATTAATTAAGTAGAATAAAAATATTAAGCAGAATAAAAATATTTTTTAATACAAAACTGCATATTAATTAATTCATTTGTTTCAAATTTTCAGAACTACCACTTTCCTCAGAAGGTCCATCATTGGATGAAATAGTGTTAGATATTGATACCAAAATATTTGACGAATTTTTAGAAAATTAGAAGTAAGAAGGATTATGAGTATATCTACAAAAGCTAATTGATTATTATAATTATGTGTCTTATTTCAAGATTTTATGCTAATGGAAAAAAAATCTTTTTACTGCATTTCCTACAATTAGATATTAGGGCTGTGACTTGACAATTCAAGTTTTCTAATATAATAATAGCAAAAAAAAGTTTTTTGATGTATGAAATCTTCCACGATCTTGTATTTATCAATTCATAAGCTCATTTTTATGTTTAATAGGACTTTATATGATGCAACATATGTGTGTATGATTTGTTACTTTATTATGTATAATATTTACGATTAATTATAATACTTAAATTCTATCCCATATATATATATATTTGCTTGTAAGTGTAGATGCAGAAAGAGAAATTATTTTTATTAAATTTCTTTAATTTTACCGAAATAAAATAAAACGGCATATTAAACATTTTTGAAAATATTTATTTTCTATACCTCGATTAAAATGAACTCCATATCAAGTTACATATTACAGATTGAGAAAGGAGTTAATTTCTATTTTGTGATTGGTCAAGTTTTAATTTATAATTCCAATCTTTAGTAGTCCTATTTTTTTATAGTCGCATTAAATTATACTCAGCGTACAACAAAAGCGAAATTGATATGTATGCTTAAAACTCGGTTGTAAAGAAAAATTAAAAATTTACATAATTCAGAAAATACAGCTGTAAAGAACAGACTTAATGTGCAGTTTGATACAGGCTTAAGACCTGATTTACAAAATATGCCGTATGTATCAGCACATATGCGGTATGAGATACCTGCAGTGACTAGTTCAAAAGTATAAAAGATTTTTGAAAGAAAACAGAGTTAAACAATCGTAAAGGAGACGGCGATTTTAAACTGTCGACATCCCTTAGGTATATAATCTTAAGTATACTTGAATATAACAACTAATGACATATTATTCCTTATTTCGTGCTGTTTTTGAGGTTATATGCTTTGAGATATATTAAGATTTTGATTTCGTAATATTTCCAGCAAGCTAAAGATTTACGTGTCGGTGTACAAAATAAAAAACGAATATTGTGAAATAATATGATGGATCTGGATTTGCGAAAGAGACAAAGGAGAGACAGGATATACGACAAGTTGCACAGAGGTTTTGTAAATACTTGCATCGGTGTCACGTTGATCGGTGGAGTTCTTCTCGGTTACAAAGTATACGAGTACTTCGTATATATTCGACCCTTGCACAAGGCGCAGTATAAAGTAACTGAAGAAAATCTCTTAGATGAGGGTAGGAACATAGAAGGACCCTCGGATGCAGAAATATCAGCATGAAGTGTCACCTGATGACTGTCAGCATATAATGAAAATTCTCAAATATATAATTATAATGACAGTAGATAAAATTAAATGAGGTAATGCGATATAATGAATTGTTAAGGATCAGAATTTCATAAACTGTGAATAAACCTCATAATGTAGATTATTGTATATTTCATGTAATAAATATAAAGTTAAATTCATTTTTATAATATATTAAAAGTATAATTTATATATATGAATGATATAGGAACATGCATTTATTAATTAACTCAAGATTCATTACATCCATTTTATTCGAATAGTTTCAATTGTAGCTATTATCACCTGCTCTCTCACAAATATACAATAATAATTTTGTTTTACATCAGCAGATTTTATTTCTATTATATAAAAAGTATATTGTGAAATATTATTTGGCCCTGAGTCATTTCGAAACTTTGTCGAAATTGATGTGAAATTTTGAACGTTTGAATTTGTAATCTGAAATGTGACATCTATGGTCCGGTCACGTCAGTGAACAGTAATTTAAATTGACTGAATTTTCTTTCTCTCATATAGAAGTACCAAATGAAACAAAAAATTCAGATGTCTCGTCCAAATGTGCAATCATCCTTGACGCAACCGGAGCGAAGAAACTTTTATATAATGAGAGAATATGGTGCATAGAATGATATTCACATACAATCTATTTTCTATCATAGGCATGAATAGAACATGGGACAAATTCAGTGTTGCATAATATACAAATATCTTTGAGCATTATATTGCTTTCTTTGCTAAAGTATTCTTAACATACAAAAAAAGATGTACTAGAACTATACATTAAATGTTTGTATAAAATGCATAGCAAATCACGGGTACTTAAAACGTAACGTGTACTAAATTTAGAACACATTTCGCGGCTTTTTGCACAATATCAAAGTATCAAATTAATCTTACAATAAGATATATTTATAAAAACTGTAACGTCTCTGTTCACTTTCAAAATATTTCCCAATATTTCAAATGTGTGAATTTTGTGTGATAAATGCAATATGATATTTACATTGAATTTCGAAAACATAACATGATAATGACATATTGAATCTTTTTTGTCACATAAGCATTTCTTTTACTTTTCACCATTAGAAAGTCACCATCTTCAGTACTGAGCATAGTATAACTTTTTTGGACTTATATCGTATCATTATGCTACTATATCTCTAGCGCCGAAAATATAATTTCTTATACACACGATAATCATTTGTATTTTTCTTTCTTTTTTTTTCAAGAAAAAGCTAAGAACTGTGAGACTGGAAGGATAATTTTTAGCAACACAACCAGGATTTCGCATCATATAAAATCTGTATATTAAATAAACATTTTGTTTACTATTTACACGTATGATATCGGTCGAGTGTGCAATGTAACATTTACAAAAATGCATATACGAAAAATGTATGCACAATAAAAGCAATTTTTTGTATATCAACATGATCAAATATTTTTACGTTGAATTTAATATGAATCGTCACTCGGACACGCAACGCATAACGCCTAAAAAGGAAGAAATAGGCAGATATCGTATATTGTCGCGAAGCTACAACTGTAAATCGTACAGAAGGCAATGCATTTTATACATCACACAGGTATTTACTTTCGAATACAAAATACATTTTGTTCTTGTTTCATATGTACAATATGTGTTCTCTACTGTATAATGGACACAATTTGTACTCTGTTCCTTGACAGTGCCACTTATTTTTAAAACATACATATATACATATGTATATACAAGAGTCAGTTGGTTACCATTGTATATAGAGAGAATATATGTCTTATTAGCCTGCATAAGTAGATCTCGAATTCAATGTTATAACATTATTCCCGCATTTTCTAGTACATATGTATGTATATATGTTCCAAACATGTCACATTATTATGTCATCAGATTTCGCAAAATAGTATTTTAGAGAGATATCCGCGGATATTGTGTGAATATGTATAAAATGAAATTCCTCATGCTACGTTCTGCGCGCAATTATCGATATATGTAATTATATACATGTCTTTGAATATCAGTCAATATAGGAGTTCTACTTCGCGCACGATTACTTGTGTAAACCTAACGCTCGATGTAACGTAATAATCAATGATTGTGTTCGGCAGAAGTCACTCACTGTATCAACGTATCATTGCAACACCAATGACTCTTCGAAAATTCTGTTAAACATTCTTCTCTTATTATATTGTATTTGCTTGTGTTTAACACGTTGCTCTTATTAAGTGTATCTTCGACACAGAAATAGTAGCAACCGTGTTTAGTAAACACATATGAAATGCGAACAGACGTTCAGCAAAATATTTCGCGACGGACGTATAAGATATTTTTCTGCTGAATGTGTCATCTCAAAGACAAGATTATGCTGTTGTAAGGGACGACTGAAAATTGTAACGTTACATCGTTTAACTAAATTCTTGTTTTCGAGAAACTATATCCAATTGATAATATAGGACGATATTCTCGAATAACACGTGATCGAGGTATGATCTTTGAAAAAAGTATTTTTATGCAAAGATCATTCGGCTGAACACTTTTTCAAAGTTTATTATTTGGAAAATCTTGTGCACGCGTATGATACACAATCCTTCCTATTCATCGTCATAGAACAAGCAATGTCCTTGTTATATAATAAACAAGAAAACATTGTGGTAAGACATGTCCTGAAAAGGACGGACATTCACAAGAGGAAAAGTCCCGAGTTTTATCGCCACTCACAAATGTCTCGATTTTGATGACAATGATAACACGAAATTCCTTACCTCGTTCGTAAGTCGAGCAACGTCTGTTATCATTATTTCGATCATCATTGTGTAACATACTTACAAAAAGAAAAAGAAAAAATTATATAAACTGTTTTTAGAGTTAAACGACATATATTCACGATTGTAAAACGTCCGATGAAATACATTTCGATACACTACGACACACTTCATCATGAGGAGCACTTGCACAAAACCCTGTAGCCCATAAACTAGAAATCGACACCATAAAGATGGCCGCTTTTTGCGGCTGAACCTAGTTACGAGCTGTTCGAGCTTGGAGTAGAATTAGAGTCTATGCGCATCGAATCAATCTTGGCTACGATCTTCAATGCGGGACCCAATTTAATACTCATAGCTGACATGAGGTGGTCTTCTTTCAGCAGCATAAGTGCTTGACCGTCGATTTCCTGAATGGCGAAATCCTCCGCATAATCAGCGCATCCTGGTAAACCGCGTATGAAATCGCACACTTCGTTCACCTGGGAAAGCAATAAATTTTTTGCCCATCACCGTTCGATTATCTCATCTACTATCTTGTAGCGTGCATGCATGTTTATGGAAGATGTTTTCATTACCGTCCATTTAACTGGATTCACTTTCGGCAGTGATTCATCGATGGAGGATGTGGTGCTCGTTGATAACGGCCTCTCCTCACTGTTCTTTTTCGTTATGTCATTATCGGCGGTTTTAGTTTCAGTCTCTGTCCACTGCTTCTCCAGTTTAGCATCGCGCGTTTCGCGCTTTTTGCTGTGAATAATATATATATTTTTTCAAGTATGACTGTAGCAGCCATTATTAAGTATTTGATATTTGCAAGAGTAATCAGATATCGTCTGAAAATATTTTCTTCGCACACCTTCTCCCCTCATGTTCAAGAGTACAGCACTCACCTCTTCGCACACAATGACGAGCAAAATCGCTTCTCTTTCTTGAGCTTGATGTTTTGTTCGTCGATTATCTTGTCGCAGTTTTCACATTTACTGGTCGATCTACTGCTTCCATCCTCTTCACTCGGATAATTAGGAATGTGTTTCTTTCCTGTGATACAAATTGTACAGTATTAAATTCCAAACGCGCAACACTGTGACGACTTAACAGAAATAAACGACTTACTCGGTGGTTCTTCGAGAGTTTCCCTTTCGGTGGCTGTGTTATTCCGATTGAGAGTATTGGTAGTGTCTTGACTTACCGCGAACGGTTCCGACGCTGCAACACACGGGATAATTCAATGCGACGTATAATGTGAAAAAGATTTATTCTGCTTGTGACATCGTAATCTAATGCGACTACAGTGCTGTTCACATATGATAATAATGGATGAAGGATGCAGTTATACCTTCTTGTATCACAAATCCCTCTATTACATGCGTGAGGACTTGCGGCTTTACCATGGCTTTAGGTGGCGCTTGTTTATTACTATTTACTGTGGCTGGTACTGAGACTGGTATATTCGATGGTTCATCGCTGCTCACTCCGTTCGTAATCGCGTTCACAGCATTGGCAAGCCCTGCTAACGGATTATTGCACGGTTTCTCTTCCACTTTTTGGACAAGCGTTTCCTCTTCTTTTATTACCGGCTTATTCTGGTCCCCATCTATACGCAGACAATAGAAATACACGCTCGTATTCTTTATCGCACGTATTCACTCGTCCGACACTCTCGCAATCACGCATGGAATATGCGTAATCCGGCCCACGTTGGCTTACTTTTTTGTTCTGCTTGAACGCGTCGTTAATTGCAGTGCAACTGAGTCATCCGCAGCTCTTAATATCAATGAGACAATTGGTTAATAATACCTGTTACTTCTGTTGTCTGAAGTATCGTGATTTCCTCCGTAGTGACGACAGGCACTTCTTCTTTCTTCAGCAGTAACTTTAATCCATCGTCGTTCGCTACCGGTGGATTCGTGGTGGACGACATTAGTGGACATTCCGCTTGCGGATTACGTTCCGGTGATGTGATCATTATCGTTGAATTGGTGTTATCGTGCTGATTTTGCTGATCTTGTGCAGTGTTCACAATTGGCATCGTCTGAACTTGCGACGCTCCGCTAAGTATTTGATTACTTATTATAGTTGGATTAATGGCCTGGAACAAATAACAACCAAATCCATGAGAGAGAGAGAGAGAGAGAGAGAGAGAGAAAGAGAGAGAGAGAGAGAGAGAGAGAGACAGAGAGAGACAGAGAGAGGTCTTGTATATTATAGCATACTATTAAAATTATCATGACCAAAAGCACGACAAACGTTTGCCAGTTCGTAGAATTAAAATTGTAGAAAGTTTACGCGATAAAAGGTTGCAGTTTTAATATCGTTATCTAATTCGTTATTTTATAGAGAATTATGTCATGAAAGTAATGTCAAAACATTGAATATTATGAAAATTGTATACCGATAAAGGAAGTTGTTGCACCGCTGGCATGGGAGTTTGGGGCACCTGATTCATCTGTGACGTAGTGGCCACTCCAACCCCAACTCCACCCACTGATACAACCGGCATAATAGGACGGTCCGCACCCAAAACGACGCCGGGTTGTTGTTGCTGTTGTAACGTCATATTCGCTGCATAACAAAAATGAAGAAAATAAATAGGTACATAAATTTTACTCTCCAATAAGATCACTTTAAACATTCTTACTCATGATAGGTTTAGGTTGTATCTGCTGTTGGGTAGACTGCACTTGTTGCTGATATTGTTGTTGCAATTGCTGCTGCTGCTGCTGTTGTGTGTGTTGTTTCTGTTGTATAAAAACAAGTTGATGCTGTATCGATTGCTGCTGAGTTGGTTGTTGTTGTTGCTGTTGTTGCGGTACCTGCGCAGGTTTACGGCCTTTTCCAGAGCTTCCGGCATTTTTACCACTCTAAAAATTCGAATAACCAAGAAAATTATAGCTTATGCTAATATATTCTACTTAAATAAATATCTATTATCAATGAAACAACTAGCTAAAAGTTAGAAGGCAACGCATAATTGAAAAATTAATGATGAACATAATTCAACGAAATATCTTTATGAAATGTACTGTAAGATAGAAGAAGCAAAAAAACATTATATGAATACAAAATTCTACGTAATTTCATTAATAATTTTTTTACGAGAATACTACTGAAAGAATAACATTAAGGAATAATTGTAATTTAGAATGTCCAAAAATTAGGACAATAATTTTTATTGCTACAAAATTGAATGTTTATCTTTTTGCAACGTTTAAAATTATCTTCACCATTATAGCGTGCCGATATTAATATAGTAACCTGTGCTTGTACCGTAGTTTGAACTCCGTGAACAGTTTGCGTGGAAACAGAACTGGCTGCGCGTATATTGGCAGCTTGTACTGCTTGTAAAGATGATGGTAAGATGCTCAACGGTCGTTGGCCACCCACATTCGGCTTACCCTGCTGCGACTGCTGCTGCTGAATATCCATTACCTTCGGTTTCCCACCAGTAGCCGCGATTTGTTGCACACCGTGAATTTGCTGTTGCGTTGCGAGAGCTATTTCGGTAAAAATAATGCAACATTAATGATAAGGATGAAAAGGCCATCTTTCTTTCAGAGTTACTTTTTTATGGAAAAAATGTGAAAGAATTAAGATAAAGATATTATAACAAGACTATGTAAACTGGAATTAGGATATTTAATTTTATTAACTGCGGAAATACTAACCATTGTGCGCTTGTATTGGCTGAGGGCTCTGTATAAACATATCAGGTTGTGTGGCACCCCTAAGAAAAATGGGATTTGGCGCAGCAGTCAAGATCGTCGGCGACTGCAACCCTGCAGTCCATACCTGTGGTGCGAATTGCCACGGTGCGAATTGCATGCCGGCATTCCTTCCACCTGAAGGTGTTCCAGCAGCACATGTTGCGTACTGTTTGCGACATGATACAGTATAAATTATAGCGTTCTAAAAATTATATAGTATTATGATTTACGATATTAAAATTTAGCATATCAAGAATTATTTTTAATTATTTTATTCATTTTTAATTATTTGCCTGTAATACTTTTTTCGTATATAAAGCGTAATGAACTATGAATTAGTGTATTGCACATAATGGATGTATTATTTATATATATATATATATATATATATATATATATATATATATATATATATAGAGTATCCATATTTTTAGTAGTCAATGCAGTTTTTTCATATTTCGTTTTAAAAATTAAAACTTAAGCATTTTATATTATATTTGTATCCATTTCAACTGACAAAATCGAAATCGGTTATTTAATAATAACCTTTTGAACCTGATCTTGCTTGTTTGCGGATTGTTGCTGTTGTTGCTGCTGCAACGAGGGTGGAGGTTGAGGAGAACCCAGTACATCCAATTGGCCAAATACCAACGTCTGACCTCCGCCAGGAGTAGCTGAGGTTGGCACGGGTAAATAGCCGGTAGGAAATCCTTGAACCTTCGTACCGCCAGCCCCTGGATGCGCACCGCCTTGTCCAGGAGTAGATGCTGTTGTCAGCATGTGTGGAGTTAGTTGAGCTGCAGATTGAAATGGCTTTCCAGCTGTTATTACCTATAAAATGTACATATGATCATTTTAAACTTGAGCATCGTTTCTTATATTGTGAAATTCACAAGTGAGAATTAATGAATCCATACTTGAATAGAAGAAGGATTTATGCCTGCTGGGTGGAGAGCAAGATTTCCTGGCATTATCAGAGGTGTGCCCTGAGCATTGTATAATTGTTGCAAGTGATAAGCTTGATTTTGCAATGGCTGTTGAATTACTTGGACCGCTTGCGGATGCGCAGCCATGGTAGTTATAGTGGTTGCACCCTGTTGACCTGAGAGTGTCATGGACACACCACCTACTCCTTGCTGCTGCTGATGTTGCATTGATACTGCGACAGCACCTTGAAGCTGTTTTAATAACAAGGTGTAAACAGAATGGTTTCATGTACAAAATTCGAAATTATAAATGTTATTTTAATTTTTTGGCTGCCAGCGGGCCGATCTATCGGCCTGCGGTACGTATGCGAGAACTGCCACGGGTCGATGCATCGGCTCCGTGTGTTTACATTCAGATTATCGCTCCTCTGAGTGTTAAGTTACTTCCGTTTACGCTTAGTCATGATCTCTAATGCCTAATATCGTATTGTTTGAAGAGAATAAATACTAAAACTTTCCTCAAACTTTCCATAAAATCGATTTTCTTCTTTATAAAACAATTTATAGAAGGCGCATATCAAATCGGCCCAGGCAGTCTTCGCATATACGCATATCGCGTAGATGGGCCTGGCAATAAGAGGATTAAAAGAAATTAGAGAGAAAAGTTAAATAATAAAAGAACTAACTTGCGATGAAACAACAAGTAAGAAATACAAATAAGAAGTACAAAACAGTATGGAAATAAAAAGAAAATGTACCTGTTGTTGCGGCATGCTAGCAGCTACCTGTGGCTGCACTTGAACTTGAGTAGGAACAACATTATGCTGCCCGTTGTTTTGCTGTTGCTGCTGCTGCTGCTGTTGTTGCTGTTGCTGCTGCTGCTGAACTTGCTGCTGTACCTGTTGTACTTGTTGTTGTACTTGCTGCTGAACTTGCATTTGCTGCTGTGCTTGTACTTGTTGTTGCATCTGTTGCTGCGGCTGCACTTGTTGCTGCTGCACTTGCTGAGCTTGCTGTTGTACTTGCTGAGGTTGTTGCTGCTGCTGTTGCACATGTTGCTGTGGTTGCTGTGGCTGTTGTACGTTCTGTTGTTGTTGTAATTCGTGGGTTGCAATCATCATTTGCTGTTGTTGAGGTTGCTGTTGCTGTGATGGCTGCTGCTGCTGCTGTTGAGGTTGTTGTGGTTGTGGTTGAGACGGCGAAATTCCAATTGGTTTAACATCTGTCATGTTTCCTTATACCCTTTTAAAATTAAAATACAGACACCCTTTCAGAAAAAGAAGTATCTTTTGCTAATAGTGCTCACTTGCACATAGTTCATTTTAGTTGCCATTTTACACATATATTCACATTGGTTTCAATCTTCCCGTCATGCTGCCCCTGTAAAACAGACCAGATACACATAAATAAAACGATAATAAATAACAAGTTAATTTTAGAATATTTATATTTATATTCATATAACACACATGTTTGAACATGTGATATTTTTATTCAACCTAAAAGTTAATTCATATTTCTAAAAATCTATTTTTCCATTTGGCTAAAGATATTCATATCATTAATAATATCAACTTCATCAATTTCTTTTTCTGCAATAAACATTAAGATTTGAAATTAGTCTGTTTCAATCATTTTTTTAAATTATATATCTCTGCCACATATTGCTAAAATATTAGAACACAGTACTCTCCCTTTCTATGTGTAATATTATTTATATTTGTATTAACAAATATATATTTTTAGTATCTAATTTATAATCAAATCAATAAAAAATGTGAAGTGGCCTTTATGCGATACATGTGACCACACGATAACCTTCATAGATATGAATGTACATACTTGTCACATTGTGGAGCTGAACTCGGCGAAATAATCACCGCTAGCGAGGTTATTGTGCCGCCGTTCGAAAGTGAAGTGTACTGTGTCACACATTTATTTATTTACGAATGCATCCAGGACTATCATTCGGCATAACAAAGTAAGTAAATCAAAATTGATCAACGGCTCGTCGTGTACTGTTATTAGCGTCGCGTAAAATAACGAACGTATGAGATAATTATATGTACGTAACTCCGATGCGTAATGAAACGGGCATATGGCTTTATTGATCTATTCTATATCAGTTAATTTATTCATTTAATATCGCATTTAGTACTTCAATCTCAATCAAATATCGTTATTGGTGAAGCATTTTTCCAACTTTATCGTTGCCGAAATTGAGAAACTGACGAAACACCACTTTTAGGTTATGTCTATTATGCATCTATGTCAGCAATAGCTTTTGACGCAAAAGGCATATAAAAGTTTCTTATAAATACATATCTTGCGTAATCATTATTTATTATAAGATTTTATTATATCAGTCACGCTATGAGAATATCTATATTTTGACATATTGAACTTGAAATATCGTAAAATTCTTCGACTATTGCGATTGCTTTCGTCGACTATTTTCCTAGAATAAGAGAGATATCGCAAATTTTTATGAAGATATTTATCTCCTTTGCTCGATTGAAAATCCCAATATTCATGTCACATAAATGTTTATTCTATATGAACATAAAACACTGGCTCGACCGAAAGATTTATGTTTGTTCCTCTTTTCCATAGCATAAGATTCCTATAGAGATATTCTCACAGTTGAGAAAAAGAAAGATGAATGAGTATTTTTTTTTATCAACCTAACAGCGGTTGCGTCAATAACGCAATCGGAATGTAGAAAGCCCCCTACGTGTTCCAGTAAAATATGACTCAGTAGGGTCAGCGATACCTGGAACTCGATATTTCTTTCGGGAAGAAAAAGGGAAGAAAGAAGAAAGAGTGTAGGGGCATGGGGATGAAAGAGGTACAAACGAGAGAAAAAGGAGAGAAAAAGAGAAAAAGCATGAGAGGCTTTTGATGCCGCGAGCCTCGCGCGATAAGGTAGGGCTCTGTACGCCCCGTTGCCCGAAATAAAAAGCGGGCATCGCAAATATCGATCCCAGTGCGGACGCCGTCGACAGCGATATCCATTTTGGCATGTGCGTGCGTGCGTGCGTACATGCGTACGTACGTTGCGTGCATGTGAACGAACGAACAAAATGTCGCCCTCGGCCGATATATCCACCATAATTAGTGCCACGATGCCGGAGGGAGCGGAAAAAGGGGGAATTGAAGGGGAACAGGCAGAGAGGGAATAGGGATCGGATCGAGAGCGGGAAATGCGGGATTAAAAGGCGGGTTGGCAAGAAGCAGAGGGGGCTACAAGAGGGGAGAGGGGAGAAAAATAGAGAGAGAAGGGAGACAACTGTGCCAGGGGGGCGTCTGACATGGATCTCTCGCCATAATGGTAATATAAACGACGGCTACGGCGGATGGTATAATAAGAATAATAACAACACGACGACACGCAAGAGCACGCGGTGCATCGCGCGAAAAAGGGACGCTCCTCGAGAACGAGAAATGTCGTGCAAGAAACGCTCGTCGTCGTGCTCGCAATAAAATGCTTGTGCATGCTTGTGCTTACGGACGGACACACATGCACACATGTACGCGCGCACGCATACATACACGACATCAAGAGGCAGTACAGTCCAGTCAGTACCTCGTGCGAATCGGGAGCAACGGCGGCGCGTCTCGCAGTGCCGACATATTGGATTACAAAATAAAGCACGTTCGGAGAAACGGCGGGACTTGCGTGCGAGGGAGGGGGAGAGAGAGAGAGAGAGAGGGAGGAAAAGAGAAGTCGTGGTACGAAACAGGAGAGAAAAAGAAACAGACAGTGAAACTACGAGCGAGAGAGAGAGAGAGAGAGAGAGAGAGAGAGAGAGAGAGAGAGAGAATGAAATAGAGTCAGGACACACGTACAGTGTATCGAGCAACGCGTCGCGTCACGCCGACGGACCGTCGCGTTCAGTGTGGATCGTCAGTGCCGTAACCTGCAGTGCGAGCGCTCGATTTGGGCGAAATTCTCACGGGTGCGTACAGTACACAGCACCGAGGAACAAGATACACTCTCACGACGGCCCATGACACGACGTCAACGGTGACGACAACGGCGACACCGCTACGAATCGAGGAAGCCTTCTACACGAACATCTCGCCCTGTTCAGGTACTCACATGGCGACTGCGCAGTCACGTCTATATGATGCACGTTTTCAAGCACTCCCCGTGTGTGCGTGATGTGTATGTGTGTGTGTGAGTGAGTATATGTGTGCGTATGCACGAGTATACGTATACGTAGTGGTCGAACGACCCGCACTGTGCACGATGAGAACACGATTCCACCGTTTGTCGTGTTACCACTTTTTTCACTCTTGTCGTGAACTCGCGCGATAACGTTTATTCGTGAAAACTACGACGACGTCTCGTCCGTTCGTTCGTAGTACTTGGTAGTAGTTTGCTTATACCGCTGCCGTATCTACTGCTGTTCCTGGTTGCTGCTGCTGGCTGCTCCCACACTGTATAACACGGCTGCCCCCGTCGTGCCCGCACATCCCTAACGCCGCCATCCCTTCCAGCTGTTCCCCCGTTCCCGCGTGCCCCGCTCGCCGTACGTTGTGCGCCGCACCGCGTCGATCGTGCTCGCTGATTGGTTCGGCGGGGACAAATCCCAAAGGCATCGTTCGCACCGAGAAAGGCGGGGCCATCGGATATGATGGCTATAGGCGCATGCTCACTAACGGTACTTCAGGCTGGCTCTCCCCCCGCGTCTTCCACCGCGCCTCTAGCGGCCGTCGTCGCGCGCGCTCACGCACACATTCGTAGGACGGGCGTATACGTACACGACGGTATAGTCCCCCGTTGTTCTCCACGATATAACGTCCCTCGCGTAGGGACGTGTCGAGTTTTCCGAATGCCCCGGAACTTTTTATCTTATCTCAGAGTCTTCAACTATCTCTATGGGGAAGAATGTACTGTGACGACACAACAATATCGTCTGTCGTCAGATTTTTCTGTTATATTTTTTATCCAAGAGAAGATTGAACGATGTATTAGTTATGCAGTTTACATAAATCTTTCCTTTATCTTGCAATTCGTCTGATTATTGAACAATTGTTACTTAACATACGCGTACCTGATATCCATTTAACGAATATGTATTTATTTTATGTTGCGTATCATAAATTGTAAAATTGAGAATTTTATAAGTTGCAAATAACATAAAGGATTAAAATTATTCATATTTAAGAAAATTGTCGAGAACCATCTCGCATATTTGCAATGAAAAATATAAACGGAGTACAGCTTGTAGCATGTCATTGTTATTAATATCATCGTGTCACAAGTTATTTAAGATCGAAATAATTTAAATTTATATCAAATGTTATCGTATATTTATTTGCAGTGCTTAATGATTTATATTATTCTGCAAAGCATACAATCATATGAGACTATGATTAATTCAACTGAGTATTATTTGCAGATAGATAAGTACGAGTACAGTCATAGCCAAAATATACAATTACGTGAAAAATACTTTTTTATAAATTAAATCTAAAAATTAAGTGTCAAAATAAAACAAAATATTTGAGCATATATATCCGGATATATTTCATAAATCTATTGTAGAGCATTGTGGAAAATTTCTGTGGAATTTTAAACCTTTTTTTCAATCCACCACGTTTTCTGGGTCCAGCTGCCTGCGGAGAGAAAGAGAGAACGTTATTTATTCGGCATGTTGGGAAACAATCCTCCTTTTCAAGAAGATGGTACAGATATAAAAGAAAGTTTCGAAATACTAAATGGATATTAGTTCGTACAAATATTTCGAAGATCGTTTATCGTTTACAATAATGAACATTTATTTATCGCAATATTTCTGTATGAATGAAATTTTCGTAAAATAATCTTTATTTCTTGCAATGAATTCATATCTAGTGCAGTTAACTCATTTACAAAATTTTATTATTTGCATCGTGAAATATTCTGAAAATATTGGGTCAGTTGCAATACACATATAAACTATATTACTCATATTGTAACCGTAACTTCTTCATGTCCAGGTTCTAAATTGTAAATTGTTAATTTCTGTTACATTCATCAACGTGACATACAAATGTTCTGGGTAATATCATTGTAATATCATCCAACCATTTCAGTTACTATAAAATAAAATGCATATCATAGTCATTACCACGTTCACAAAAGAATTGTAACATAATATTGATATATCGCGTGAGCTCGCATGGTGAGTGTTCTGGGGTTCCACGCGTGCATGATACGGCCCTGGCACAACTGTCTCTAAGCCGAGTTTATGTTCCCCGGCTCGAAACTCTGAACTCACGAGCTATATGCGATTGGTTCGACGCATTCTCGTAGAAATTTTCCGTCCAATCGGTATGTGCGAGGAATACTCCTTGAAATACTTTTCCGTGCGTGAGCGAATTTTGAAAAGAAAAACAATATTTAAACATCTCTCGTCCTTGGAATGTACACATGTGTTGCTTCCATCGATATCGAAGAAAGTTCTAATTTTGATACGAAATCTCCATACATAATGCATCCCGTCCCGCCCGAGGCAGAGAGGATCCATTCTCACGTGGATCAAGGACGCAGGATCTCTCGTGATTTCGACGATCGAAGCTCGGGGCCCTTGAAATTCTCCCCCCGTCTATCTTAACGGGAACGAAATAATATAGAACGTACTGCGAACGAGCCTGCATCGCGCGGCGCACCGACGAGCGTTTTATTTTCAGCGTCCGTCGCTACACGATTTACCTTTCTACGCACGCTCTAGTCATTGATGGAAATGTCGATTAAAAATCCCCTTGCGCATAATCTGCCCACTCGGGACGGAGATTCCGCCTCGGCGAAATTTTCCGTATATGTGTGGAACGGGAAAAAAAAAAAGGATGGAAAGGAGAGAGAAAGGGGAGCCGCGCCAACGCATGAAACACAACCGATTTATCGTTCATCTCCCAATACCGGTCTCGGATTTCGACGCGAGGCGCGGACGATAGGAAGAGTCGTATCGCGCGTAGGGTAGGAAGAAACCCGGCTGCACCAATCCCAGTAACCAGGTCCCTGCATGAACGCGCGCGCGTCTCCCCTTCTAAAATGTGTGCGTGCACTCAGCAGGGGTCGTACCAGCTAAAAGGGGCGAAGGGTAACGGGGGAAGATGCTATAGTCCCTCGGCTATGCTGTGTAAAGTTATACGAGCATGGCCACAACGATACCGTGGCCTGCGTCTGTGTAGTTAGTTGTTCGACCGGCGGAGCGTGGGGGCGCGCGGGTGGGGGAAACGGCGCAGCCAATGGTGTGGGTCGCGCGAGGTTGCTAGGGAAACAAGTTAATGATTCGGGCCGCCACTGAGGAATTGGCCTGGCTTGTGCGGTCGGCGTACGGCGCGTAGCGTCGGTCTGTAACGGCGCATGCGTCCTGCAATCCCCGGAGACTCTTTTTCTCTCGCTCCCTCGCGTCGCATACTTTCTCATCTCTCGATATAGCCGTCGCGTTGCCGTCGCCGCCACACACGGCGATACGCGGTCGATGTCCGTGAATTGGAGGCGCGCGCGCGCGTGCGCTTTGCACGCGCGCGTGTGTGTGACGCGTATATGTGTACACTTGACGTCATGTGCGGTCGCTCGCATCGTGTTGGTCCATTGACGTGTGTGCGCGCCATACATATACACACACACCCACACTGCGCGCGCGCGCACGGCGTTTAAGTCGTCGCGACGATTGGTTCCCTTCCCACTCCGCGTATCCTCACGATCTCTGTTCCTCTCTCTCTTTCTCTTTCTTTCTTCCTCTCCCCCCGGCATTTTCCCTTTTCCCACCTTGAACCGCTCTTTCTTCTTCTCTCCGAAGTGTCCATCGCGCTGCCCTCTCTCCCGCGGTTTCTCTACCATCTCCTCCTTCTCATGCCCGCCCGCCCCCTCTCCGCTGACCTCTTTTTCCCCACACTGTCCTCCGCCCGGTAATATACCGGCGCGTATCGTTCGGTGATACATAAGGGGAGGGGGCAGGAGTAGGAGGGCTCCCTATCGAAAGATTCGCTGTAGATTATAATATATTCGATGTCCGTCCGATCGGTCCTCGAATTAACGTCGAGAAAATGGAAGCGGCCGCGAGGGGGGAGGGGACGAGTAATTGCCGCGGTGCGACGCATAAATGCCGTGACGGGGGGCCCCGTTGGGTCAGAGCGTGTTCGAGGCCACCGGGGCGTCTACATGGCCGTAAAAAATCGGGATTTGTTACGTCGTATCGAAAGCAACGCAAGACCGCCCTCTCATATCTCGCGCAGTACGTTAACCTTTGATTCACTAGTAATTAGTCGTACATATTCATGTTACACTGCCAAATGGCATCTCCCAGTCGCTAAATCGGAAATTGATGATCTCCATATGTTCCCACACACTCCAGGCTCGAGATATACCGAATCGATTGGCAGCGAGGCTTCATCCGGAGCACGAAAAGCGCTCTGAAACGATACATCGAAATCGCGAAGATTCTGCAATGTTCGAGCGGTATAGCGTGTCTTCTCGTTTACGTACGGTACTTAATTGTACGGTGGTCGCTACTTCGTGCGAGAGACGATAAAAATCGGCGAGTCGCCCGTACGCATCTATACGTACACCTTGATGCGCGATAATTTCGGTCTTGGCGCATACTGGCTCTTCTGACGCCACCAACTGACCCCTCGTCGAGGTTAGACTTATATTCAATTACATCCATTACATATTATTGTTGCGTCATAAATATATGTCCTTAGATCGTCCGTTAGGCATCTTTCGATCGCGTCGTCCTTTTTCTTCCCGTCGACCTAATGGCATTTTAACGATCTTGCGGGTAACGTCCACGCACGCCATGAGTAGCAACTTTCGACGGCTGATGCTTTCTTCCTTTGTCAACGCATTCCTCGGTTTCGGGGAACCTCGAGTTACCACGCTCACCAATCGTCGCTTAAGTGACGACGCGACGAGCTTATTGATTAGATACTTAAGATTTCACCGAGACCGGATAAGCTTCATCGATCCTTCGTTTCTATTTTCCACCTGCGGTGCTACCGCGGGCCGGTCGCGCTAAAATTAAATTCTTAATGAATCGTGTGGTTTTTCCACGAATTCGACGACAACTGTACCGCCTTCTAATTGCTGGTGTTCGAGTTATCGCTGCAATGAGAGAGAGAGAGAGAGAGAGCGACGGTTTATCGCAACTGATTAATTACGACGATTGCAACGGATTACGTTCGAAATCGAGAGCCGATTAATATTTGCGACGAGAGACTTGCTTATGAGGCGTGCCCGAGCGAGAGATAACGGCTGATTATTAATATTGAAATATCTGGCCGATTTGTGGCGTCTTGTTTATTCCGAATCTGGAAGCGATTTGTTCCACGACGATTCACGCGACTAACGCGTTGGCATTGACCTCGTATACGCGATTGTCGCGGATAGAAGGCGTGAAATTTTCGCGACTGCAGTTCGATAAATCGCGCGCTCGCGACTTTGGCAAGAATGGCTCGTTGAGGTTACAACGCGGGGAGAAAATACGGCTCGTTGGGAGATACTGATCTCGTAAGAATCGCGTGATATCATCTCTAGAATGTAATTATGAGTTAAGTTACGTTTGTTCGAGTGTCCCTTTCGATATTCACACGGCTACGCCGATGAGGACGCACGCGCTCGCATGATCGCACATTCATGCTGAATTTCACTGAATCGACGAAAAATCGACATTTGGTCGACCGTACGTTCAAAGTCGATTTCATGGGTTTTCGAGCGAAATACGGTGGAAAACCCGTGTGATAACGAGAAAGCGGTAACAATGAGAGTCAATAAAAAGATTACATTGAGTAGCGATTAGATAATGATTAGATAAAAGATGCTCGATCGGTTTATCGTGTTTCGTTATTTTTAACGTCTCTCCAACCATCTCCAACGATAGTTGGAGAAAAAATAAATTTCTCACGATTACATCCCGATTGCATGGCGGATTGTTGCATTTTTATCCAACATTAAATTCGGCATAAAATTAAATTCGAAGCATTCGGCAATCGGCACTTGTGATCGGCACTCTTCTAACAGCAAATTAGAATTTGCTGTCGTGTTGCTCTTCT
Organism: Harpegnathos saltator; assembly: GCF_003227715.2. Taxonomy (NCBI): domain Eukaryota; kingdom Metazoa; phylum Arthropoda; class Insecta; order Hymenoptera; family Formicidae; genus Harpegnathos; species Harpegnathos saltator. Next base: position 633,974 of record NW_020229873.1, on the reverse strand, counting down.
ACGGTCTCGATTCGGATTTAAAATCTTCGAATTATTCCTCTTTTATTCCATTTTGCTTGCGATTCATCGTTATGAGATCGCGCACAAGTTAAGTTGAACAATAGAATTTCTTAACTGCAGGCGATTCTTTGTTTTCTCGAGGATTTTAATTTTGTGAACAGTTAATGCTAAACCTTGAAAAATTTCAAGCTGTAATAAAATTTCCTGTGACATATCTCCCTAGAGAACTATCCCTTGTGTCCTTATATTCTTAGTATCCCGCGTAGAAAGGTCATCCATTCGACCGAAGGTTGGAATTTCTGCAACAGCTTACGAGGAATGCAAACATACCTGTTATCTAATGGGCGGTGCTTCGACATGAATAATGCATTCAACTTTGATTATTTTTTACAATGTATATCGGTGACTAAAATGCGATCTATTCGATACTATACAGACTCGAAATCCTTTTCACATGCAAGATTAAAAAATGATTTTATTATGTAGGTAGAATCTTTCGAAGCGACGAGCCCTGCTTAAAGTCCCAAATGATTTCTATTGAAATTATATTGAAATTCTATTGGAATAGGAAATCCATATCCCTGAAATTCGAATTCGCCCAAGACGATTTATATTTTGCAATATAATTCAGGACGCAGAATCCGATTTGCAAGGAACATTTAAAGCGTCGGAATTGCATTTGCGATGTGTTTGGCGTACAGTTATAGGTATATGTGGTTATAAATATTTATAAACATTTTTTTACGATATTATATGACAATGTTGCAAAATAAAATTCTCTGCAACGAATTTACGAAAAATTGTGCAAGTCGGTTGAAGCAGACTACAGATCGTACCGCTCCGAGGACGCCATTGTGTCAGTCGCGGGGTGAAAAATTGGCGGGCGATCTTTTATTAATTTATCAAACGATGAATTACATTTTCTGCATGATCGCGCGCGTGAAAGGCGCGTTGTCGTATGCACATCCAGCTATAAATAGGTCCTCCAAGATAGTCACGCCTTAATCACCGCGACGTCGGTGTGGATACGGATATTAACGGCCAATTCTTCTGACATTATTGCGACAGGCAGTTGTTTTGCAATCGGCGTTGAAGTATTTATACTCCATCGCATTTTATCCGTCATATCACGGCAACTTACTATGCGACGATACTATATATAACGAATTGCTAGCTAAACTCGAAGAGGAACAAATCGAGGAATCTGGAGGGTCCTAATGTTCACAAAATAAGCGAAAACTGTTCAGTCGATTAAAAATCTACCACATCGGTAAAAAAGACGAACAGCTGTTCAACGGTTTGTCGAGTAGACCTGAAGATGGCGGTAGCTTCAGTCTGTCGCGAATTGCGCGTCTCGTCGAATTGATAAATCATTCTCTGCGCGAACAGCGTAATCAGAAATATTGCGTTCGGAAATTTATGAAAATTATATATTATGCAAGTAATCTCTACGGACAATCAACGAGATAATACTTTATAACTGAATTGTTGATCGATGGAGAATACCCAGGTTTCTGTCTGCGAGTCTATTTAATGTACGGAAAATCAAATGTAACGTTCATGTGAAGACAGACATTACATAAAGACATCGACGAAAATATTGACAATAACAAAACCAGAGGTTTATGAAATCGAGTACATGAAAATCAGGCAGCCAGTGTTGATTTATATAAGACCAAAATCAGGAAGGACACATAAAATGATTTTGAAAATTAGTATAATCGAAAGTTTGCGGGTAAGCAAAACGCGATTGTAGTTGATTTTAATTTAATTTAATTTAATTTACTTAACTTAAATTAATTAACTTAATTAACTTAATTTCAACGTTCTTTGCGATATGTCTAACAAAAGTCAGCGTGTCTATTTTAAGACTTACCGTATAAACTCGATAATATTTGTGTTGGATGACATTTTATTTTGTGCAGTCGAATTTCTCAAGTTCATCGAGCGGCAAAGAGAAATTCGACGTTAAAGAATAATCTTTCTCCAGCGAAACTTTAGTGTTTTTTGATTTCGATACGGCACATCGAAAGATATTTTTTATTGCAAAGTATTGAATATATTACGTATCCTCTTATATATACAGATAAGAAATCCTGTCACGAGTCACAAGATCGTGTAAAGTTGCGGCAAAACCATGCTAAGAATATCTTTTTTTCTTCGCAGATTAAGTTCACCGTGACAACATTTAAGTATGCGAACCACGCCGGTAAGCGTTCTCCTTCGACGATGCAACGACGCCGTCCGACAACCGACGGTGAAGATCGCGAGTTTATCTCGTCGTTGTTACTCGGCTAACCCAAAACCGGAATTAACGTCGATCCGGTACAAAGTACATCGCGGTCCTTACGCCTCCATCTCAACCGCCGACGTTCGCTTCTTCGATGGCTTGCTTGGTTCTAGTCGGATCATCACGGACCCAGAAGAATGTGAAATGTACAACATCGATTTTCCCAAGACGGTGAGAGGTAATACTGAAGAGTCAATCACTGAGAGAGAATGAGACTTACTGTATTACTGACTTACTGGTTTCTTTTCATTACAGAAAAAATACGGACTTTTTTATGTCATACAGCGATTTGATTGTAATTTCAGGTAACAGTCAGTTAATACTGAAACCGAAATCTACTGAAGAGGTGTCGGCCATATTGAAATATTGCAATGAAAAACGGTTAGCGGTCTGTCCACAAAGCGGTAATACCGGCCTCGTGGGAGGCAGCACACCTGTGTTCGACGAAATCGTCGTCTCCATGAAGCTTATGAATAAAATTTTGGAAACAAATCATTTGGCAGGTATGTGGAAGAAAAACAGTTGGAATGTGTCCCTGCAAAAAGTGTTTTAAGATAATTTTTGTAAGTTTTGTCGAACAAACACAATTAAAATCATTTAGATCGCGATTATTTTTCATTATTATAAATAACATAATAACAAATATAAGAAATAAAAACAAAAGCGAAGACAAATCGGCAATGAAAATGGAGGAAAAGCTAAGAGAAGGGAGCGAAAGAACAAATGACTGGACACGAAAATGCTGAGGAAGGGAGGTCCCTACGGAAAGAAGTCGGTAAAGAGAGGTCAACTTCAGAGAGCACAAAGAAAATAGCTGAAAGGGAAAGACCCAAGAAGGACAATGAATGGCTGTCACTGAGATGGTAAAATGAAGGAAGAATGGAGAACAGATGAGAGAGTTGCTAGAGATGAAACGGAACAATATAGGACCATAAAAGGAAAAGTGGGATAAGAGAACCCGAGAATGGAACGTACAAAGAAGTAGCGACCATGATGTTTGGTCGAGATATATGGAGGAAAAGAAAAGCGAAAGAGAAAGAAAAATAAAAAAAGAGTAGCAAAAGAGATGGCGGCGGGACTCATCTATATTATTTATATGTGTAATGATGCAAAAGACACTAAAATAACAATTTGAATTTCTCGTTGCTTTTGATAATTACAAAACTGTGGGAAAAAATTTTGTTTATGCACGTACACATATGCATTTTCGATAATAGGTGTACTGACATGCGAGGCTGGCTGCGTTTTACAGGATCTGGATGATCATTTGACTACAGTCGGGCTGATGATGCCGTTGGATCTGGGTGCTAAAGGCAGTTGTTTGATCGGTGGTTGCGTCTCTACTAATGCGGGTGGCCTGCGACTTCTGCGTTACGGCAATCTTCACGGGAACGTTTTGGGTGTCGAAGCTGTGAGTCCAAACGTGACAAACGTGGCAAGAATTTTCGTTACATAACTCAATGTCGAAGTTAACAATATAAATATTTCGGATATTGAATCTGTCACACAATATTGACATTGTTTAAATCTCATTAAAATACTTAACCCTTTTGGTGCCGAACAACGATATATCGTTGTTAGCAACACTTGCGAAAAGTGTCAACGACGATATATTGCGCATGCGATGGCGCCTTGCTATTCGCATCGCGAGAGAACTGTCTCAAAATAAATTTATAAAACATTATAGATTATAGGTTGAATTCCTCTTAAGAAGTCCTATGTGAGATGTTCCATGAATTGAAAAAATTGTTTATGGGTTTAATTTTCTGTTATATTCCGCGGTGATTGATACCGAAACTGTGTGTACGTTAGAGCGATAAGGTAGAAATTCGACGCGGAGGTTTTGCTTGAGACCGTAATGACAAGTAACAGATAACACTGTTTAGGACAGAATAAGATATCTCCTTACGTTTCATAAAATAACGACGATTTTTCTTATTTGCAAATACTATTTATAAAAAATAACTGATTTTTCTATTTTTTCTAATGATTTTGAATAAATATTATTAGTACGATTTTCAACAAATACATTAAAATACAATTAAAATACATTTGACATTAATTTATTCTCCTTTTATTTCGTAATATGTTCCTTTTGAATTTGGTAAATATCATTCTTATTTTTATGTTTATACTTTTTTTCTCAAACCTTACTAAATTACATCAACTTAGTTCGGTATTCTTCGCTTAGGTACAATTCTTTTGATCTAAAAGGGTTAAAATTAGAAAAAAAAATATTTGAAGTTGGAAAAAAAGATATCATTAATTTATATTTAAGTTAGATCAAATTAGATTCCGAGACTTTGCATTTTACTTCTTTTTATTTTTATATTTCTTTCTAGTACTTAAAGTACTTCTAGTACTTATAATACTTCTAGAAAAGAAATTTTAATACTTGAAAATACTATTAAACTAATGTTATCTTTTTCTTTTTTTTTTTTACTTTTTTTATTATTTAGGTGAAGGCAAACGGCGACGTCGTAGACGCGATGAACACGCTGAAGAAGAACAACACTGGTTATCACGTCAAACACTTGTTCATCGGATCAGAAGGTACATTGGGAATCGTCACAAAAGTTGTTATACAGTGTCCACCATTGCCTAAAGCTGTGAACGTTGCGTTCTTGGGTACGTAAATCTAATACAAGTGTATAGAATAAATAAAAGAGAAAAAAAATTATGAAATTACCAGCACAAAACAGATCTCTGTATGTTTGATCACAAATACAGCTCAGCAAATACAATGTAACATATAATATACCTGTTAATTGTAATTTCTACTCAACAATGTAACTGTTATATAACGTGTGTCTTACATTGTTACATTGTGTTTGCTGGTTTTCTCCTCAATAGATTATATATTAATTATATGATTCTTACAGGACTTACGAATTTCAATAAAGTGTTGGAAACTTATCATCTGGCAAAAAAAGAATTAGGCGAGATTCTGTCTTCCTGCGAGATGATGGACCGATTATCTTTGGATGTTTCTATCAATCACTTGGGCTTGAAAAATCCATTAACAATGCACGAAAATGGTCACGACTTCTACATGGTTATAGAAACTTCCGGCAGTCATTCGGCGCATGACGAAGAAAAACTTTCCTTGTTTGTAGAGAAGGCATTGAATCAGGGCATTATCGAAGATGGTACTTTGGCTAACGAAACGACGAAGGTCAATGTACGTAACTGAAAGATCATACAGACATTCATGTTATTTTCAGATTCTTTGAAAAGAAAATTCTCAGTGAAATCGTTAGACGACATTATGTTACTCCTAAATTTTCATTACTCAAATAGTTGTTTAATTTGTAGCATATATGGGCCATGAGAGAGAGGATCAGCGAAGGCGTCCTGCGTGATGGCTACGTCTTCAAGTATGACATTTCCCTGCCTCTTTCATCTTATTACGAGATCGTCGAGGTATTACGAGAACGAATACGCGATCCTCGAGTTGTCCGGATAAGCGGTTACGGTCATATAGGTAATAGCGTCTTTAAAAAATAACGACACATGTTAAAATGCGTTGAAAATTTCTGAAATTTTCTTCCTGTTTTCAGGCGACGGCAATATTCACGTACAAGTCTCCATACCTGAATATTACGAGGACATAGCCGCGCAACTGGAGCCGTTCATTTTCGAATACATCTCTCAGCATAAAGGTAGCATTAGCGCCGAGCACGGCATCGGCTTCAAGAAACCAAAGTACCTTCACTTGAGCAGAAACTCCTCTGAGATCGAGATGATGCACGATTTGAAGAAACTGATGGATCCGAACGGCATTCTGAACCCGTATAAAGTTTTACAGCCGGTCACGACAGCTTGATTATCACGATCAAGGCGTGATGAATTTTTAATGTGATATGAGATATATAATGTAAATATTCGATAAGCAATCAGTTCGAGCTGAAACATAGGTTCAATGGGAACTTGGCACTGATTAATCTTTCTTATTCGTCACGATTATACAACGTCCTTAAACCGTGTAAGAAAAATAAGTAGGAGACGAATGCGTTGAAGCTGTGTCATTACTTACAGTTACTTCAATTAACCATTTGAAAAAATGCTGACGTATCATTGTAGGCTATTAATATAATAGTATTTGGCGTTATATTGCGCTGATGTCACACGCAATGTTTGGTAAGGAATTTCTTGGCTGCTTTTCATTTGCCAACAAAAGCAAGTGAAGTGTGACTAATACCTCAAAATAGATATGCTACATAAATGGCAGCAATTGCGAGAATAGTGAGACATATATTTTCAAGTGAAATACTCTGTTGTTACGCTCAATTTGATATTTAATATATAATTTAAATATATGATATTCGCGTATGTACTCCATTTAAAACTTGGAAGCAACATGTAACAAATGAGAACTCAGAGCAATATCTAAATTTATACAAATATATAATACATTTATAATAATAAAATAAGATCGACGTTTTTTTTTTTTAAATTAATGATGTATGGCATTTATTTTACAAGGATATATATATATATATGTGTGTGTGTGTGTATATATGAATAGGTAAAATTTTACAAGGATAGATGTATGTCCTGTCGTTTTGTAGATCTAATTTTGACTTTTTGCAAGATCGTTTTGCACGTGTATCGAATTACGCATGGAGTCTCATTCCAAAATTTACGTCATACTAATTATACGAATCGTTCGAAATAGATCCTGATTTACGCGAACGAAATTGCTAGAAGTAACCAGAGAATTATCGCACGCTATCGAACAGGCGAACATGACTCCTCCGCGATAAACGCGCGCATGCGCTCTCGCAGTAACGGAATGATCTCGAAAAAGGCGGTAAACCAAATATAAATTGCTGCGCCGACGATGTCGCGCAGTTAGTCACAAGGTGTAATTCGAATCGGTTCGAGTCTGTTACATCTTCACGCTGTACGGTGCGACTATTGCGCAGTTTACAAGTAACTTCGAAACGTCAATTGACATTGCATTCGACATTATCGTTTCGTATCGGCGTTTGATATCGGTTCTTTGTAGCGCGAGGAACTACTTGAATATAGAAAAGTACGCATGACGTTCTGCTCCATTGCACGCGAATTATCGATTATTCAACTGCACGAAGTTACTAATTGTACTCGTCGCGTTTCTAACAAATCCCGGGTTGTCAATGAACGAAGGATCTTTACATTGGAATAAGTGCTTCAAAATTAACTGTTACTTATCACACATCTACGCGAAGACCGTCCAAAATTCGAATTTACACTGAATTCTCACTCGCGTGTCATGGAATTGTGAAATGTTACTCGAGGATGATTTAATCGATCCGATTCTTCCGCAGAATAGCATGGCGTTGGTACCGAGGAGCACGTATCGCGACTGGTGGAACGAAATGGATCGTTACCACAAGGACATAGAGAGGCACTTTGAACGCTTGACTTTGTACCATGATAATGTGTGGCGGATGCCGCCGTTCCCGTCGTTCCGCAGCTTCCGGCCGTGGCGCAGTGTATTCGACGACCTGGATCGCCAGATGGTCGGCGAGGCCACGATCGAGCGGGACGACGACAAGTACCGAATGATCGTAGACGTACATCAATTCGCGCCGGAGGAGATCACGGTGCGCACCGACAACGAGTACATCACCATCGAGGCCAAACACGCGGACAAGCCGGATAAGCATGGCTATATATCCAGAGAGTTTATGCGTCGCTACTTGCTGCCCAAGGGCTACGACATTGGCCATGTGCAACCGAGCCTGTCGTCCGACGGTATCCTCACCATCACGGCACCCAGATTGGCACTGCCGGCGCCGGGCGAGCGAATCTTGCCCATCAAGCGAAGCCTCTGGCCGGCCATTCGAGGTCGCAACAAAATTTAAAAGACGACTTATACAATGTACAAATGTAGTTTGTAGTAGACATCCGAGAGATCGCCTAGGTATTCCAGCTGTTTGCCTCAACTCCATCTGTGCGTCAAAAGTCCACAAAGAGATCCACGCAAGAGATTATGCATGAATTCTGGCATTATGCGAAAATCGATCGATTTTGAGCCTTATGAACAATTGTTCGGCTTTATTAGACGTCTTCGCTGAAAGGTGTCCAAAAATGAGCAGAAGAAACGGCGTTTCTCTGGCAGCCTTTGCGACGTTTTTCAGACACGTTTAGGTCATTTCGCGGATGTCTATTATGATGTACAACTGATCGATATAATGTACCGATAACGTAAATTTTTACCGAGATATATATATATATATATGTATACACATACATATATATGTATGTGTGTATATATATATATATATACATGCGTTCCGTGTATATATGTACAAGGACAAATCGCAGTTGTTACTCAACGACTGTCTGATTTATATAATTCAAGATTGATTGGCGATGCGGTCGATCCTAATGAACTTGATTTACATTTATATGAGACTTTAAAAAATAAAAAAAAATAAAAGCTAATGCACACCTATTCGCTAAAGTCGATAATAGTAGTTGGGCGTCCTTCGAGACCTTTCAACTACCTGGTTAGTTATGTCATACAACGCAGTTGGTCGTAATTGCGGCCAATTACGAATACATACATATATATATATATATACACACATTGGCAATTATCTGCAGTTATTATCGATTATTTTGTCGTAATTATTTAACGAATATCGATATCGATTATGAGCAACAGGTTGGTCGCAAAAACGGCGGCTTCGTTGCGAAATCCGCACGACGCTTTGTTAAATGTTACATCATTCGAGCTGTTTAGAGAGACTGCCAGTCTCAGATACGTTTAAATCATCGCACCGCTGCAAAAATGTAACAACTGCTTTTGCGGATAGTTTCGCGGAGCTTGTCTCTCTTACGTAATAATCTGTTTAATTTATTAATTATTACGTAATTGTTTTGTATTCTTATAATTGTTAGCTGTATAGTTCGATCGAATGTGGCATCCATATTTGTATGATTTTTTTTATGTAACACTTGTTCTTAGCGAAGGAATGCGAAGTGGACAGTATCGTTTGAACGATATAGGTAATAATCCGATACTGATTATCATTTATTATTAGCTGCGAAGTCACTCTTGCTTTTACGTTGTTTTTAAGATTAATCCCGAGTTCACAGTCTTGCTGTAAGCAGCAACAAATTGACAATCACAGTTGTCTGTGGACTGTAAGAAGAATAATCAACTATAGTTGGTTAATTTACTTATTGCTTACGTCTGAAAGCAAGGTTGTGGATTAGAGATAAGTGTTACATAATAATTCATACGAAACAATTACAATTGTGTTCATCGTTGGTAAATCAAATGCCTGTTCCGCGACTGGTGTTAGGATAAAGACATTTCACTCTTTCGCGACATTCTCGCAGAATCTCCCGTAGTTTTATTCACTTTTTACAAATTCGTAATTGTTACTCGGAGAGCTTATATAATTTAACATAATTGATACCATATATTTCGCTAATGATATTTCTTTCTCAATAAAAAAATGATTTAATCTCAAATGTTGGTCCTTTTTTTATGTGACTTTTATAAACCCACAATCTCTCATTACTCACAAATAATTAATACGAGGAACATAATATTTGCGTTGCGATTGTCATTACTTACCTTAAAATCAATCCTTAAAATCCAACCTTAAAATCAAATAATATATCGCTAATAACGCGCGCTTCTTTCTTCGTGAAAATTATTTAAGTTAAAAAAAGTTCAATATGCGCGTATTCTATTTCTTACGATAGTCCCCGATTCTCTTCGCTTTCGGAGAACGGCACTTGACTGTCTTCATCTGGTGACGGAGTCGGTGTCTCCAAGATCGTCTCTTCCGCAGGCTTGAAACCGTGCATCCACCTAGCTTGCTCCTCAATTTCCGGTATTTTATCGTCGATCAATTTCTCTACATCCATTTTGTTCAGTTCCTCCTGTATGCGTCTCTTCAAAGGCCCCTCGATGGCATCCATAATCTGATACCTACAAACGTAAATGAGAAATGAAGCTAAAAACTAGAAAAGTAAATTCGAGCAGTTTTGTGCACACGATTGCTTCTCCATAGAGCCGTAGAGCATAGTTATTGCGAAATATACGATGAATGATGGAAGAAGTTTCTAAAGATTGAAAAGTGCCAGAAATATTTCAATTCAAACTCCGCCTTAATCTCTCCGGCTCACACATCGACTCATCTTCCTCAATTTCACCTTACCTTAATTTCGAACTTAGAAAATTCTCGAATGTCAAATTGAATCTACCGACGCCGTGACAAAGCGAAATTAACACGTGTTCGCACACAATCGTTTCTGATCGGCGGTCTAATTGATCGGCTTGGAATGAAAATCGCCAATTACGGGAATAGCCTTGAGATCGACGCGAGACGCATATTACGGAGAGGCCACGGGCACGGCCATTACAGACCTTAAAAGGTTTGGCAATATATTAACGCTGGCTTCCATGAGATAGTCCAACGTGCCAGCTCCGTGGATTCTTGTCTGGATGTTGCCCAACTCGAGCTCCAGTTCCTCCAGGGAGGCGCGCTTTCGCGTGTCCAACGGCTGGCCCAGCTTTATCTGCATCCGGAAGTATTGGACGGTGAAGGACATTGTGCCGGCCCGCGACAAGAACCCGCCGATCACGCTCACCTCCCAGTGCGTCTTGCCTGTGAGCTCCTGAGTGCCGATGTCCAGTAGCAGGTAGACCTGCGTATAAGGCGCGCAATGCCTTAATAGTAAACATAAGTCGCCCACATGCGAAACCCCAAAACCGTCGGGGTTCGCCACGTTCTTGCTCGTCCACGTTCGGATCGTATCGTTGCATCGACGATCGCACGGCCGAGATTACGTAACGTTACGCAACTGTGATCGTCGCAATTATGATAATGTCACTGCTTTGCGTATTGCTAACACGACGCGTGTTTACAACTATCTAACTGACTGTTTCTAGGTCTAACGTTCTACGCTTCGTCGACGTTCGTATGCCGGAAGAGCGTTCTTGTCTCGGAAGAACTATCATCAAAACTCACGTTTCCTTTCTCCATGGTTATAGTGATGTTTCCCATGCGATAGAAACTGGCCAGACCGGTAATCCAGGTGTGTGACGAGGTTACAGTAAACACCCCGGCACTCTGGGTATAATCCTGCACTCTATAAGGATCGTAGCCCATCAAGCGGACTTGCTTGCGAGCTTCCGCGACCGCCATGTCAAAAGGTGAGATCGAGTTCGGGAAATATTGTGGCAATTGAGATATTTGCTTGTTCACCTCGCCCCTGAAAGATATATTCCACGTCGCTTAGACATATTAAAATATACGATTATATAATTAAAATTTATATTTAAAACCGAACGTTTTATATACAACTTTTATATTTAACGCTTGTGTATTAAAATGTTTCTTTCTGCCCAAAATATTTACGATTGAGAATCGCAGTCCTTCGTACCTCACGTTCATATTGACCTCCTTCAATATGAACGGCTTGATGCTGTCAAACATGAAGGTGCCGATCGAATTGATGACCCCCTGGAAAACCGAACCCAGGAATCCCAAATTCTTGAAGTCCAAGTCGATTTTGTCAAACGTCAGGTCCATGTCAATGTCTTGGGCCTGTAGTTTCCCGTCAGTCCCGACCTCCAGCCTAGCGATACCTTGGACGTTCACACCAGTCAGCTTCACCGAGAAATCACCGGCCGACTTCGAAAGCCATGACGCCAGCGTGTACAATCCACGAATATCCAAAATGTCGATTTTCACTGCGACGGAGACCTCAAAAATACGCATGCTTTTACATTTGCGAGGAAAGCACACAAGCGGAGAATCAAATGTCGCAGACATACATGCGTAGACACAAAAAAAGAAAGGAAACACACACACACACACACACATATATATATATATATATATCTGTCGAATTTAACTCAACATATTAATTTAATTCAGCGAACAAAGCTAATTTAATTAATTCAATTCAGCTAAACAAAGAGGCAAGAATAGTACGAAAATAATAAAAAATAATATTCAATGACAATTATGACATCAAATAATAATGATAAAATATTAATAACGTTAAGTATTAATAATAATTGTTTGATAAATTCGATAAATTCTCTTAAGCTAGACCACACCGTAAATCTTGCTTAGCCATTCAACTTTGCGGCGTCGTCATTTATCGTCTTTCTCTTACGTCCGCATGAAATGCGATGCGACTGTTAGCGTGTTCGTGGCGACGATCTCTAAATGTCTTTCGAAGTGACGTATTCTTAAAAGATGTTTAACTATTTGCATATTCAATTATCCATCTCATTTACCTGCATACGAGCCAGTTCCGATTCCACATGTTCGATGCGGAACTTGGCCAAGCCGTAGACATTTATCTGTTTGAAGTGCATCGTGTACATGGAAAAGGAGTGTTTCATGTCTGGAACCGGCATCGGATCAGGTATCGGCGCACCCGGCAGCCCGACCGGATCATCTTGCTGATAATGTTTCAGAATCGCTCGAATTTGATCCCCGAGCCGTTGTTCGCCCGCAGCCATGCCTGCCTGGTCCGCCTTGCTCTTGCCTAGAAGACATTAGTCGACTAATTAGCAGGCCAAACGAAGGATCGTTGAATAATTATAACTTCGAGAAATTCCAAATAGCGATTTTCTATCGCCACACCTTTTCTTGGCAACCACGCTCGCAATTTCGAGATTATCGTTTTGTTTGTCGCAAAAACGACGTAAAGACGATTCGAAGAATTAATTATTAGAATCTTGCGTAATATTTACATACGTAAGCGCGATAAATCTATCTTAGAGCGATCTACGATTGCACTCTGAACTGTAAATTATATTGCGCGATGGAAATATATCGTTCATTACGGAGAGATAATAACGTAACGGACAGTTTGACGTATTAATATGAAATAGCGCGACAATCATATCCTTTTCTAATTTCCTCTATTTTTTTTTTGCTGTCGCTTATCTTTTGACAATTCGTTTTTGAGATTGGATTTTTACATCGCAGCTAAGAAATGAACAGGAGAGTTCTAATCCGTCGCTTATGCGGCGTGCAATCCGACCAGGTAACATGTTTAAATGATTTACCGGAAGTGCAGAGTTAGGAAAGTCCAGTTAGGAAAGTGTGTTGCTGCTTGCACACAGCATTTAATCCAATTAAATTCTATTTGAGCAATTTACGAAGAAAATAGAGACAGCCTTCACCCAATTGCCCGTATCACAACGATTAATCGTACTTATCGAAGACGACGAGGCATCGTCCAGTTTTAGATCGTCGCCCGCACACAAGGGACACAGGAAGCAGCACACCACTACCAAGAAGGCCGCGTATATTTGCATTTCCGATCCGGAACACAATTCACACTCGTACACGTTGTTCCAGCCCTTCCTTCCAGGCACACCGATATAACCAAACGTATTGTTTAATAGTTTTATGCTTGTTGCTGCAACAATTAGCAAATTCAATTTCGCTATTTCACAAACACTGTCGATATGTAAATTTTAACAACTCGTCAATAAAACCAGAAAGGACATTTTGAGATGTATCATCATAAAAAAAAGAACATTTCATTTCAACCAATAATGGTGAAACGCTAGGTATTATTGCATGATAAATATGTAAAAATGTTCATAATTGATTAAAATATTTATGTTGATATTCTTTAATTCTCCGTTTTTTTTTTATTTTTTTTGTTTATCAATAATATCTAATGTTTGGTTCTTATTGGCTCGGTTGAAATATTGCTATTTTGATTAAATTCAGAAATTCCTTTTTTTTAGATATTTTCCAAACAACTTCTTTCCTTTTCCGGAAATTATTCGTAGCACTGTTTACCTTCGACGGAATAACTGCGAATTTTACGTTTAATTGTACGGCTGATTTATCAGAACTGGATTTCCTCGCGGTGCAAAAGTGCCGCACCACGTTTCTCGTTGTGAAACTTGAATCAATGTCTTTCTCTATCCGTTCGTCGATGGTTCAACAATGAACGAGAGGCATGGACACAGCCGTGCAGGCTATAGGCGTTCGACTGCGAGGACGTCAGTAGATTTAGTGTAACGATATCTCGACAGGTCATTGAGGAGAGCGAGGGTCAAGCGCTTTATCGGCTGTCCACGCCCCTCGCCCCTCTAGCGTATATGTTTTCTCCTCATCCACCTCTTTCTCCCTTATTACAGTCATCCGACGTCGCTTCGGTGGCGTTAGCGCACATCGCGCGTGTGTCAATTATGAGGAAAAAAGTGGAACGGTCCTGACTTGACAGGTAGAGAAGTGAAATGGATTTTTGTTCTCTCGGTCAACGCACTCTCTAATTTCAGTCTCATTCCCAATTCTCGAGAATTTTGTTCCCCGGGAGTTTTAACTTTACGAAGACAGGAGCAAATTCGTCTCCATCAGTCAGCGATACCTGTGACCGACCATGAAGCACTGTTACTGCAATTTTTATGCGTACAAGTTGTTACGTTGCATCTTTTCAGGAGAGAGAATTGATTTACCATAGAAACACGTACATGGTGCATAAAATTACCGAATTACTTTGTATTTATATACAGAGAAGTTACACGAATGTCATAGACTGCGAATGGTAATGGAGATGTCATTTTATTTATGGGGTAGGTGTGAACGAGAGATTCATCGGTGATAGTTGACTGCCGGATATCGCGTCCGTACGCGCTGCTTGCTCGATCACAGGATCCGTTTCGTTCATGTCCTCCACCTAGAATAGAGTCACGAGATCGATTCGCGATCTACCCGAAGAAACCGCCGCAGCAGAGGACACTCCTACTCACCACCATGGAAGTTTCCTCCACTTTCGCTCTCTTCTCGGCGATTGTTCTTAACAGAACCTTGGCCTCCTCCTTCGTCTCATCAAACTGAAGACACTTCTGTGCGTAATGATTCGCTTGATCCAATTGCTCTCTCTTCAAATGATATTGTGTTAGGTATATGTATGCATGACTCAACTCTTTCCTATCGACGTTCCGGTATTCATCAACTACGAAGTCCGTGTAGGCTGTAGCCGCGTGATCGTGTTCCCCCAATTTCTCATACAGTCTAAAATGAACAGAAATCACGGTAGAAATGAAGCAACGTCATTTGATGGTGTATTTGATGGGCCAGTGGGATCGAATGCTCTTGAATATAAAAAGTGTAGAAATTTATATTGTTACATACGTTGCTAATTTCAACAGTGCCATGCCTTCTATATCGCCCACATTGCATGCCTTGTAGTAACATTTGAGTGCATCTTGTATCTTATCCTGTTTCTCATATGCTTCACCCAAGGCTAAAACCATTCTACTATCGTGTGGTCTTAAGAGCTGAGCTTGTTTATAATAATAAAGTCCATAAAATGGCATTTTCAAGATTTCGTATGTCTGCCCTAAGCCATACCATGCTCTATAATCTCGTCTGTTCACCTCTATCACATTACGCGAAATATAAATTGAGAATGTATTATGATATTAACGGTGCAAATAATAAATCCTCAAAGATCTTACCGATTGCCTGTCTATAGCTGTGGATAGCGCCATTAGTGTTTTTCATTTCCATAAATTCGTGACCTAATAATGTCCAGGCCGATAGATATTGTGGATTCATTTTCAGTGCTCTGTGGAAATACATCACTGCTTTTTGATGATCAGCTCTCAAACTGTAATAATTTCCTGAAAGGAAAAAAAGAGATGCATATATTGGTCCATCTTATAATATATATTCCTCCTATTTTCCTAAAGAGACTTGGTTAGCTTACCTACTATACAACAGGTCTCCAACCTGTACTTATCTATCTCAGTAGCTCTATGCGCCAAATATGCCAATTCAACTTTCATCTCTTTGACGTAAAGTAAATTTGAATATGTATCCATGTTGTCAAGACAATAAGGATCTTCTTCTATTATTCTTTTAAAAGTTTCTATCGCAGTATCAACATCTGAAATATAGAGAATATTTTTGTCATGCATAATATTCACAATTAAATAATTTGTATATCTGTAATGTTGCAAAATGCTAAAGAGGTTGATTAACAATTTTTTTTAATAAAAATGATAAGCAAGAGCATATTCATTCTAAATATCAAATATATATGAAACTTACCTCTCCTATAATGTACTGCTATTGCAGTTTGAGCCAGTACATAACAATTCTTTTGAAAACCCATCGATTGCAATTCACAATACAACGCTAAACCTTCATCTATAAGTTGTAGTTCTAAATACATATGCGCCATAAAAAAGTACTTCATCCAATGGCTTGGCAGGCATAAGTTCTCCAGCTTCTCTCTGTCTGTGATCAAAGCAGCCAGCTCTAACCATGTACCCCAGTGCATAGGCTCCTTGTGTATAGATTCCACTAAGACATCAGTTGCCTCTTTGGCGAGTTGTAGTTTCTTTAAGGTTACACCAAAGAGATATAAACCATAGCCATCTAGCTTGGAGGCCAAATGATCCTTTCTCAGATCGGCACAAAGCAATTTAAGACTGTCATTTTTCATAGGATCCGGTGGCACATCTGTCATGTCATCAATCTTTTTCTTCTCTCCAGACAAATAACGTGAATACAAATGTAGAAATCTAACTTTTGGGGTTGTACAATCCTTTGTAAAGTATGCAGCTCTATCATATTCCTTCAAATCAAAATATGTTTTAGCTAATGTATAGGTATCCTCCTCTTCATTTATCTCCAGTGACTTGATATCCGTAGTCAGGTCGTGCAAGTTCAACTTTACATTTTTCAAGGAGTAATTCAATTCCGCTAACCTACGATAAATACAAACACAAAGGTTGAAGTATGTAAAAACTTGCGCGAAAGAAATATCAATACATTTTTATAAATTTCAGCAGAATTTCACATACCATTTAGTGGTATATCGTAAACCACGTTGGGAGCACTCATTTATCGCGTGCAAAAGATCAGTTTTAACCACTTTAATATCGAACTTTACTGATTCTTCCATTTTTTAGCGCTTCCTCAAGCTTTTCTATGTCATATCATTTATGAGATCAATTGTATGTTTATAACGATATTACACATATCCAGAAGTAAATCTACGTTTACTTATTGCTTCTTCATATAAATAATTCGTAGTGCCGGCGTCCGTTATTTACAATCAATTGAACTTTTCGGTTGCACTTTCTGCACTTTATTTTAATTTCCTTTTCCTTCTTTTTCCTTGTAACACTTTAAGATATATTTGCTTCACGTTTAAGTGTAAAAAGTGCAATATATCGTAAATGAAAGGAAAATACCTCAAATCATACATCACGCACCTCAGTCACGAAACAAAGTTAGATTCCTTCGGGTTAGGTTAGGTATTATTATCGAACGCCATCTGCATAAGGTGAAGGGCGGGTTATGAATACAGAAGAATCTCCGTTCTGAATTGCACAAGCGAAGACACACGATTGTATCATTCAACAATGACTACGTATAAGCTGATCTCATGGGTAAGGCGATCATTTATGAGATAAATTCGTGTAGTTTTTATAAAAATCAACTCTATCGCGGCACGTCACATGTAAGAAACTTGATCGCACATGTTCACCATATATCACGAGACGAAAAGATCGTGAGTCATGCGGCGATTCAGTTGCCCATCTGACTCCTTATTGGCGGACATCGCGGCTTTTCTAGGCTGATTTGCATAGCGTAAAGTCTGAATGGTTGTGGCACCTCTCGAAATCTTAACTTCAATGGCGGATCCTTCCTGAGATGAATTTGAAGCAGATTGTTCGTTAACGGAAATGAAACTGTAAATTATTTTCTATTATTTCTATTTGTAAAAATAACTTGTTCTCTCATAGGTCTCATCAAAGTGCTTGAAGAAGAGAAAAAGGATATTTGTCCTTCGATCTATAAAGTACCAATTTTCTTGAGAGTAATGTTCCTTGCGAGAAATACTTATTCCACGCTTTTGATTAATATTTTTATATTTTACCCCACTGAATGACCTCACTAGAGCATATACCCCAAGATAATTTATTTAATAATCCGGCAAAATGAATAAAATCACACGTATATATCACATATCTTTCATTTCGGCGCGTTTAGAAAACTCCACCAAAGATGGTGGCAAATTTGTGAAATTTAAATGTTCAAAATACGAACCTTCGAGAATCTAACGGAGATCTTTTGCAGGGTGCAAACTCGCATGGTCAATTGGGACAAGGTGTGTTATCCGAACAATGCGTGTTACCTAAAGAAATCGATTTATCCGGATGCGACCTTAGACCGGAATCCGTGAAGAAAATTGTCGGTGGTGGCGGGCACACGTTGATCCTGGACACGGAAGGTCGCGTTTACTCCTGCGGACGAAACGACAAAGGACAAGCCGGAGTCTCGAATACGGAGCGAACAAACGTTCTAACATTTCAGAGACTTTCCCTCGACGGTAAAACGATGATTGACGTATGTTGCGGATGGGACACGTCCGCGGCGTTGACGAAGGACGGTGACTTGTATCTTTGGGGTTCCAATCGTTACGGACAGCTGGGCGACGATCCATCGATTCATTCGTCGACTTCATCGCCCATATGTACCATACAATCAGGCAAAGTTAAACGGATTTCTATGGGTTTACGACATACTGTTGTGGTGACGGACAACGGCACTGTTCTGGTTTGCGGAGCAAATAGCAAAGGACAATTAGGTCTAACTAATATGGAGAGCAAACAGTCCCGAGACGTTCGACATTGTTTCACCGCAGGTATAACAGACTGTCGTACCGTTTCTGTTCTGTAGAAAAGAAAATAAGTGACATGAAGAAATCTGATGCATCGTTATTATCAAAATTTTCACATTATATTCCAATAGAAAAGATAACTTTAAAAAGAAAGAGAGATCTGATATATTTTGTTTTGACAAATTTTGTTATGAAATTGTTTGTCACATTTTTTTGATTGTGAAGAAATACGAAACATGAAAAGATTGAGCGAATCGTTGTTACCAGATCCTGCATGTTATATTTTTTATTGAAACACGGTCGAACAGTTTCAGGATTGACGGACGTAGACCATGTCGCATGCGGCGAGCACCATACTGTGGTCGCGACGTTGAACAAGGGCACGTTCACCACGTATTTCTTCGGCGACAACAAGCACGGCCAGGCGGGAATTGATCCTCGAGAGTGCACGCGAATCTGCCCCGCATACCGTTTCGTACGTTGCGACTCGCGATTCAGTGTGTCGATTCAAATCCATGCAGGTTGGAGCCACACAAATATCTTGAGCGGTATACTTCGATTAATCACGAGTAGATATTGTTTATGTTCAGCAGAAAAAGCTGCTTTACAACTGTTGTAAAATTCGTGAATCTAATTGGCGTATGTTCTTAAATTTAACTGAATCCAAGAGTATGCACCACAATCAGATTCATGAGTTTTACAACAGTTGCGAAGCATCTTTCTCTGCTGAACATAGCCGTTGCTTTACCTTCCTGAAATTGGGATTTGGAACTTGGTTATATAAACAGATCTTGAATGTACTGTTCCGGGTTGATTGAATATCGTCTTTTCAAACGTATCGTAGACGGTGCCGTTTATTCGTGGGGAAGAAACAGTTACGGGCAGTTAGGCCGTGGACAATCAGAGGAGGAGGGATGCGAATCTTGGAGAATGCAACGCGTCGAAAATTTACCGAAGATCGTTCAGCTCTCAGTTGGATCGGAACATAATGTTGCCTTAGCCGGTAAATTATCGAGCACAATGGACACGTGCGCGTACATTTGCAATTCATTGCGTCGGAAAACATGGGAGATAATGAGATACGTCAAATTTAATGCCGCAGAAACTGGAACGATATTTTGTTGGGGCTGGAACGAACATGGCAACTGCGGTAACGGGAACACGAAGGACGTTCTGTTACCGGAACGCTTGCCGCTTCCACACAACTCTATTGGCGTCCTTGTTGGTTCCGGCGCAGGACATTCATTCGCTGTAATAAAAAATATAAATTGACCGCGATAGTACAGTGTAAATATGTTCTAGATAACGTTCTTAATTAATTTTTCTTTATGCAAAAAGATCCTGTATATAGAAAATAATTTCATAAATCTTCTACATATAAGTGTAAATATTATATCGCAATAATGAAAGTCAGAAAGTGTCTCCTGAAAATCTGCCTGTGAGAGGAAGATGAGGAAAATATATATAGAAATACATGCAAAAGTATCTAACATTTCAAACGATTGAACGAAAGTCGTACGCTCGACCCTCTACCCTGTTAGTCTGAAGGGACTATAGAAAGCGCGACACAACTTCACCTCAAGCAGCAGTTCACTACCACCTGTCAGTAGACAGGCGACTGTCACCGTCCGCGTGCGGAAGAATAGACGAATACTGAAATTGTCCCCAGCTTTGCAGGAGATATCACGCTTTGTCGGGCGTCTCGCAGAATACCTGGGCGAAGAGCAAGGAAAAGGAGAAGAGAAAAAAGAAATGCTTCGAATACGTTCGCAAAGTAGCGTGTGGTAAGTCGAACCTACACAAATATCCGGCTTGTGTTTCGCTAGCGGCTACATTTGACAACACAGTTGCAAAGGAGATCGCTTCTTTTTAACAAAATCTCTTTTGTTTCTGCCAGCGAGCAGGAAGCTAAGTTCGTGCAGGATCGCATCACGGCCGTGGAGAAACACTTCGCCGAGCTGTGCACGATATTCGCGGCGTTCGTCAGGAAAACGGCCAGGTGCGACGACGACGAAATGCACGCACTACCGCTCACACGCACCTTCCCATTCGGAATTTTAAACGGACGAGTCGCGATTTTATTTTCTTGAAAATCCCATTTTCAAATTTTCTCGTGTCTGCTCGTGTTTCCAACATCTGTTCCCAACATCTGTACTTCCTTCAAAATCGTTATCTCCTCTTAGGACGAACAAATACGAGGGAATATAGGCAGGCCAGTACTTACGAGCGGAAGTGTATATTGATTATTTTCGTCAGCACGACACGCACGAAACTTTCGTTATCTCGGTCACTCCTACAACGACAGCGGGTTCCATTTCGCTCGCTAGATACTCATCCCGCCTGATATTTCCTTTCCTCAGGTTACGCGATAAAGGTGATGAGCTGGCCAAAATCATACATACATACGCCGACTTGGAGACTGTGAATCGATCCTTGAGCACCGGACTCGCCAGTTTCTCCGCGACGTTATCGGTCATCGGTGATTACAGGTGAGGAAGCCACCTGTGTTGCTTTCTTACACGTTGCATTGTACTTTGCCCGGGCATTGTTTCAACGCGTCTATTATGAACACCGTCACACTACAGAGATGCGGAAGTGCAAAGGTTGGACGCTAAAGTGGTCGCTCCTCTTTCGCAATACGCGACAATTTGCAAACATGCCCGCGACGAGGTGAAGAGCACCTTCTCGGCGCGTGACAGGGAACTCGCGAGACGGAGACATCTGGATAAAGTCCGGGAGAGGAACCCCAGGAATCGTCAGATGATAGTATCCTTATGGTCGAAAATCATCAAGTCAATGAGGCTCAATTTCAATCGTAAAACGTAACTCATTCATTTCCATAGCCGGTCTCTTCGTACGTATAAATGAAAGAAGAAAAGCCTTAACTGCAAAAGAATACTAGTCGCAAGCCGAATCGGAGCTGATGAAGGCATCCGTCGAGGTGTCTCGAGTAGTGAAGGGACTGGAGGAACAGATCGACTCGTTCGAGCAACGAAAGCTGCATGATCTGAAATCTATATTGCTGGACTTCGTCACCGTGGAGTTGAGCTTTCACACTAAGGCGCTCGAACTCTTGACCAAAGCGTACCAAGACGTCATGGCCATCGACGAGGTCAAAGACCTCGAGGTAAAACGAGAGATACCTACGAGCAGTTTTAGCAGACCCCAAAAATTATGCGCTGTTTTAATCTTTCGCGCAATTGTCTTCGAGATAAGTGATATCTATATAACTGTATTTTGTGCAAAAGTGTAGTCAATATTGTTTATTCTTTGACGTGCAGGACTTTCGAAACACGAGAGGAAACATGAACGGGGTAAATCCACTTCAGATTGATACCTTATCACGCGATTCAATGTTTCTATAAATAGCTTATCTATCATCTAACAACATTATGCGAAAATACCTCAGTTGTCTATCCTAAATAACAAGGGAAATTGTTTTGATTGTATCGTTATCCAGGAATTCAGGGAGACGATGCGCGTTTCCGACTCCGTCGCGAGATTGAACACAGTGGGTAGAACCTCGTTCCGACAAGCCTATTCGTTAACGAACCTGGCTAGTCGATTCGCATCTTCTCCTATGACTTCGCAAAAATTGGTTAATCAAGGAGCCGAGTCCGCTGTAAGTAATCACAAACACTTGGAATCTTGAACATTTTTTTAATTTAACTCCACGAGACTTGGCGAACATATTTATTTTCACTTTTATTTTTACTATGATAAATGACTTTTTAGGATTCCATACGAACGGGATTCACAAATTCATCCGAGTCCGTCCAAGTGGAAGAATACGCCGATAGTACAGAGGAAACGGAATCAGAGTCAATTCGAGACAAGCCTGTGAGAACTAGGCATAAATCTATGTAACCTTAATCACTCCTTTAACTTCTTGCCTTCCTGTCCTTCTAGAGAACAGTATCAGGACGTCTGGGCCATAAAGTAAAGAAGCGTTTCATAATCAAACCTGTTCCAGCGATTCCCACATATAAGAAGTCCTTAATATCGTCAATTATTTATGGCGTGCCTCCTAAACTCAATCAAACAAAGTGAATTTTGTACACTATACCGTATATTTCTCTTTTATTTGAAGAATATTTCAATACTTTCTGTTTGTGTGTCATATATACCAATTTAGATACTTATAAATGCATAAAACTATTCTGCACATATAAGATTACAGGCAGTGAGATATTTTATTAGAAGATATTAGAACTGCTTTTATGTCAAAGGCAGTATCAAGAAACAGTATGATTACACTCTATTGAAACTACGCAATCACTGATACACACACAATCACTATTACTTTACTTGATACTTTAATTAGCACTGTGATAAAAATTATATTTGAAATAATATCAAAATACATATATAGAAAAGTGTAAGTTTATTTATATGTAATAAAAAGACTTGCTTATGTCTCTCTCTTTCTCTCTCTCTCTCTCTCTCTCTTTCACACTGTGTCTGTATAAATATCCATCTGATGAGATGATATGATGTATGGATATCTCAAATACTTCAGATGAGTGGTCACTTATTTGTATTTAACATTTCGAAAGAAGGATGAGCTTATTTATCACCGCCCTCAACACCCGCTTGTGTCATTAAGTCTGCGATATTCTTTTCCAGATCATCTATTCTGCTTCCCATTTCATCTAGTATTTCTTATTAAGGATCTAATCATATCTTGAAGATACATCAGACTTGTGTGTGTGGTTATATCAGTGAATCACCATTTAAATCGACATACTTCAATGCACATGTGGTAAGCACACAATCAGTTACACGATTATCTAAAATTACTAAGAAGTATCTACGCGGATATTCCTCGACTTGTCATTCTACAATTGATATCATTATCATACGTGCTCTTATAGGTTATACTAAATACCAAAAAGGATATTTCTCCCTATGATCTGGTCGGACATCGTTTGAAACTTGTCCTGCATATTCTGCAGCAGCGTTTGCACCTGCAAACCGAGAAGGTCAGTCACACCGGAGAACCATCGTCGGCATTTGACAGCTCGCGCTTGGTCGAGAAGAGGAAAAGAGAGAAAACTGCAGACTCACGTATTGCGTCAACTCCTGCATGTTCTTCGGATCGGTGCTATTGCCCATCCCGTAACTGTCCACGTCCTCGCCCTTGTGTTCCTGCTTGATGTCGGCCATTCTCACGACAGTGTCCTGCAACAGGGGGGGGGCCCTCGTCAAACTGCTTCGATTTCTACGTCGCAATGAAACTCGCGAGCGGGCGTATGCGACGCGACGTCTCCGTCCACTGATGCTCCCGTAATTTCGCAACGGACGGAGCTAAGCACCGTCGATTGATCAAACAACCCCGTTTTCAACTGCCGAACCCCTCTCGTCCATGAAAGGCGAGTGTGCTTTTAACCCTGACACTACCTGACACAGCTCCGGCACTTTAAGGCGACACAGCGCGTCCCTTGTTCTTTTCTCGATTAAAAAAAAAAAAAGAAAAATAAAAATGCATAGGGAGAAATCACATACAGAAGATGACTCAGACTTTTAGAAAACAATTTTATTGAAACGTTTCAAACTGGAAAAAAATATTAAGAAAAACGCTAGAGGAAGATGCAAATGGCTGTTGGTTTCCTTTTAATCGGCAATTTTCGGTCGAGGAGCATTTCTCCCAGACATGCGAGTTGAAGAAATCATTGGTGCTAATACACTTCCAAATCGAGGCTTACTGTCAGCTCCTTGATTGAAATGCGCACGATGCAGTGCGGGATGACGAAGGAAGTCTTTTGTTCGCCTTCGTGACGGTCGGATGTGGTTCCTGTAACTACGCATATTTTTGATCTTGGGGACTGCGTGCGCGTTGTCCCTGTTCCTCTTTTATTTCCAAAATCGTTGTGATTGGCGTAGGAGAAGGAGTGTAATAACTCTGCTCAGAGCCATATATTGAATGCATGAATGAATGAATGAAGGGATGACGAAGCTCGTGTTTGCACCGCGTTCCCCCGCACTCGAGCGTTTATTTCGATTAAGTGGACGAAAGAAAACAACGCGTGCACTTATCGGCGATACAATTTGGCTCGTCAAGCAGATAACATGTTTATCAGCGTAAAAACAATGAAACGCAACATAGCTTGCGAAAGCGCGCCAATGAACGTGGTGATATTTTTTCTAACCTCAAATTCATCATTTCGATTGGTCATTGTCAATGGCGTGGTCGCCTCTCCTCTGTTATGAATGCGCAGTCGACGCGTGTATACGCAATCAGCTGATTACATCAAACGTGTATATTTGATACCGTCGATGTTGGTCTGAAGTTAAACGCTTTTTGAGTCGAGAACGATACACGAGTGCTTTCACTAAAAATGAATTTAGTCGCAAAGGACTATTGACTCAATCGTGCGGTGAACCATATCGTGAAATAATTTTATTTTGCCACACACAGGAATATACACGTGAATCATTCGTTTCTTTTTCGACACGAGCAGAGGCATATTTAACGCCGAGCGTCAATCGACGAACCTTCGACTCGGAACTAACTTCAGACGTGAAACGTACGTGACGTCAATGGTATAAAAACAGTGAAGTGTCTGCAGTGTGAGTTATCAGACGGTGTTTTCGTCCTCGCTGCTGCAAACGCGAGTATAAAATCATCGTTCGGGAAGTCGTCATTCGAGAGTCTTATTTGCGAAGAATTGTTATTGCACCACGTGAATTATTTCTCGCTTACGGGCTTAATTCTAATACCGTGGTCGCGACAAACAATGCGCCTGGTAGTGCTTTTAAACGCAACAATCGTTCTCTCGCTGTTTGTGCAAGTCGCAAGATCCTGGCAGTCGCAGACCAAACAGAGATCGCCTGTTATTTTCAGTGAGTTATTTAGGTCTCGGCGAAGATATCGTTTAATGTACATCTCGTTATTTTGAGTATGTTCAAAGGATCGCAAGTAATTCAGTGGTTATATGTAATAGTATTTAATAGTTTCATATGTTTTCTTCTTTTTTTAATTATGCGAATATAAAACTGTAAACATAAAATTTGCAAATATTGTTAAGAGATGCGATCGAAAAAAAGTTTTTGTTTACAAAAAATATAATACAGTTCCAGGTGATGGCGGCAGCCAAGTTGAGGCAAAGATTAACAAACCTTCAGTGGTACATTATATCTGTGAAAAAATATCCTCCGATTATTTTAGCCTCTGGTTGAACATGGAACTACTTGTACCTGTTGTGATAGATTGTTTTGTATGATCATTAATCTGTCTTCCATAAAATTTATTTTTGGCTTCTTTCTCTCAGCAGCCTAATATTTAAATCCTAATATTTACCTAATCTAATAGCTATCTAATCTAATCTAATTAAGTCTGACTTATTGCAGATTGATAATTTAAAGTTAAATTATGATAATGTAACAAGAACTACCAGTAATCAGCCTGGAGTGGACATAAAGATATCAGGATGGGGTGATCCTTTTGTAGTTGAATATATAGATCCAAGTAAAGCTTCACCAGGTTCATACTTCAAATATATCGGAAATATGTTGGTAAATGAATTAGGATATGTCAGAAATCTGTCACTACGTGGCGCACCTTATGATTTTAGAAAAGGACCTAGTATGTACAAAGAATAGGAATTAATAATTATCTCAGATAGACATGTTCAATGCTTGGCAATATATATTTTATAGGATTATATTACAAATTTACCAAAATAAAGGCTGAATTTCAGGTGAAAATGAGAAATTTTTTGCTAATCTGAAAACTCTAGTCGAAGAAACATACATAATGAATAATAATGTACCAATAACACTAGTGGCCCATAGTATGGGTGGACCTATGACTCTCATAATGTTGCAACGTCAAAGTCAGAAATGGAAAGATAAATATATCAATAGCTTTATCACTCTTAGTGCAGTATGGGCAGGATCCATTAAAGCTATCAAAGTCTTTGCCATTGGTAGGTATCTTAAATTATTTAAAATTATTACTTATTAATAAGCATAGCAATGTTATCTACTTTATTTACTTTAGATTACAGATATTTGATAAGGAATGTCAGATATCTGAAGTAGTACAGTATGAAAGAAAATTTAATGAGCAAATGTTTTTAATTATAAAATATATTGTTTCATATATTTTACAAACTTATTATATTCAATATAGGAGACAATTTAGGTGCATACTTTCTGAGTGAAAGCATATTAAAGAATGAACAGATAACAAGTCCAAGTTTAGGGTGGTTGTTACCCTCAAAATTATTTTGGAAAGATACTGAGATTCTGGTGCAATCGGAATATAAAAATTACACTCTGAATAATTTACAGCAATATTTCATGTATGGTATACTATTTAGATGTTTGTTATATCTACTGTATTTTATTTTTTTCTCCTAGTAGCAAATATGTTTGTTTTTACAGAGACATAGGTGTACCTAATGCTTGGGAATTCAGGAAAGATAACGAAAAGTATCAATTGGACTTTACAGCACCAGGTGTCGAAGTACATTGTTTATATGGCAGTAAAGTGGATACTGTGGAAAAGTTTGTATATTATCTTTTAAGTAATATAGAAGTCTTTAAATAGACTTCTACATTACTTTAAACTTAAATAGACATATTAACATTATAGCAAGAATCTTTAAAAATGTATTATTTCTGTACAGATTGTACTATAAACCAGGTGTAGCAGTAGATGGCTATCCACAGTTAATTTTTGGAGATGGAGACGGAACTGTAAATATAAGGAGTTTAGAAGCATGTACACAATGGCAGAAAACACAAAAACAAAAAATTTATACTAAAGGTTTTCCTAAAGTAGATCATATTAATATCTTAAGGGATCATGATATCTTGACATATATCAAGACAGTTTTAAAAGTTTGACATAGTTTTTAATGAATTGTTTTTTTATAGTAAAATACAAAATGACTATTATGTATTTTAGATAATGTTATAAGTTACTCTATAATTCATTTTGCAGTTTTGGGATGAATTAACATGAACAAAACAAAAGTAATACATTATAAAAAAATAAAAATCGAGTATATCAATTTGAGGTATATAGATATATAGATTTACTTAATTGAAAGAATAATTTCATGTAAATTCCAATAGCTCGATTGAGAAATATACTTATTGTAATTAAAAATATATTTTTATTAACTATATTGTTCATTAAAATATATCACATCACACAATACATACACCGGCGAATATCAATCGGATTATAAAGTGGTGCAGTTGCAAAAAAATTTTATAAATGTAAATATTATTGACTGGCCATATTTATTCATAATATATTATTTTCTCCTTATATATATATATATATATAATAATGTTGTCCTAATTGTAATGCATTAACCATTATAAATATTATTGTACAGCATAAAAGTACTTTCTATAGAATATTATTATTCTAAACTTTACTAGAAGAGAGAGAAAGAGAGTCATGTTTGAATGTTATCTTTGTTTTATATGAAATCAGAAGATTAATATAATATAAAAATTAGTGATGTTATATATATATATATATAACATCACTAATTTCACTGATTTCATATAAAACAAAGATAACATTCAAACATGACTCTCTTTCTCTCTCTTCTAGTAAAGTTTAGAATAATAATATTCTATAGAAAGTACTTTTATGCTGTACAATAATATTTATAATGGTTCATGCATTACAATTAGGACAACATTAAAATCTCAGTTTCACAAGTTAAATTTGTTGTAAATATATATATATATGTGTGTGTGTGTGTGTGTGTGTGTGTATTCCATATTCTTACAATGGCTTCTAATCTGTGATGAATAGTTTCAATAATATAGAATAATATTTAAAAATAAAGAAACAAAAACTTTCATTATTTCGTTCTATCTTGATGTTGTTTAAATATATAATTATACATCTTTTCTTTGTATAAACCCAAGAATATGGAATCATAAAGTTTGTCAGAACATATACTAAACAATGTTCATATAGAATATTCATGTATAAAATGACGAACTACAAATACTTATGTGCAAAATTTACAAACATTAGTATTAATATTGGTAATTGATACTAATACTAGTAATCACTGTTCAATCAACCAACAATATATAATTAGATATGTATTTTTAAAATGAAATCATGTATATCCTTATGAAGAAAAAGAAATTATACAAAAGGTAATAATAAATAAAAGTTGTTAAAAAAAACAATTCACTTTTATTAACAATGACAGTAATTAAATGTTCTAATTTTCTTTTTTAAATTTAGCTAAATACATAAGTCCTTTCCTCACAGGAATTGTAACAATAGAATTTTAACTTATATACACACATTACATGTATGAAATTTTTTCACATATTATAACATATAATGTTATTCAAAGTTATTAGACACGTTAATTTTATATTTGAACTTTTAATATTTTTTGAATATATTTCAAATTGCTGCTTTTCTACAAACTCACATATATTTGTGATTCTCATTATTTTTTAACCCTTCCACTGCTATCGGCATCTATAAGCGTTTAAAAAAATCGTTTATAGATACACTTATATGTTTATGGACACTCTACAAGTATCATTCGCAATACATATTCGACACTTACAGATGTTTGATTTTATTTTTGTAATAATAAAAGCATATTTATACAGTCTCAGCTATATATCAGATGTTCGCCATACAAACTGCATTTTGTGTCCGAATTGTTCGCAGTGTAAAGGTTAACATAAATATATGCACAGAAAGTTCAAGACCTTTTCAAAGAACACAGCATAAAGGCAGCATAGGAATGCAAAGTTCTGATTCACCTCTTCTGGAAAAGATTTCCTCAAACATCGATAACCAAATTCTTCGGTTATTCCTAGTAAACATATATTTCTTGCGCGTTCATTACTTTGGTAAAGTTTGCAAATGACTTAACATCTTTAAACTTTCACTCAGTGACATACCAAAGATGTACCAAAGTCTTCGTTTTACAAAAGATGTTAAAAAATTCTACTTTCACAGTAAGTGAAAGATTTCTTTTAATGTCAGTTAATTCCTGAGGTTTTTATGAAGGCATATAATCCCAAAGCTAAAATGGTCACAACAGTAATGGTTTTGTAACTTTTGATACGATAAGATATTCTTGGTTTTGATAGAGCAACTTTTAACTTTCGTTGTCTCTCTCTGTCTTGACGACTTGCTTCTGCCAATGCCTTCCATTCTTGTTCTTTAATTTTCCTTTTTTGATCATAATCCTTAACATCATTACTGATAGATTCGGGAGGATATTGTCGATATAAGTTATATGCTTCCATTAAAAGTGTCTCAAATGGCAAGTCATCTGGTAACTGAAGAGAAACGTAAAATTCAGAATAATTTTATTAAATCTTTCTATTTTCACAGGTAAAAATGTTTACATAATTGTACTTACCGTGCATAATACTTTATGTGTATGTCCCATATCTGGTGTAGTATTGAAAATTTCAGTAGCTCTATGTGCAACAATAACTGTACTTAAATAGAGAGGCATAAGGGGAGGACTACCAAGAAAGTAATCAAATAATCTATGTAACAATTTCCTGTTTTCTGCATATTTATGTGCATACCATGTTGTATATTCAGCCAGAGCAAAATGTGGAAATAGTTCAACACTAGAATGAATAGAAATGTTGCCATTACACTTATCAAAATATTCATACATATAAGATAAAGTAAAAATATAACTTATTTTTCATAATATTTATAGATAATATTCTGTATGAATAATGTAGGAAAATTGTGTGAAATCTATTGTATTGGAATATATAATAGCACTAACTTCTCTAAATGGTCTAACAAAGTTGGATGTACTCGTTCCAACAATGCAAATATATAGAATAATTCCTGATTGACTTTCTCCATAGTTTCTTCCATGAATCTCTCCAGAAACGTTAGTGATATTCTTTCAAGCACATACAAACCTGCTTGCAATCCCATCACAAGCAATACAGTTGCTGCCACATCATTGTATCCCTGGTAGTAACTAAGTATGCGTTATTTTATTTTGTATTATAATAAGATAAGGACATGAAAATAAATGTTTGGAAATACTTACATCAGAAACTGCTTTCTTTTCTATAGTCTTTTCTAGTAATAAATCCTATTTATTATTATGCTATTACATATGAGTTTGTAAATTTTTATGCAAACCAAAGTTCAATCCCCAACTGACTTAATCTAACCAAACCGAACTTAATAGTAACTTAGAAGTTGCTTTCATAGAATTAATCTTGAAAATTTTTATTATATATGACATTTTTGAATTTCTTCCTATCTTCTTAAATCTCACACAAAGTTCACTAAAAACTTACTTAAGGCTGTCTTTAAAAATTTACATATATATATTTTTATAGCTTGTCTTGCTGATTATTACAAAAAAGACCTGGTTCTTTTGGTCTTTTGCAGTAGTATTTCCAAACATTTGCCAATATAATATACTATCACCTGTATTCACAGTCAGGCATTATGTTTTAAGACTTCCTTAAATTTATCTTCAGATGGTCTGTAGCCAATAAAATAATCCGTGCAGCATCTAAAGATGGATGTAAGGAGGCCTCAAATATAAAGCCTGACTATGAATACGGATATATATATCATATATGATGAATAAAACATGTTATTTTTTTAGTTAGTACTTGAAAATACTAACTTTAATCGGGAATGCCTGTGAAGTACCCAACACATAAGTTGTGTCAGTTGTTCTTGAAAACTCTCAGTTTCTTCTTCCGTTGCGTTATGTGAAATATGACTGCCGCTACGTGCCACATCCTTTAATATCTGTTGGTAAACCTCGTTTGGTATGCAAGTATGTATAGTTTCTAATCCATTAACTGGTATAGATTCCTTTTGCACTAGTCTCAAGAGTTTTGGCCACAGAACCCTTCGTATATCATCTACAGATCATCTTTATGATTTCAAAACTTGGTTATACAAAACAAAATTATTTTCAAGAAGGAACCAGTTTATTAGATATAAGCAATATCATAAGACATTACTTTTTATTGATTTTAATGTAACTTAACTATATCATGTATTAAATTATTGCTTTTAATTGTAAAAAGAGTAATGAGATTTCAGAAATCATACTTTGTAAAGTCGAAAAATCTATCATCTATCCAAGACGACAGATATCCTAGATATGCGAAAATCATCATGAGGTTCCTTATTGATCATAACGTATTGTCATTTTCACGAAAATACCAGTAACGAAGCCTTCGCTGCTGCAGCCAAGTCGTTTCAGCTCGCCCAAGGTGAGATTTGGATTGGCGACACTACCACGAATAACGCTTATCTTTGTCTTTTCGCGACTCGTCAACGGATCGTCAACCATCTCGGTGACAGTTCCATTACTGCCGTTCGAGTCGTGGTCATTCCCATCGCGAGTCAGCACTTTGTTTTGTTTACTGGACACAACCACGTCAGCGATGTCTGATATTCGCGGCAAGTCATCGTCGTACCACGCTTTCGTAGAATCGGACAAAGTCATCAATGGTATACTGTCGCGCGACTCGAGTGCACCATTGTCCTCTTTGGTTACGAGGTTCGCCGTCGCCGCGGACTCCTCGTCTACGGTTACGAACCTTTTGCGAATCCTGCTGTTGTTGTTACAATGAGTCACGGCCGTTGACGTTTGCGCCGACTTGGCATCCGCATCGGGCTGCACCAGAGGTTGCACCTCGTCGTTCGTGGCCTCCATCTCTTCGAGTCTCTCGTGAATTCACATCAAGTGCTCTGCGACGTGTGCCATAACACCGACAATTTGGTTAAACGACAACTTTAGAAGTGTGACAGATTGTCACAATTGGCTTTGTCGAGAGTGACGCGCGAATGACACATACACCTGCGCATTGCCCACTACGAATTGGAGGTGGCATTTCTCACCGATCGTTGAGTTATACCACTTGGAAATCAAACAAAGATATATCTTATCATATTGTAGAATCACATTACCTTTTTATTAATTAAAAATAATACATACCGTATTATAATTGTGACATAATATATAATTAGCCACTAGGCCGGAGCCATTTTGGCAAAATAAGTAGCATACTTGTGACATCTGTACTCGAAATTTTACTTAAACAACTTAAGTGATGCAGTCCTGTCGGTAAGTGAGACTACATCCGTCGGCAACGAGAACTAACCCAGTGACGTTTCGTTGGACACGTCGTCATATGCGTCTCCACGTTTCTTCTTACGCAGGCGCGACACTCGCGCTCGCCATTGAATCTTGAGTGATCTTGAGTCTCGTAACAGCAGGACATATCGAGTGGTTGGCTGCTGAGTTTGTCGTTATTTGAAAAATTGCGGAGAATGTCAGGCAAATCTAAAGCATTTACGAAGGAGGAAGAGCTGCTGCTACAGGACTTCTCCAGGAATGTCTCGACGAAATCCTCGGCGCTGTTCTATGGGAATGCGTTTATTGTTTCGGCGATACCCATCTGTAAGTACAAACACAATTTATTAATCGAGGGCATACGTCTGTTGTACATTTGTCGCATTAATTTGCGTGGCCATCATATTACTTTTTAATTTTATGTTAGTTTTATGTTATTATTGTATATTACTGTAAACAAATTGGTCGTTTAACAATGTTCTATATAAAATGTTTTAATGGGTACATGGTATATTTTTCCACTGATTTTACTGAAATTTCGACTATGTGTATGTTTTAAGTAAGAATTTTTAAGAATACTTTTTACATTCACAATCAAGGACATAATATATATTTTACTACAATACTGCTAGCAACTTTTGTAATTATCATAAGATCTGCTGATCAGCATTGATAGTTTATATATTTATTAAGCAGTTTAATATATTAAACAAATATATATCATCATAAATTATATTAATAAATCATTATGTATGTTTCAGGGTTATTTTGGAGAATACATTTGATTGATCTGTATGCTAACTTAATCTCTTTCATAGGGATTACATTATTAAGCACATACGCTCTTGCATTAGCATATAAAAATACAAAATTTATCCTCAAACATAAGGTATGTATATATATACTTTGAGAAATAATTTTTTTTCTGTAAAATTATAGAAAATTGCTTATCATATGCTTGACTATATAATATAAACAAGTTCCATTATAATTTCTGCAAACTGATATTGTTACTTCAATTTTTTGAGTAACTAATTTAAAGAATATAATTTTAACAATTAACATAGTGACAATAAAAGTATTCTATATAAATATGTACATGTTACACAGATTGCTGTGAAAAGAGAAGATGCTGTAACGAAGGAAATAAGTCGTAAACTTGCAGAAGACAAGAAAATGAGTAAGAAGGAAAAGGACGAAAGGTAATATGCTTTACATTATTTTCAAATTGAAATGATCAGTAAGAAGTTATAACATGTTTAATGTTACAGGATTTATATATAGGTCAATTTTGAAAATAGAGATTGCGAAAAAACTACTATCATTTCAAACTTATTTTTATAAAATTTTCATAAAATTTATATTAATATATGTTATGTATCTTTTAGGATTTTGTGGAAGAAGAATGAGGTAGCAGATTATGAAGCAACAACATTCTCTATTTTCTACAACAATGCCCTTTTCTTGGCACTCGTCATTGTATCTTCATTTTACATTCTAAAAACTTTCTCGCCTGCGGTAAATTACATACTTTCCGTAGGAGCTACTAGTGCACTCTTAGCGTTATTATCAACAGGATCTTAATAATATATATGTCATGGTATATTTTGTTATCTAATTTCATAAGAAATCTTCAACAATGATTCATCTTTTTCATATGAACAATTATAAATTATGATATATGGTATAAATTATGATAATAAACATATTTCTATTTGCAAAACAATATATAGTTCAACAAACCAAAATGAGATACCTCAAAAGAAATTCTCTAATTTGTAACATTACCTTACATTTGATAATATCCATTTATCATTTTATATCTTTCTTGATTCATAAATTCCTGGCAGTTACTCATTCCACATTTATTCAACTTTATCACAGTTATTCAATTCCATAATTTCATAACAAATTCCTGAAACTGAAATTTATTATGAAAAAAAATATAGAAAGTATAAATAAAAATAATCATATAGAATCATTATATAAATATGATGATAATGTTAATTTAATGACATATAAATTGAATTGAATAGCGTTTCTGAGTCATTTATTTGAGTGATTATTCTGAGCTATTACTATTAATTGGAAAAATGTCATATGCCGATATAGATTTGTTCAAGAATTTATTTTTAATGTTATAATTTTATATATAGTAGCATTATATTTATATATACGTAGGCAGTCTGAAAAGTTCTCGACCTGACACATACATGGCAGAAACTGTCAAACTATAATTGTATTGGAAAGTGGCATCCCTGATGTAAACCCATGTAAAATTTTATTCGATCTGTCAAGTCATTCGAGTAGTAGCACCAGTTGAAAAAGTTTTGTGCAAGATGTGTACCGCATTTGCTAACAATTGAGCAAAAACGCATTCGAATGCGTGTTTGGCACGTTTTAATCGTTTTAAGCAAAATAAAATGGATTTCAAGCGTCGTTTCGTAACTGTTGATGAAACTTGAATCCACCATTATACACCAGAGCGAAAAGAACCTTCCGGAATCACACTTTAATGATGGTATCGAATTATTGGAAAAACGTTGGAATAAATGTATTGAAGTTTCAGGAGATTATATTGAAAAATAAAACATATTTCACGGCAAAAAGAATTTTCTTTCATTGTTAGGCCGAGAACTTTTCAGACTGCCCTCGTGTGTGTGTATGTATGTATCTATATATATATATATACATACACACGATAATATATATATATATATATATGTGTATGTAATTACATATAAAGCATAATGTATATATATTGTCTAAAATATATTTTTCACTTTACAATCTTCATAATTATGGAATATATTTTCATAGAATGTATAACATACGATAGTGTAAACGACAATATTGACATTGGGTCTACAGGCACTGTAATTGAATATTTTGACTCAAACCTAAATGTATTTCTTTCAGGTAGTCTCTCAAATCAGTTTTTGTAATTTATTTTCATTATTTTCTTGCATTTTCTTTTTTTTCGTTTTTATTTCTAGTGTATACTTTTCGAGCGCACTTTTTATTATTATTTCTTTTTTATACATTATTTATATATTTATTAGTAATTTTTATTAACTTTCCAACTCTTTTAATAAATGCGCCATAATCACATAAAAATTGTTTAGCCCAACATATCATTTGGAAATGAACGAATGAGTTCAATACACTGCATATATTAAAGATTTTTTAAGTATTCTATTAAACCTGTTAAATCTGTTAAACCAGATCTTGAAGGAGATAAATTATCTTTCACATTTACGAGTCTCGCAGAAAAATCCGAAGAATGTACACGAAGTTCTTTATTACTTACATTGACTATAGGATATAGTATAGGATATTAACTAGTATAGTATAGTATAGGGTATAGTCTAGGGTAGTTCTACGAAGAAACGCACAATAAATTAATAAAGCAGTCGTATTTTTATATCTGTACTTCGACCTGAGATATATAGTCAGGACATATATAGTCAAAACATTAAAATTTCAACGTTGAAATTAGAAAAAAATCTAACTTTTTGATGCTTCTAAATATATATCTCCCCTTAACATGATGTTATAAACCAAGTACCCTTTTTAACGAAAAGCTGAAGTAAATAAATATTACTATCATATATTTTTTCCCGACAGAGAAATATAGATGTATGACGTCGGTTAAAAACCAACAAATAAGGAAGAAGTGCAGCTATTAAGAAGCGACTTAAGAAGCGCATTATATGAAAGATAAAGAAGTTTTCCTGTTTTATTCACAAACATAAAACTACTGAATTATTAAAATTTGTCATTAGTTGCTTTAAGAGCATTCAGATAATGATGTAAAATTTGCATTGATATAATGTTGTTCCTTTTCCAGGATACGATAAATCTTAATGTACACATGGTGCGACGACTAAATGCGAACGTATGAAAGTGAAGCATTTACATACACGCAGTCGATATAAATCGCCAGTAGCTCAACGGCCTTCGTGTTGTTCGGAGTAATACGAGAACGCAGCGATATTTTACTATTATATGTGATTTTGGGGCACGAGGTACTATTTACCAAGTGATTGAGAAATTTATCCGAACGATTGGGTAAGTGAAAAACATGGAATGTCAGATGAAAGAACGAATAATGTCAAAGAGACGCGAATTAAAATGCAACTTGACGAGTGACTCTTAATTGTTTTACGCTTGTAAATTGTACGACTCCTCAACTCTTTTTGATCTAATGCTCTCCTTATATAAATGTCGATCGCGTTATATTTTTCAGTGATCGTTTTGCCCACTTTTTATTTTTTGCTGTTGATCATATCTCTGAAATTTAAATTTTGTGTGTTAAATCTCAGCTTCCTTTAGCTCTCTTTTAATGTCATACTGCTTGTCAGTATAAAAAGAAGAAAATTGAACGTCGTTGTATCTTATGTTAATCAAGTTTCCATTGATTATTTTATCTTGTCTTATCTTTCCGGGAGAAAATTACTCATATATATTTATATACCGGGTGTTTCAGACCACCCGGGTCACCCGATTTTTCTGTAAACGCGACATTTTAGAGAAAAATGTTTCAGACAAAAGTTATAGAGCTTCAAAGAATCTATTTACTGATGCTATAAATTTTACCTTGGGATGACCTTGAAAAGCCCAGTCAAGATCAACATAAAAATCTTAAATGGAAACTCCAATTTTTTATTACACCGTCTTTTTCCATGAATTAATTTGAATAACTTTTGTCTGAAATATTTTTTTATTTGCCTAATATTTTTTGAGATTTTAAGGATAACTTGGTAACTTTTCAACATTTAACTTACGATATCTCGCTAACTATCCGTCGAAAGAAAAAATAGTATTAGACTTATTTACTTTATTTACTATCAAGAATATATTACTATAATAGTGCCCTAACTTTTGTTAACTTATCGACCTTTGAAAATTTCAAAATTATTAAAATACGGCTTTTCAAGGTCATCCCAAGGTCAAATTTATAGCATCAGTAAATAGATTCTTTGAAGCCCTATAACTTTTGTCTGAAACATTTTTCTCTAAAATGTCGCGTTTACGAAAAAGTACAATGACCCGGGTGGTCTGAAACACCCGATATAATCACATATACATGCATCTCATATATGTATTTGGTCTCTATATCTGAATATACATAATCATATATGTTCAGATGAAAAATGCTGTTGAAGAAAAAGAGAAAATAATATAACTTAATTAAACATTATGATTTATTACGAGTATAAATATTTATTTACTTCAATACTAACCTAGTTAGAACCACAACATCGATTCGACGCCGATAAGGGTTGAATTAACGTTGATTCAACGTTTCATCGACCATTATAAAGTCAAATCAATATCGAGTCAACGTTATAGTTCTGACTGGGTAAATATTATCTTCATATACGAACGTTGTAGCATGTAATATGCCTAACGATTACATGAGCGT
The DNA here is from genome assembly GCF_003227715.2 of Harpegnathos saltator. NCBI lineage: Eukaryota > Metazoa > Arthropoda > Insecta > Hymenoptera > Formicidae > Harpegnathos > Harpegnathos saltator. The sequence goes on along the minus strand of NW_020229873.1, from coordinate 595,519 downwards.
TTTAATCATGATTCTTAACGTTACGAAAGCTAAATGTCACTGAAATGGAAGTATATAAATTATAAGTTTGAGTAATTTAATAAACTTCACAGTTTTGTACGTTCCAAGGTTGTAGAGAACGAAAGATAAAAATCGCGAGATCTTATTCCACTTTATTTATTAATCGATTTATAGGCTTATATCACATATTTATTTATTCATATATTCATTTACATGGATTTATTGGTCGAGTTCGTTCGAGTATTCTGGCGGAATACCACCAGACATTGACAGCACTAATATTCATTGCAGCATGTTAGAAATGTTTGGAGTTGTTTCATTGCCAATATGTAGAGATTGATCGTAACTCTATATTTAGGAACTATATTGTTTAAGAACTTTAAGTTAATAGCGACATGAATTACAGCGGTATAGTATTCTGTAATATTAATGTAATACGCTTCGCTACAACGGGCAATCTGATATACAATTTCCGAGCACTGTAAATGCGAAATATCTCATAATGATTCTATTGGTCTACAATGGCTGTATTGACATGTACAATTGAAGAAGAATCGAATGACGCGGAAAAAAGAAAAGAAAATAACAATAAGACAAAACAATAAGATAAAAGATTGCTCAGTGACGTTAAAAAGAAAAGTGTGTACTCTTCATGTATGCGTATTGGCATAGCGGGAATTCGACACTGTGAATTCGTGCGCTGAGTTTGATTCGCTTGCGATTCATTACGAATATTCAAAAGTCATGCCAGGCGTACTATTGAATATTTCATGCCGGTCTTATGCAATTATGCAGATACGTAATATTTTCATTTTGTTGAATCTAATCTAATCATCTAATAATAATGTAATGCTGATCTAAGAATAAGAAATCGACGATTCTATACTTATATACTATACTTATATACTTATATACTATACTTATATACTTATATACTATACTTATATTCTATACTAATAGCACGCTGTTATATAATAGCACATATTAACAGCGTAAAGTAGAAAAAACGAAAAGAAACAGGAAATATTAACAGCATATATTAACAGCGTAAAGTAGAAAAAACGAAAAAAAACAGGAATATTAATCACGAGAATGCGAGAGATAATTTTACGTTTCGCTACAATCTTTGCTGGTGTTTTTCCATCGTGGCTGACCCGTCGTCGACCAAGACTGAAAGAATATGAGAGCGAACGAAACAGCAACTGCATTATTTTCACGTTAGCACATTAGATAGAATATTGTATTAAATTAAAATCGTCTGTACTAAACTAAAGTCGTTGTACTAGTCGGAAGGTTCAATGCGAGGGTAGATAACGTTTTATATAATATTCTCGCATTATCATTCGGTAACAAACGTTTCACATACACACACACACACACGATTTGCTCGTCAAACGTGTAAAAATGGGGAAAACATGCGATTCTGTTAATGACACAATATTTATTCTAAAGTGGAAGGCAAAGTCCGAAGATTTTATACACTTCGTTGCATACGCTTTCAACAGCAATGACTTGAAACATTTAATCTCACCGCAAATGGAAATTTGTATATATTGGATTGCAAATTTCGCATGATTTGTATACTTTTTTCAAATGCCGTTCAGTACGCAGCCGATATTTAATGAGGGAATTTAACTTATGGAAATTTGTCAGGGATAAATTCTCTCATTGAAGCATCAGCCATGTTCCGGAAACTGCATCCAAGAAGAGTGTTCAAATCATTTTGAAATCCGATATATGATGATTTGCTTTTCAATTAGTTCCTTTTTTATTTTTTCACATGATACACATATCGACTAACGAAGAAACGTCATGTGCACCTTGAGCGAGTTGTAGCGATTGCTTCGATGTGCTTGCACTCTATAAATTTTAATGCTTTTATTTTATAATATCTGTTTGACGCCATGCGATGATAAGAGAATGTCACGTGATTATTATTTATGTAGAAAAATTAAAAAGAGGTATAATCTGTTGTCTTTTGGTATATCTGAGAAAAAGCCATATTCAGCGCTACAAACTGCTTGTATGTAGGTAGTTTCTAGCTAGCTATTTGAAGTTAAATGATAATGTTATCGCGATATTAACGGTAATATTCTATGTCATACCTGTAGTACTGCCAACGCAATGATAGCGTAACGTTTGTAAGTTCTGTGAATGCTCAAAACGCTATGAACTGCACATCTGTTATAATACGCGATTGTCAAACGATATCGGTATATCATATTTATTATTTTATTATTATTCGTGTACGTAATGGACAAGTAAACAAATCTTTGGAATGTTAAAACTGAAGAGATTTAAATTGCAAAAATAACATTATAATGCAGTAATGCAGTAATAATATTATGTTACTGTTATTCATGAAGCTTGCCATCATTATCGTGTTGTGAGTTCCTTAAGCAGTTTGGTAGCATTTGTATTGAGAGTACTAATAATTTCTCCAGATAGTTTTTTTGCGTGAATTATCGTTCTAGATATGCCTAAAATACGACGATATATATTTGTATATGTATATTTGACGATATATATCGTGTGTGTGTGTATGTGTGTGTGTGTGTGTGTGTATGTCGTAATAACACTGACTTCTTGAACTTATCGGAATAATGTTCTGTCGGAATTTAAGTCGAAATTAAATTCCGATATTTAAATGAAATATCGTAAGAGTATTGGGTTGCACGCGGTACGGATTTTTTTATAAAGAAAAGCAATATTGTATATGTTGGTTTTCTATTTAGTATAAAGTGCTGAGTTCATCCTGGATATACTGGAGAAGTCTTGAGGCATTCCTTAGGCATTTTAAAAAGTTGTTAAGGGAATTTTTCTGCAGGATGTACAGAAGAGAAGTTCTATTGGCATTGCATTGCATTTTTTACTAATGAAAAAACATGTGAAAAATATTACTTGCATTATTTAATAAGAAATTATAACAACGGGGACTAGCTTGATACCAGGTCTGAGGTCTATGAAACCAGAATTTGCCCATAGATGGCCGTAGCTGTCAATGTTACCGTCACTGTCGTAGTTACCGTCAAACCGCGTCATTAGCGCCATTTTCATTTGTTGACACTGACAAAGATTTTCAACTCACAACAATACAAGTTTCATACAACAGCATAGCTTGTAATAGCGTTGAACATGTCGAATTTTGTGCCTGGAAGCTACGATTTGTGGACAGCATTGATTTTCTGTTACCATCTGAAGAAAACTGTTGCAGAATCGCATCGAATGCTTGTCGAAGCTTATGGTGAGCATGCTCTTGGTAAATCACAGTGCTTTGAGTGGTTTAAAAAATTCAGGCGTGGCGATTTTTACGTGAGAAACGAAGAACGTGAAAGACCACTGAAAAAGTTTGAAGACAGCGAATTGCAAGCATTGTTGGATGAGGATGACGCTCAAACGCAACAACAACTCGCGGGTCAATTAAATGTGACACGAGGAGCCATCTCCATACGTTTGAAAGCCATAGGAAAGATGCAGAAGATGGGAAAATGGGTTCCACATGAACTGAATGAAAGACAGCAGGAAAACCGAAAAACCACTTGCGAAATGCTGCTCGCCAGATACAAAAGAAAGTCACTTCTCCATCGAATTGTGACTGGCGATGAAAAATGGATATATTTTGAGAATCCTAAATGTAAAAGATCATGGGTAACTCTAGGCGAACCATCGACATCGACTGCAAGGCCAAATCGCTATGGACGGAAGATAATGCTCTGTGTTTGGTGGGATCAGAAAGGTGTAATCTATTATAAGCTGCTAAAACCTGGCGAAACCGTTCATACTGAACGCTACCGACAACAAATGATCGATTTGAATTAAGCTTTGCGTGAAAAACGATCAGAATATCAAAAAAGGCAACACAAAGTGATTTTGCTTCATGATAATGCACCATCACACACAGCAAAACTGGTGAAGGAAACGATTGAGGCGTTTAGTTGGGAAATATAATACTTTCGCATGCGGCTTACTCACCAGACTTGGCTCCATCCAATTACTACTTATTTGCATCGATGGGATACGCACTTGCTGAGCAGCGCTTCACTTCTTACGAAAATGTACGAAAATGGCTCGATGACTGGTTTGCCTCAAAAGAGCAACAGTTTTTTTAGCGTGGCATCCACAAATTGTCAGACAGGTGGGAAAAATATATAGCTAGCGATGGGTAATACTTCGAATAAAATATTTTTTATCATTTTCATACAATAAACGTGTATACAAAAATTCCGGTTTCATATTTACATACCTGGTACGTTCAGTATTATGTTGTCTCGTGAGTGTTTAATACGACGACATTTACATAATATATGTTAATAATAGAACGTTGTGAATAAAAAGAAATAGACTAATATCTAGAAGTTAGTAAAAAAAAAGGAAGAGAGGAAAATAAATGCAAATTAATGCAGTCAGTTCAGCAATAAAAAACAAAGCTAAACAGCTTGTATGCCGCCTCTATCGTACGTCTCTATCAAAGTTATACATAAGGTTGTCAGGTGACAAGAGGGCAAAATACATTACATTATCATTTATCGAAAATATATTACGTAAAATATCCGTATACATATACCAGGTGTGTCGGAATTCCTTTCTGGTTTTTTCGCTAAAGAAAACACGTTATTTACAATGGATAGTTAAAATATATTTATTCAAAGTATTGGCCATTTGATTCTATACATTTTGCCCATCTCTCAGGCAATTTATGGATGCCATTCCAAAAGAACTGTTTCTCCTTTCTAAACCATTCATCGAGCCATTTTTTAACTTCTTCGAAATCGGCGAAGTACTGCTCTGTAAGCGCGTGCCCCATTGATGCGAAAAGGTGGCAGTCGGATGGAGCCAGGTCTGGAGAGTACGGCGGGTGCGATAAAACTTCCCATCCAAGTGATTTCAACACTTCTTTGACTGGTTTTGCTATATGATGTGAGACGGCGCGTCATGCTGCAAAATCACCTTATCATGTCTTTGAGCGTATTGTGGACGTTTTTCGATCAATGCACAGTTCAAATTGATCATTTGTTGTTCGTAGCGATCAGTATTAACTGTTTCTCCAGGTTTCAACAGTTCATAATATACGACACCAACCTGGTCTCACCAGACACAGAGCATGGTCTTGCGACCAAAGCGATTTGGCCTTGCAGTCGATGGGCCATCTTCGTCAGGTGATAACCATGATTTTTTTCGTTTGGGATTTTCGAAATAAATCCATTTTTCATCACCCGTTACTATTCGATGCAGAAATGACTTCCTTTCATACCTTTGAAGCAGCATTTCACTGATGATTTTTCGATTTTTCAATTGCCTGTCATTCAATTCATGTGGCACCCATCTTCCCATCTTTTGGATCTTTCCCATCGCTTGTAATCGTTCACAAATTGCTACTCGGCTCACATTCAACTTTTCTGCCAATTGTTTTTGAGTTTGTGTTGGGTCTTCATCCAATAACTCCTGCAATTCCGCATCTTCAAACGTTTTCGGCCTACCAGGACGTTTTTTGTCTTGAACGTTGAAATCACCACATTTGAATTGTCGAAACCACGTTTCACATGTTCTTATGGTTGGAGCATGCTCACCGTAAGTCTCTACCAGCAAACGATGACTTTCAGCGGCTTTTTTCTTTTGATTAAACAAGAATGGTATACATGTGTATGTGCGTGCGTGCGTGCGTGCGTGCATGCGCGTGTGTGTGTGTATGTAAATCGCTATATTAATAATTGAAAATCTAATTATAAATATATATATATATATATGAATCAATATAACAGCAATAATAAATGATTTTAATATTATTTTGTTATAAATAAACAAAAAATGTAAAGAAATAAATTTGAATTTTGTTAAATATCGGTATTAGGCAATAGATATGATTATATTAAACTTTGAACCTTGAACTTGTCGCTAAGCACAATAGTCGTTATACTAATATAATTGTAGATTAAGACATTCTGAACAAAGTTATTTACTATTTTGCAAATAAATACGCAAATTTTCAAGTTATCAATTAAAATAGCCTCTAGATGTGGTCATTTTTCAATCATTAATAACTTAATAACTATTACGATTTTTGCAAAATGGTACTTTTCTTCTCGGTTTGATATGTACATAACAATTATATATATATATATATATATACATATATATATATATTAGAGATATACGAATCAAGAATTTTTATGTCGAATCGAATCGAATCTCATTTTTTAAATTCGAATCGAATCAAATGAAATCGAATTGAATCATTAAAAAATTTAACATGACTATTAAACATGCAAATAATGATCGAAGATTTTAATATGAAAGGGAATATTGATATTGTAATATCATCTTAAAGTAAAATATATATTTAAATATTTAAAGTAAGTTATAATTAAGTTATTAATTATAAGTTAAATTAATTAGAAGTTAAGGGTTCAAACATACAGGCCCAGATGGCCCATTTCGTAACTAATGCACGCAAACATAATTATAATGTATTTGATAATGTATTTGATTCCTATTCGCATTATTCGGATTCGAATCATAGGAATTTGGATTCGAATCGAACCGAATTACATTAGATTAGATTTGATTCGATTCGAATTCGAATAATTCGCACATCTCTAATATATATATATATATATATATATATATATATATCTTTTTTCAAGTTATGTTAAATTTTAGTAAACTATATAACTGTTACAACAATAACAATTTTTCGATAACTAATTATACCGGTATCGATAACGGAGAAATAACATATTACATTTATGTTATACAATTTCATATGAATAAGAAATTATATCGAACATATACGTTGCATGCAACTTACATATTATATTATCTGTTATATTTCGTTATATTACGACAATGTAACTGTTATACATCTGTGTTAGTGGAACGTGTGCATTCTTACTGTATTATCAATCTTTCATTATTTATAAATAATATTATTCTTTTAGAAAAAATGTCTGCGTCTCAGCCTGTACAGTATAGACTCATGAATGAATACACGAAAGATAATAAGGTATGTTGTCATATAGATATGTTATCCGTAAAAAGATATGCAAACGGTTGATCATGTTGCAGAAATATTTGGATCAAAGATGCATGATATGTTTTATCTCAACTATGAAATAATGCCGAAAAATAAAGAACCAAGAGTATGCAAAAGTGTAGTTACATTTATTATTATAATTGAATATCTTCTGGTAATTAAAATTCAAAATTCAATAACAATTCGTTACTCATGTTCGCATATTATGCGCGGTAATGCCCGTTTAAATAATTCGCGGAGTGCTCACTTCTAATTCGAAAATGTTGAAGAATTTAAATATTTTTTGTACAATGCAGTATAGTATGAGTTTATTTTGAAGTATCAATAGACATGCAAAATGTATATAATTTGTTTGCTATTTGTTGTAGAATATGCTTCAAGCAGTCAAATACGCAATACCTAGTGAGACTGGACTCGATGGTAATTTTATTCAATCTGACATCACTTATATGATTCCATACACAATCCATACATAATCATGATTCCATATCTATTATATAAGTCTATGTATCATAAGCGTCCCAAATTTATTCAAAATTCTAGATCCTAATAAATCTAGTACTTCCATCAAGAAAATTAAATTGAAACAGAAATATTAAATTAAAACAAAAACTCTCAGTTTGCGCTTTCTATAAATTTTATAACATTCTGGAAAAGAGAATAAATTCTTATTTTTTTGAACATATGATAATGAGCTTTAAAACTTGTGATAAACATATCTTAAAACCAAATGATTAGATAGATATTCTTTATAGAAACTAGACATTATTTTAAAAAGGAAAGCAGAACAATTGCCTTTCTTATCAGAAAAACAGACATTTTTCTTTGTGCACTTCACTTCTATCCATTTTTTTCCAAAAGGAATGAACTCTCCGAGTTCTCTTGAATTATTTCTTGGCATAATTCGATTGTTTGCAGGACCAGATCAGGTATTGCCTGCAGATGTGGATACAACGTGCGAAGCGAACGGTAAAGTTCGAATCAAGTTGGACAGCAACAAACACGATTCGTTTGTGCCTGTATCGATACCTAGCGTTTTAATGAAAACAGCGCAATATTATCCGGATCATATTGCGCTGGTATCTTGTCCAGGACCCGATGGGAAAAGAACTATGTACACCTATCGGTAAGTGTTGCATCAGCTAAAATAATCGGTATTCAATAGAAAAAAAAAGACATCTTTCATATATATTCTTCACATTATTCGGATGATGAACCGCAATGAACGAATAAGATGCCCAACGCTTATCATGCGACTGCTGCGAGGGCCCCTTAAAATTTCTCCTGTGTGTTCTGTATCAGCGGAATTGCTCGAGATTAAATTGGAGCAGACATAACGATGTGTTATATTACACTTAATGATAAACAATTCTGTTCCTTAAATATGCACACAATGTATTGCTTTACAGAAAAAGTTCGTATTATATAAAAATATATTTCAAGAAAATTTTAATTTTCTTCGATTTCTTAACTTAAATTATTAAATTACCTCATCTTTATTTTGTGCGATGAATACCTTTCTTGGAATACCTTTCCAAAGCTGTAGTTAGATTTTACTATCTTTTGCTAAACGTGTACATTCGAGAGATTAATTATACTATATTAATTATATAACTATGTAAAAACACAATTTAATTTAATATACAAATCGCATGTAGTCTGTTTACCTTGAAAGTGAGTGATGCTTTGAGTGATTCATTGCGTACGACAAATACAGCTATATCGTGACGATATATAATTAATAATATAATACTAATTTTATTTTTGTTACAGGGAATACGAACAGGCTGTGAGAACTGTTGCTAAGGCGTTCTTGAAATTAGGCTTAAAACGATACCACAGCGTCTGTATATTGGGATTTAATTGTCCACAATGGTTTATTGCTGATCTCGCGACTATATATGCTGGGTAAGAGAAATCATGATTGTTTGTTGGGTAGCGTCTCTTGATAAATAATTAATTCTAATTCATTTTATTTTCGTTGCAAGCTCAACTTTTTTTTTTAAGAACTATGAAACACATTTATCCAGTAAATGTCATAGATCGTGTACATACACATATCTTGATGAACTTCTTCGGCTCACACACTCCCGGCACAAGTAGCAATTATGTAAACCGTTAGGCACTTGTGTACATACGTTCTTTTACATACTTGAATATAATTTATAATAATAATAATATGAATATAATGTAGGGTAGTAAATAAGACTTCGTTTGTTCGGTATTCATTGCTTTCGATTTTTCAAGAAGTCCTTTCATTAATTGACCTGCGACAGTCTAAAATATTCGTCCTCATTCGCCGAAATGTCCTGAAGTGTTCCGCACTCAAAGGATTAATTCAGCACTGGTTTCGCCATTCATATATATTCGTACGATTTATGTAGAGGAAAAACAATATTGTTATTAGTTATATTATTTTATGTTTAAACACACAGCTTATCGATATTATTTTTCTTTTGATTTTGTTTTAGTGGATTTGCTACAGGAATTTATACTACAAATTCTCCGGAGATATGCCAATATTGTGCAGAAAATAGTCGAGCAAATATCATAGTCGTCGAAGATGAGAAACAGTTGGCAAAAATCTTGAAAGTAAAAAGCAGTTTGCCGAATTTGAAGGCGATTATTCAATACGAAGGCATACCTACGGAGAAAGATGTTTTAAGCGTGCGTAAATTATATAATTTATGTCATTTTTGCTAGAGAAAAGAAAATGTTTATTAAGGAAAAAAGAATATGTGCCCTAACTTTTTTATTTTCTTCCTAGTGGGACGATCTATTGGAGATAGGGAAGAAGGAATCAGACGATAAATTATTATCCACTTTGAAGTTGATCGGTATAAACGAATGTTGCACTCTAGTGTACACGGTATGTTGAGTTCATTTTTATTCCTTGTGCTTTGTCTAACGCATCGCAATTGTTCACTTAATTTACAATTGTTTTTTAGTCAGGAACATGTGGGTATCCAAAAGCGGTGATGTTAAGCCATGACAATATTTTGCATTGTGTAAAAGGTGTGTGTAAGTTCTTAGAAATGACTAACAAAACCGAAGTTGTAGTCAGCTATTTGCCGTTATCTCATGTTGCAGCTCAGGTGAGTTGTCATCGAGTGGAATAACATTTCATTTGGTCGTGACTGGATTTTTTTCATCAATTTCAGGTATGTGACCTTATGTTAGGTATCTATATAGCGAGCACAATATACTTCGCAGATAAAAATGCGTTGAAAGGTTCATTGCTGGAGACATTGGCCGTAGCGCAACCGACCCTCTTCTTAGGAGTGCCCCGAGTGTGGGAGAAGTTTCATGAAAAAATGATGGAGAAGGCACGCAGTAACGGCGCTATAAAAACCTGGATCGCTAAATGGGCGAAAGCTCAAGGGCTTTATTATCACACGAATAAGATGAACAACGTGGATGATAAGCACTGGGGCTATATCTTCGCGAAGTGGCTTGTGTTCGACAAAATAAAGGCGGCATTGGGTCTGAATAGATGCCGCATCTTCGCTAGCGCGGCAGCACCCATTAATATAGACATCAAAAAATTCTTCTTGAGTTTGGATATGCCGTTGATAGAAGCATACGGAATGTCTGAGAGTGGTGGGCCCCACACATTAATCGATCTTAAGAATTTCACGTAAGTTGCACCTGCTTGTTCAACTTGTTATATCTATTGTCACTTGTGGCAAAAATGTAATTTTTGTTAAAGGTCTTAAAATTTATTATTTATGATAAGATGTCGTTATTCTCGATCCTAGCCTGCAGGGTGTTGGAATAGCTTTACCTGAAATGTACACAAAATTGGACAATATAAACGAGCATAGCGAAGGAGAGATCTGCATGGCTGGGCGACACATATTTATGGGTTATTTAAATGCACCGGACAAAACTGCGGAAACCAAAGACAAAGACGGATGGTTGCATAGCGGTGATTTTGGTAAATTAGATTCGAAGGGAAATTTGTTTATCACCGGTAAGCGCTTGTCCTCCTCCATCTATCGCGTTTGCATACGTCGCTACATTAATTCTTATTAAATATAAGCCAATACTTACACCTTCATATTTTACTACATACATAAAAATAATATATAGTAATGTCTTTTTATGTGTATTTTCTTGTAGGTAGAATAAAAGAGCTTATTATCACAAGTGGAGGGGAAAACATAGCATCAACTAACATAGAACAAGCAATATTAACCGAATTGCCGGCATTAAGTAATGCTTTATTAATCGGAGATCAAAGGAAATACTTAACAGTGCTCGTTACACTTAAGGTATAACGAATGAGATACTCAGTAATATCCAAATGTAAAAAATTAGTGCTTGGATGTAAACATGGAAATAAGGTCTAAATGACCTTATTTCCTTTAATATCCTATCGGATGTATGTTCCAGAGTGATATGAATAATGATACTGGGGAGCCTTTAGATACACTAAATCCAGATGTGTTGAAATGGGCGAAATCCATTGGTAGTAAAGCCAAGACAGTGACGGATGTTATAAATTCTCGTGATTCACTGGTAAGCAAGATATTTCGATGAAAATTAAAAAATAGTTATATTTAATAATGTAGTTCAATATGAAGTATATATGAATATATATGGATCATATAGTTCAAAAACTAAAGCAAGTAATTAAGTGTTTAATATAAACAATGTATAAGATAAACCCAACAAGAAGATAGGAATGTTTGACAGTGTTGCAATTCATTTTTTCTTTAATTCATATAAATCATTATTTTTTTTATCATAGAAATTCTTTTCGAATCATTTAGTTAGAAAAAATGATATATTCTCATATATTAGATTATATCTTAGAAAGTGCTTAATTTTCTTTTTTCAGATATACGAGGAGATTGACAAGGCAATCAAGAGAGCTAATATGCATGCTATAAGTAATGCTCAAAAAGTACAAAAATTCGAAATTCTTCCTCATGACTTTTCAATATCAACTGGAGAATTAGGACCTACATTAAAGCTTAAGAAATATGTTATTATAAAAATGTACAAGGATTTAATAGAGAAAATGTACCAATGAAACGAATTGATAAAGTACATATCAACATAATGATTAGACAGCTATACATATAGATTAAAAAAATATAAAATTCTAAATGTATATATTAACCTTAAAAAGAGGAAAATTTCTGATTAAAAATATGTTAGTATTTTATCAATTTTTAAAAAGAAAAGAATTTATAAAAAGAAATTTAATATAAGTTTTACATCATTTTTATAATTCTACATGATTTTTATAGCTTTTACAGATTTATATGTATCATAACAAGAGAATGGGATTATACATCTTGTTCTATAAAGGTTATAAAGGCAACTAATAATACGTGTATATTAAACTTTATAGTGTACAAATATTTAATGTTAATATTAATCATACCATTTTTTTTTATTAAATATGTTAGAAGCATGTACAAATATGAAAAAGATGACAAAAATTATAAGAAATAAAGACAGATATGCTTATGATATTGTTTAAATAAATAGGGAAAATATTTGTACACATATTGTATAATGTATCAACTTATGTATCAAATGGGAGAAAATAGAAATATAAAAATAGAAAAAATATTTAAATTGTAATATATTACTAAGTATACTTTACATAATAATCAAAACTGCAGTTATGTTTAAAATCATTGTTCATTCATTCTTCCTACATACAGATTTTCACAGTAAATGTGACTTTTCATAAGAAAATAGTCTTATTAAGCGCATCACAGCAGATTTCGAGAGAGAAATGCAGATCTATATATCATTTTGTGCTCAATCTTATTACACGCATTGTGTCAAACTACACATTCAGATTATTATGCTTATCAGTTAATCAGTGACACATTTCTGCATCATTAGATAATTATTCTTATTATACTAACTTACTTTCTCACTTTCCAAAAAATTGATAATTTTCCAAATATTAATTTTTACATGTGTACATTTAAGATGCGTATTTAAGATGCGTTTATTGCTAACTAATAATACAATCTGGATACATTATTTAAAAAATTTTTTAATTGTTTTTTGCAAATTAGAAGATATTGATATATGTCCAAAATAAAAAATTTTTGATTTTGATAATTATAATAAAAGAATGTAATATGTAAAAATTATAAATTCTTAAGCCAATATTGACTCACATTCACTTGAATAAATTACAAAATTTAAAGGTCACTGTCGCATATACACACAAATTACTATTTTTAACAATATTACAAATGTTTTCCTCAAGCAGCTAGAAAATAATTAGTTTACTAAAGATACAAGGTTTCCATAGTATTATAACATGTCTTTTACATAAGATTTTTATAAAAAAATGACCAGACATAGAGTCATTCAAACTTCTGATTATATATGACTATACCATATTATTTCAACATCTAAACATAACACTAATTAACAAAGTGTAATTTAAAAGGATGAGAGAAGCATCTTATGAAGCAGTTGATGTATTAAATTTTTGTTGGATTATGGATGTTTTTCGCTGTGGTACTGTTTCGGGTGTTGGTATAGCATCTCCTGTTGGCAAAACACCAGCTGGCTTTGGCTTGGCCGTAGATTTTTGTTTTGCCATTTGATAATCCCCAGAATCAAAGTATTTTTGCTGAAAGTATTTGAGATCTATTATTTCCACAAATTTCAATTTTAGAAAAGAATACAAATGCTTTCTTTGATACCACCAATATATATTAAGTTTTATATAATAAATATAATAAAAATAATATATTTACCCCCTTAGCCAATCTTTTCTGCAAAAACACGGAATGACCACCAAACGGCCGGCCAGCTGTATTTGGAAATTTTGCCCTTAACTTTGCTTCCTCTATCTTTTCTATATCATTCGATGACAACTATAATACAAAATCAAGTGAAGATAATATATAACAAACATAGTACATAAACAAACAATTCTGTACAAGCAAAACTTTTATGAAGGACTCTTTTTACTTATTTATCACTTTTAATATAGACTTAAAATCTGCTTTATTGTCATATTTTACATGAGCTTAACTCTTAACTCATATAATATAGTACAAATGTTTCTTAGAAAGCATTATAGACTGTTATAGAAGTAAAATAATTAAAGTCTCAATATACTTTTCTCATTAATTTAAATCATATTCGTTAATATATGTATTTATATACAATTTTTACAGTAAAATGTTTTTCAGGAGAGGAGAGGGGGAGCAAATTACATGATGTCTCGAAACTCCGGTGAGTATATATTCTTGACATTTTGACATCTACCATATCAGTGAAGGATTAAACGATTATCGGTCAATTATTCAGAATGGATTATTCAGAACGGATTGTTTACCTCCGTGGTCGGGCTTTGCTCACTCGTTTGTTCGTCACTCATCGTTGCGGCTTTTGAAACGCACTACTTGTCACTGACCGCTTCTTCTCACAAACGCGCCACTTAGTACTTTCCGAATACTAATTTCGACGCTAACGTATGTAATGTACATAAGCTAAACGAATGGCGCAATAATGTCGAAGCTGATATACGCGCAGTTTTTTCTCGATTTAGATTCCCGTGGCCAGAGGAAATTGACTTCTCGTTGGGTTTTAGCGCGACGCCGCGAAAAGATCAGCCACATCGAAATTATTGTCAACGCAGGGTGCGTTCCGTTTCACTCATATGCGCGCATTTTTTATAGTATACGTGACATAAACTATAGATAAATGCGCGCATATGCGTGAAACGGAACGCATCCGCAAATGCTTTCGAATGCGCACTCGAAACAGGCAAGCGCGTCACATGCGAAGTCATAAGGCCCATCTACAATGGCTGCAAGAACCAGTTCAGTTCAGTTCGGTATATGGCTTTATGTAGAAGGGTGCACCCATACGCCATTCTCCAGCTGCATTAAGGGGAAGGGGCTGCAAGAATAAGGTTCTAAGCATAAGCAGTAAAGGCCCATCTACAATGTCTGCAAGAATAAGGTCCTAAGCGTAAGCAGTAAGAAATAGACCAACCACAATCGATTATTATAAGAATAATCGACTATGGTTGGTCCATTTCTTAAGCCCCTTGCACAATGCCAGGCAACAGGCAACAAGAATAAAAATAGACCAATCACAATAGATTATTCTTGTAATAGTCGATTGTGATTGATCTATTTTTATTCTTATTGCTTAGCATATTATTGCTTATTGCTTGTTGCCTAGCATTGTGCAAGGGGCCTTATTCTTGCAGCCATTATACATGGGTCTATATGTTTCCAGATGACCGTTATTGAATTCGCCCGATGTTTCCATTGCATTCATTTACATTGCACCATTCTGCACGTTCTGTTCTCGGTGTAAAATAATTACGAAATCAATGGCCGCGTTCAGTAGAACAAAGTGATCAGAGAGCGCTTAGTGATTATTGTCTATGATTGGAGCATTCTTTTAGATTCTTCATAGACCCAGAAGTATTTACCAATCAGGAGCGAGATTCAGTGGAAAATCTAGTAATGTTGTCCAACTGTTGAGTCTGCTGAATGCAGCCAATGGCTGCGTTCAGTAGAACAAAATGATCAGTGAGCGCTTAGTGATTATTGTCTGTGATTGGAGCATTCTTTTAGATTCTTCATAGACCCAAAAGTATTTACCAATCAGGAGCGAGACTCACTAAGCACTTTCTGATCACTTTGTTCTACTGAACGCGGCCATTGTAATCAAGGGAGAATAGCGTATGAATACACCTTTCTACCCAAAGCCATATACCGAACCTGAACCGAACTGAACTGAGAATGTAATCAAGTTTTCCATCTAGCTATTAGATCCGTGACGATGACGACACCAGCTGGTCTTTGATTGTGGCTGCTATATTCAAAGTGATCGGTGGCGTGTGATGGGCAATAAGTTATCGCGTGTGTGCAACGAGACGAACGAGACAACACAAATCCGAAAGAATTCAAGTAACTGCGAAAGAAGCGTGTAATACTGACATGAACTCCTTGATTCTCACGAAAATGATGACCAGCCGCGGTGGAGTTGTTCGACGTGCGTATCACAGAATATTACTTCATATCCTATTATAGATTAGCACGATTTTGTAATAACTTGTAACCTGCGTTATAGATAAAGGCCTTAGCTTAACGTTACATTTACATAACACATATATGTGTCACGGTAAAATAAACGATGCGTCAATGCTTTCGAGTGTTGACAGACATTTTTCTTAATTTTTCTAATTTTTTCATCGATATGTTATTAAAATCGCGTCGCATTGTAAAAGGTACGATATAATCGTAGGTTATGTCACATTAGATTGGCCTGAAATTTTCCATCGACATCGATCGTAGACATTGACATAGTCGATGTTGATCAAAAGATTATCATTATGCTGTTTTATGCTTTCATGTCAGATCAATTATTCAGGAATATGTAATAATTATCTTTCAATCATTATATTAGTTATCAATAATAAACCTGCCTTTATCATTAATTTTTCATTAACTTATTATTACTACATCATTACTGTATCATTAAATTACACATTATTCATACCGATATTACACTAATTTTTAATTTGTAACATTCTACATTTGTATAATTATTTTTTGATGTGTAACATTCTACATTTGTATTATTTTTTGTTAATTGATTATAATCTTAAATTGATATTGATCTTTGATATTGATCTCATGATATTAATCTTAAACTTATTTATTTATTATTTCTTAATATATTATATTATTTTTGTCAAATGATATTCTATCTATATTTATTGATCAAAAATTTCTGTTTCAGGATACTCCTCATTAAAATTATGGTACAATATAAATCATACAATAAATGGTACACCTCTAGTTTATACAGGTTTACACAATCCAAATAAACTATTGATGGAGCCTATATCATCATCGATATGTATTAATAACACAACATGTCTTCCAATTCGTACATTCTATTTAACTCCAAATTGGAAAGGCCAGGAGTCATCGTCTAAAGTTGAAGAAACAGTGAAGAATATCAAGGAAGAGAAGGAACTGAAGCAGAAAATAGTGGGTGGTCTTATAAAAGATGAACCGTCAAAGAAAGCTGTTACTAAAGTCACAATGTGGCAAAAAATTAAAAGCGAAATATTGCATTATTATCATGGTTTTCGATTATTGGGACTTGACATGAAAGTTTCAGCAAAGTTAATATGGAGAATTTTGCATGGCAAGGAGCTTAGCAGAAGGGAACATAACCTGGTAAGTTATATATAGCAATTGTTATTAAAATCTGAGCTACTGTACTACTGCATTAGCAGATTAAGATTTGCTAATTAAATATTTATTTTGACAGCTGATAAAGACAACTGGAGATATGTTCAGGTTGATTCCTTTCTCTGTTTTTATCATTGTTCCATTTATGGAATTTTTACTTCCTGTAGCAATTAAATTATTCCCTGGTATGTTACCTTCTACTTTTCAAACAGCAACTGAAAAGGAAGATAAACTTAAACAGGCCCTAAAGGTAAATCAATTTCCTTTGAAACACCATACAAACAGTATATTTTAGTAAAAATTTAGCAAAATATTAGTTTGTAAGTAAATGTTTTATTTATAGGTCAAAATAGAAATGGCCAAGTTTTTGCAAAAAACATTGGATGAAATGGCTGTACAATCATCAGACCACAGATCTGAGAAGGCTAAGGAATTTGCAGAATTTTTCTACAAAGTACGCACAAGTGGTACCGTTGCAACTAACGAAGAAATCATGAAGTTTAGCAAACTTTTTGAGGATGAAATAACTTTGGATTCTCTATCACGACCACAGTTAATCGCTCTATGTCGTGTACTGGATGTACAGACACTTGGCACTACTAATTTCTTAAGATTTTTGCTTAGAATGAGATTGAGAAGTCTTGCTGCAGACGATAAAGTATGTACACCTTCTTTTCTTAATAAGATACCTCGATACTTCGGCTGTTAAATTAAATCTTCCTTTTCCCGTGACAGCTGATCGAGAAGGAAGGAGTCAACACCCTAACTAGAACTGAGTTACAACAAGCTTGCAGAGCACGCGGTATGCGTGCTTATGGATTGCCAGAGAACAGATTAAGAGATCAGTTGTTACAGTGGCTGGATTTGAGTCTAAATAAGAAAGTTTCACCTTCTTTATTGTTATTATCACGAGCGCTTATGATACCAGAAACGGTGCCTATGTCGGACAAGTTGAAGGCGACTATATCAGCTTTGCCTGATGCGGTGGTCGCTCGTACGAAAGGCGCCATCGGGGAGAAAGAGGGTAAACTGGATCACAGAACGAATATTGAGATTATAAAAATGGAGGAACGTAAGATCGAAGAGGAAAGAAAGGAACAGAAAGAAATCGAGCCACAACCGATCATTTCAGAACCTAGCACTAAAGAAGATGAAATTACCACTACAGATATGAAAGTTCTAGAACAGGCTCTGGATTCGATTGGCAAGGTTAGTGAATAATATTTATAATATATAACTTTCTAATATGTAATAATCTCATATTTATTTCTATATTTTAATATGTATATAATCTTATTTTTAGGACAATAAGAATATGGCTGTAGAGAAGGAGGAAATAAAGGAACTTAAAGAAGAAATGGCCGAATATCAAGAGGACATTAAAGAATTAAACCAAATTAAAGCAGAGGCAAAGGGCCAAATAGATATAGATAATATTAAAGTATCAAAAGGCGCTATGAGATTATTCAATAAAGTAAATAAGATGATTTCGAAGATGGACGCTGTTCTGTTGGAACAATCTGAGAAGAAAATGAAACAGAGAATGGAATCGTTGGGTCCTGACGAGGTAAAGGATGCCAAAAACGTTGAAGAGTTGGTCAAGATCGACGAATTAATTGCAGCCATTAAGCAAATTCAAAATGTACCCGATGAACATCGGCTAAAACGCATAGCAGAAATTTTAGGGAAAATTGATGATGATCAGGACGGTGCTATCAAAATAGAAGATGTCTTAAAGGTACTGTTAACTTTCATAGTCAGTATACTTTTAACAATACATAGTATTAACTTTCGCCAATTGTGATAAATATGTGAAAATATGTACAGAAATTCGTATACATTACTGGATGACTTTCTCTCGTTACATTGATAGTGCACTTACGTTTGTGTTAATTATATGTGATGAAATTCTTACAGGTTGTAGAACTAATAGGTCAAGAAGATGTTAAACTAAGCAAAGAGCAAGTAGACGAATTAGTAGATTTAATGGACAAAGAGGAAGTATTATTAATGGAGGAGCAAATGCAGAAGTCATTGCAGAAGAATTCGAACGAAAACCAGGAAGAAAATATGAAAGGCACGCATAAGTCCACGGTGCCTGCTACGCCAGTAACGAGCGAGCCGGGATTTGGAAGAGAGGAATTGCTAGACGATGCTGTTAGGGAGTCCAGTACATCTCACACGGGCTCGTCTATCGAGGAGAGCAAACAGAAATCGGCCGCTATCCTCAAAAGTAATTCCAAATCTGAGGAAGTGAAAAATGCCCCACTTAGACCGAATGTTCCACCGACACCGAAGAAGGCGGAAGGTTCCAAACAACTGTGATTATCGCACAATGAAGCATAAATTAATATATCTAATTATCGGAGCAATATTTTTACCAAAATTTGACACCACAAAGTTTTGGTATGGATCTTCGTCTGTATGTTGTATCCCGCACATGTTCTTATTTTTCGTTTTCTTCTTTCCATCCTTAGCAAATCTTTCCGACATTATTTGCTGCAAGTAGAGAACGCATCGTTATTACGGTGAAAGTTAGTTAAACGTTTTGTACTCGTGCGAAGCACAAAGACAGGTTAAAATAATTGGTCGTCGCTGAGGTAGAGCCGATATAACATTGCGTTGGTACATTATACATAGGATGTATACGTGGATATACGTCTGCTAATGTCTGTCATATGAAATATCGAATTAATAGGTTATCTTCAATTTCGTACCATAAACAGACACACATATACACAACCTCGAAGTTTCCATTCGAAGACTGTGATGCATTTAACAGCATCATTTATTACACTGTATCTTTTTATCAGTAATATATATACTTGTGCTAAATATGTTACTAAATGTTCATTCACCGAAGTTTATCGTCGATGTTACGCGTTAATTCTTCTCAAGAATATTCTGCAACGTTGTTAACAACGATAGATAAACGAGGTATTAAAAAAAGAAGTGTTCGGTCTCTGTTATGATATACAGATTAACTGCAGTGCATCCAGAAAGTAATCATTCCATCTGTCTGAACGCCATTCTTGTACATTTGTGATATATTTGACATACTGATAGTTGTAATTCAGAACAGCAGTCGTAAATTGCACGCGAATTACTTTGCAGTTTCAACAGTTTGGGCTATTTGGCGAAAGAGCGAGATACATCTATACATAAAAAAATGTACAGTAATTTATAATTTATTTTATCACTTGTAAAGCAGAGGGACATGATCCTACGTCATATATATATATATATATATATATATTATATAAAAGTGGATAAAGTGTAAAAATATATTATGTATATGTACAAGTATTACCCGCGCTCATCTTACGTAGAGTGCTACATTTGCAGAAGAAACTTTATTAAAAACTTAGTATTTCTATTTATGACGAAATATTGTATCGGTATTGCAGTGTCACATAAAAAATCGGGAGATATTTATATGTACATTTGCATTATTCTTAACAATGTTAACCGGGCGAAGACCATTTGAAATGTATTATAAAAACATGAATTTTCAACATAAACTTTCAGAAGATTATCTATTTCTTTACTTCTGCGCGCATGAAAATCCAAATACATATAAGTATGTTATTTTTAAAAATTTTTATAGGATACTGTTTTGAAAAAGAAATAAAGTTGAAAAGAAATAAAGTGTAAGATCAAGTGTCCTAAGTAAAGTGAAGAGTTTTTATAAAATTTTATATTATTGCACATTTCTGTTTCATTTGATCTATTTCCTCCGTTCTGTTGCTTTCTTTTGTACATTTGTTGTAGAGTAATTAATCATTAGAAAAAATCTTTTTATATACTATAAACCATAGGAATTGATTTTACAGTATTCTCTAATTCATGTAAAATATGAAACGATGCCGATTCATTGCTCAAAATTACTTGGTTGACAGTGAGTCATCAGATAAATCATAGATGATGTCACTTTTATACTGATATAGATATAGTAAATATACTATTACGTAACAATCGTTGGTCATTTGTACGATCGACTATTGTATAAATCCATTATTAATCAGTACGTATTGATACGCGATATATATATATGTAGTATATTATTTTTGAGTTCTAATCTTCAACATTTTCATAATTTCGAAAATGATGAAAAAATAATAAGCTTCGATAAGATTTACTTCGATATTAATGACGAAACTTATTTTACGTTTTAATACCTTTGTAGCCAGGATCCTTATAAATATAAATAATATAAATTATGCTATTATAAATAAGAAAAAACCTATTAATTCTTGTACCGAAATATATATTTTCTTGATTAATATTAAAATATATAAATGATTTACTTCGCTTTATTTATATGAAACTAAGTAACTTACTTAATAAATATTAATCTATATTTTGTTGAGTGCTAAACAATTTTGTCTGGTAAATTTAACGGAAAACATGACTGATGGATTTATGATGAATTTATTTAACATTTAAAATTAAGTGATCGTCAAATGAGTTGGATATACATAATGAGTGATTATGTGTGTCTAACGATGAATGGATGAACGATGGTCGAATAATTAATCATGTACATAGACATTATATAAAAAGGCTTTTAATTTATGACAAAATAGCAGATTAAACATATAGAATTGCAGAAACCTATATACTGGTGCGGATAATGGTACATCGTACATATAATATGCCTGAATCTAAATGTTGTCATAAAACTCCTCTAAAGAATCTTGATTGTTTGATTGACCTCGTTACATTAACGGTGAACACTGAAAAGGCACAATCAATGTCAACAGTACAAAAGTATCAAAATTAAATACGTATAGATTTCGCTTCTACTGTAAGAAAGCTATTATATTATAAACATATGCATTTTTTGTGAGCTTGAATAATCATTCCTGTAACACCTGTACTTTATTCATTATTCAAAGCTGTATTAATGTATTAAAATCTTGTTACTTTATATAAATGCATAAATGCACCTCATAGAGGTATAAACCTTTTTTAGATGAGCACGACTTAATTATGCAATCAGTCTCTAATTACAGTCTACTATGTTGGACGAAAATTAATTTTATTGTTATGACTCGACACTTCTGATGTGCAACTAATAAGTGCTAGACTTTGCTGTTGCAAAAAAGGCTATTATAATATTTAGCCGCAAAAATATGAGATCGCAATAAATCGAGAGATTTTTTTGTTAAATCTTCCTTTACTCTGCATTTACGTTTAAAAATGAAAATTATATATATACATATATACATATATATGTATATATGTATATACACATGTGTGCAAGACGTGAATATTTTCTCATGTATAATAAAATCTAACAACATAATATAAAAGATTACATTAATAACTATCAATGTGTTACAACTTGAGTTACTACAAAATTCACTCATACAATTTGAGACATCGAACTATTATATACTGTAAAAGGTTGTTTAACGAAAATAATTATATAAAATAAAACTTATTAATATATTAAAACTATATGAAACGCCACATATAAACAAATATTACGTAATAATAATAATAATAATAGTTTTCGTGACTTTACAGTGCGTTACGTCTTTATTTCAACATAATACCAGTCATATGATACTAGTAGAAAATAAAATAGAAGATTAAGAATATTTTGTTGTATGTATCTCTTCTCTCTTTCTCTATAATCTTTTCGATAATTCTGAAATGGAATAAAGAGTGCTGAAATTATTGAAGGTTGCAAATAAGTAGCGCAAGGTCAAAAGCGAAGGCATTGTTTTATTTCAACATGAATGTAATTACATAATTTTTGTAAATAATATATATATTGAAAAAACGAAACAAATAATATTTGCAAAATTCGTAACATTTTAAATTATCTCGAAAACATTAACCATCATCCATATTTCAGCACTCTAAAGACAAGTCTGCAAGCAATCTCGCACTTAATTTTGTATTATTACCCATTTTATTGTTAAATTCGTTTTTTAGCTCAAGATGTACATAACAGGGATGTATTATATAATAATATAGTGTCGCGATAATATCAAGATATTGTTATTGAAATATATTTTAATAATATTATATAGAAAAACATCGTATGTTCTTCAAATTTTTAAGTATATGAAATCAGTGGATTATATTATATACATATATGTATATATAAATATATTAGCATAAATTGCATGTCTTAAGTTTGAATATTCCTTCTGAATGTATCGCAGAAGGTAGGACAAATTAAAAATGTCAACCCACTGTAAAGTGTCAGAAAACTTTCATCTTTAGTATAAATACAATTCTCTTTTCTTACGCTTAGCTTTCGATTATAGGAGTTTAACTTTCTCCTATAACACGAGCTACATATTGTTGTATGTTTGTTATAGCAAGATGCAGCAGTTCGTTTTCTTCTTACGTTCACTCCCATCTCCCTGGTTTTCCTGTGCTTTGCGAGCAGCTATCGCTCGCATCAAATCAAAGAATACCTGCAAGCGTTTTATTTTTATTCATTTCTTGTCTCTTTACGCGCATAGGAACTTTCTTAAACTTATACATTTACAGATAAGAATCAAAATGTATTTTATCTTCTTATTCACAGTGAAAAACATAATTATCGATTGTATACAGAAAATATCTCGGATTGTACTTTAATATTAATACAAGTATTTCATAGGAAGCATTAATTTCATAAAAATATGAAACTGACGCATGTGTGACGTATTCGAAGGAACTTTCGTAACAGAGTCATTGAAAAGAAAGAAAATAGGAAAGCAAGCATGCTTGCATAAACTCTAACAAGCTTTAGAAATGACATGTAACATGTTATATATTGCTTTACACTTATTATGCAAATACTTGTGAATAAATTATTAAAATGTTTAAATATCTCAAATATCAGTGAGCCTGGAGCAATACGAAGAACGAGATATGCAATAAAATATGTATCTTCTAAAAGCAACTCATTTTGTATTTTCTTTCAAATTATCACATAACCGAGTGATCCTTGATTGTACATTTTCATTGCATATCTATAATAGTTATTGATAATTAGAAATTGCATTAGATCGAATAAACTATCGACATTCCACGTGTTTTCTACAGACATGTAAACAAATTTGCCGAAACAAGAAACGCCACAGTTTGACATAAAAAAGCGTAAAGTAAAGAATATAGTGCAAGAAAAAACGGCAAACCTATAGAATAATGCACTTCTTTTTCTTCCTCTTGGCACGGTCTTTACCTCGACCATTGCTCGCCGACTTATCCTCAATCTTGCGTGACCTTATTTCACGCATCAAGTCGAAAAATACCTGCAAATGTGCAATGGATGCTATCTCAAAGCTTTAAGGCATATAAAATGTGCATTATAAAAAAATAAACGATCGTTTTTTTTTCATTTTTAAGTAAGAAGAGAGAATGGTGAGATTGTGCGCATAAGCAACAGCACAACAAATAGGACACAGTGATATATTTAATGACAGATAATATACACAGACTGCAAAATTAAGCTTATTTAAATGCATATTTCATGCAATTGATTCATATGCCATATACATTATATTGAGGACAAAGTGAAAATGGAAGCGACAAAAATATGTGTATGTGCGTGTGTCTGTAAATGCATCTGCTATTTTTAATAGTTTAACTACACTGAATATGTATACTTGTAAATATCTGACACAAACACAATTTGTAATTCTGAATATCTAGTTCCAAATTATAGAATGGTAAAATCTAAATAAAAAAATACTTGATCTCCTACAAGTTTCTTATACTGAATCTTTAATAAGAACAGATTATATCAAGTGATATGCTGGTCTTATTAATGATATGATTAGATGAAAATCATGTTAAATAGCACTTTACCTTGTCTACATTTTCTTTTGTTTTGGCGCTTGTTTCTACATAAGGAACACCCCACTGTTGGGACCTTGCTTGAGCTTCAGCTAGACTAACCTTCCTTTTCTCTTGTAAATCACTCTTATTACCCACTAATAAGAATGGAATGTTTTCATCATTCTTTACCCTGAGAATTTGTTCTCTGTAAAAGAAATATTGTTTCTAATTAATCATTTGAAACAGTCTGATGTTAAACTGCAAATTTGAAAAATGCACATTAATTAACAGTCAATTAAGTTTTCTTCACCTAAATTCTTGTGTAGCCTGGAAGCTATCGTCTTCTGTTATCGAAAATACACATAGGAATCCTTCTCCACTGCGAAAATAATTGTCCCGAATTGCTGCATAGTCTTCTTGTCCTGCAGTATCCAATATATCTATTTGTACCTCTTCACCATCTAATACAACTTTTTTTCTGTAGGAATCTGCTTTTGTAGGTTCGTAATCTTCAACAAACTAGTTTCAACATTGGGATTAAAATCAAAAGAAATAGATTTTATTCATGTATATATGTGTGCATATGTATCTGTGTGTATTAGAATATATATACCTATATATGTGTATGTTTTAAAAATATGATACAAAATTAAAAAAAAAACAGAAACTACATACTTGCAAAAATTTCAATAATAAGTGGATGCTATATTTTATAAAGAAAAAAAAGTATACTTACCTCATCATACATAAACTGCAGTGTGAGAGCTGATTTTCCAACACCACCACTGCCAACCATTATGACTTTATGCATTGCTTGGGTGGCTCCTGGTTTCTTTGACATTTTTGTCTTAATTACCTTCAATTAAGATACAGTAATCATCAAAGTAGTCAACTGTCCTTTATATCATAAAAGTATGGGATAATAACAGGATTTTGTATGAATATTTTATATCTGAATATGTGAATGCAAGATTAAAATGGATATAAATAATAGAATTACTATATATATACATATATATATATATATATAAAACGATTATTATATATATACGTATATATAGTAATCATTTTATTATTTATATCCATTTTAACTTTATATATACAGATATACATATATATACTACATATATAAAATTAAAATGGATATATATATATATATATAATAAGAGAAATAATAAATGTATGAAATCATACATGTACACAAAACCTTCTTTTTTTATTTTAACAAGACTTTCTTTACAATGATTACCTTAATTAAAGTAGAGCAAAGTTTACAATGGCAGGATGTAGGAATTATATTGTCAGTGTGAGAAATCTAAAACTATGCTCAAGCTATATAGTTACATATATATTCTCACTCATTGTGTATCTTACATACTATATGAGAATACATAGTGTATCTTTTACTTTTAGATTGGATAATCCAGAATATCAGGATATCTTTAAAAGTGGGAAACTTTTTAAACACTTGGTCTATCATTGTGTATTTATGAGAATTATATTATCGTATATCTCTTAGTCTTTACTCCACTAATCTAAATCTCACCTTGTTTATCCTATATCTTATGTGTAGGATAAACAACTAGAAATACTATTCAAAGATCATAAGATATCAAAACTGGCACAGATGTAAATGAACAATTTGATAACAAGATTACTTTAATTTATTCTGCGATTAACAATATTACAGTTGATTTCAGTTATATTATCGAACTCTCAACATAGTAGCGTTACCGTTATTTCCCAGTAATGGAAACCATGAAAAAATAACACATTTTCTACAATCGAATTAAATTATATACACTACACCTTGCGATAGATCGTTGTCGATCAGAATTCACTTCGATTCTCGTCCATATAAGTGAAGCACATGATATGATAAAAATAAAAAAGAAAATAGAAAATCGACCGACGAAGAGAACGCAAAACACACTTCGTGGATCACCCGTAAGTGTAAGCAGCGCTTTATAACTCGCGCTCCTTTCTATTTCCATATCTCACCTGCGAGGAAGTCCGATATAACGATTGTTATAAATAATTGCGACGTAACACGCTACCACGATCATACGTATATGATCACCGAGTGAAACGGTCGCGATTATCGAGCGATGCCCCGATCGCAGTACAAAGATAAATTAGAAGCCCTCGGTGGGGTGTAACATGAGTAACGAAAAAGGCGGTGCCGTATTTCCGAACGATGGAGCGGAGATTCCGCGAAAGCCGGATGAATGACTGTTCCGTCTATCGGATGTTAGAAAATATCGAACGCACAGCGGCGGCGGCGGCGGCGGCGTCTCGCCACGTCGCCCGGGTATGCGATGACGGAGGCCATGGCTATCATCGATAAATACCTCGTGAAAAATCGTGTGTCAAAGCGCCTCGGG
Organism: Harpegnathos saltator; assembly: GCF_003227715.2. Lineage (NCBI taxonomy): Eukaryota > Metazoa > Arthropoda > Insecta > Hymenoptera > Formicidae > Harpegnathos > Harpegnathos saltator. The sequence continues at coordinate 568,100 of NW_020229873.1, read as the reverse complement.
ATCGTTCTCCGTGATCTCTCTCGCAGCCGTCCACACAGCAATCACACACGCGTTGGTTTACACTACTTTCACGCAACTGCTAGTACCGATGGTCAAGTGCGGTGTCGTCTCGATCGTTGAATCATCGTACCATTTCTGTCATACATCACCACTAGTAGGCGCCTCTGATGTTATGGCGGATTCTTATTTCAATTATGCCCGATGAACAAAGCTGTATATTGTCCAATCAGAACACATTGAGCTTCTGGTGACTATGATGAGATTTTCGTCACCAGTACGCAATGCGAATTCTTCATTGGTTGAATTTGGTGGGTGTAAAGCATGATCAATTACTTGTGGCTGACCATTTTCATCGCTTACCGCGAAAATTTTACTCAAATTGCCAGTCGGCAGGTGAGAGTGACATAACCTTTAGGAGGAGGGACATTAATTTTCACATATGTATCGTTGCGATTAAATGATTAAATAACTTGCGATATTCTTCTCGGATTTCTCTCCAAACGTTGACATTGCAATATGAACGCATCATCAAATAAGAATCTCGAAGATGAGATCGAAGATCCTGTTGAGCGGATGCTAAAGAAGACCGGTTGTATAGAATTGCATTATCAAGTTCAAGTATGTCCACTTCGATTATATCGATTCGATTAATTGACTCTTTAATTTTATTTAATTAAATTTATATAGTTCCTGATTTTGTTTATGCAAAAAAAGTTCGATTAGAATTAAGTTTAGTTGAATCTTATAACTTAAAGAGAAAGCAAGTGATATGTTCAAAAGATTAAATAATCAGAAAAAAGCTGTTGAAAGTTGATTGCCTTCTTTCTTTCCTTTCATTATTCGAATATGACTTGTATTTTCTTCAATGCATTTAATTTTATAAATTAAGAACATGAAACTTTTTGATTGACTGAACAACATATAGAATTATTTTTAGGAATGTATAGCTGAACACCAAGACTGGAGGAAATGCCAAGACCAAGTGAAAAAGTTTAGGGAGTGTATGACCGAACATACAAAACAAGAATTGAGATACAAATAATAGATTTATTTCAAAGATGTGGTTATTAGGGAGATATATCAGATCTTTATTTTCTCCGACTTGGAATGGAGAAAATTGTAAAATGGTAATAATAGTTCGATCAGATCTATCTATGGGGAAAGGCAAGGTTGGTGCTCAATGTGCCCATGCTGCGCTAGAGTGCTGCCGTCAGACTTTAAGTAACCAAAAGAGGCAAGAGATGTTTCATTCTTGGTTACAAGTTGGACAGCCTAAAATTGTTCTTAAAGTACAAAATGAAGAAGAATTGTTAAATCTAGCAGATAAGGCTCAGCGTGCTGGTCTAATTACCGCCATAATAAAAGATGCTGGTAGGACTCAGTTGAGGTATGGTACAGTTACAGTTGTTGGTATAGGACCAGGATCCACTGAGGTTATTGATAGCTTTACTTCAAAATTAAGATTATTGTAATGTTCATTTATGCATCACAATTGGAATACTTTATAAATTCAATTCTTCTTTAATATCAAATGTTTGAACCATGGTAAAAGATTACATAATCATTTTGACAATATCTGGAAATATAAAGATTCTCCAGTGAGATAAATTCAAAAATTTCTTCTCTTCATATAAGATTAAATTCTTGTAGTTATTATAAAGATTGCAATATATTTCAGGTGTATTAAATATAATCAATCTAACAGACTGTATATAATGTTGTGTACATATATAGAAATAAAAATCAATTTTGGATTGTAATATAAATTATATATATTTTTCTTATTGAAAATATTAATTGTGAATGTATGAAAAATCTTTTTTAAAATAGATATATAATCATTATAAAGATAATTGAATTTTATGATATTGGTATCATGTATCCTGGCTAGAAGATTAACTAAATAAAATATTTTTTAGTTAACCTAGTGACATGATAATAAGTTTTATACTAAAATAATATCTCTACTGTCATGTTATTCTTTTTCTATTTACTTGTAAATGGCATTTTAAAATCTTAGACACAATTTTTTGAGGTAAATTATATATATGCTGTACTGCCTTCATGTATTGTAAGCAATTTATATAACATGTCTAAGTGTTTTTCAAAGAAATATTGTTAAAAATCTAAATACAATTTTGCGAAACAATGTGTTAAGAGAAAATAGACTATACTAAACTTGCTTTCTCATTCGAAGAGAGAGAGAGAGAGAGAGAGAGAGAGAGTGTGTGTGTGTGTGTGTGTGTAGATATTAGAAATATAAATATATCATAAAGATTTCACCGATCTCACGTTATATATACATGTGCTCAGCATTAAAATATTCCCAAGAGAGTGTATACCGTTATACTATCTAAGTTATTACAAGATTGAGCAATAATAGTGTAACAGTAAAACGCGCGCTCACAGCTTCCTAATCCTGCTAGTGAGTATAATTTTATATATATAACTACCACATACGTAACTCTCAACACACGCGATTGGAATCAAATTGTTACGAAAATTATATAAGTGTTTTATTTTCACCATTCTCATCCAAGCGCACATCGCAGAGTACTCATCATATGAAGTAAATATAGAATAATTACAAGATGTAATGGCAAGTCAACGACGGCACCAAAAAGTGTGTCTTATTTACGAGATTCCGATGATCCTTACATATACACACAGGATGTGCCATGGGATTTTTTTTTTATAGAACCGAAAGACTCGCAGAGTGGCTGGAATACGGGCGAAAATTATTATCTTAAAATTCACGATTTATGAATATGATATGAGTAGAATTGTGTTGCTCGATAAACGAGATGTAAAGTATGTAAATACTTGAGCTTGCGTTATAATATTGTTACTTACAAGTAATATACATAATTCTAGCGTAATTATATAAGTAATTATAAGGAACCAATAAATTGTTTAATATTAGAAACATCGTGCAAGAATATATATATATATATATATATCGATATTGAAAAAAGATACACATAATGGTACATTATTCTCTATAGTAGAATGAATACTAATTGCACATTTTGACTCCACATATGAAGAATAAAACCGACGGCTCACGATTCCCGCGCGTCAAATCGAAAATTACGTTTGTCTGTAGCGAATACTCATATCATACTCACGTAATTAATTACCTCTGATCACGTCAACTTATCAAATCGATATCACACGGTTGAATTTAAACGATTGATGTATATATGTACCTCTAATCATAGGACGCGCATGGTATTTCATGCAGCACATACACGTTAGAGTATTTACTCATGCTATTAGACTGACCATTTGGCAAATGTACATCACATTGTTCGTAATGAAAAATGCCGTTCATCAGTTTCTCAACGTTACACCTCTCCGATGCGGACGAGTATTAAGTGATTATCTTAACAAGTTCTGGCGGCTCTACATAATTGTTCAATACATGCGGCGCTTCGTTAAATTCGTCGAGTTCGTCACCATTATCCGCGCCTTGCGCAAGTAAAAAGTATTGTTCGCTTCTGGTGGGCCATAATAGATGAGCCATTACGCAATAAGCGAAACAGTCTACCGAGTACGTTATACCTACAAATTGGTGAATGAGACCATGTTTAATAATAAATTACATTTTACGAGATCTTACTCACCTAGCAACAGCTTAAACCTCCACAGTGCGCTTACTTGAAGAGCTATGAGTGCTATAATGGGCAGATATATGAACCAAACTAACGACGACGCACCAAAATGTAAAAGAAAGTGTAGCTTTTGAGTATTATGCTCATATGTCATAGTGTTGCGGAGCTCACACAGAAACCACACCATTATTGCACTTCGAAATAACAATATGAACCATCCTGGCCATGTTTGATATTCGTCTATGTCCTCGATAATATCGACTTCTGTCTGTAGAGCAGATTTCTTGTTAGACGAATTTATGTTGGTGCATATGCAGCTATGAAGTATTTACCATGTTCCACACGTAAAGCAAGATGTGGACAACTCCGTAACAAAACCATATGGCAAATACTAGTGGTTTCCATGTTAATTCCATTCTCGTCACTGCCCATCCTTTGGCAAGCAAGAGCAATAATAACATAAACGACGTCTAAAAGTACAAGAAAAAATGGTTTAGTATAAAAAAATTGGAATACAAGTCGGTCAGGAATCACTAAAATCTAAAATCAAAGTTATCCTAACTTTTTATACGAATGATATTCGAGCGAATTCTCTCGTGAGATACATATCAGTGTTACAAAATTATATTGTGAGGAATAACTATGTCAATATATTTACACAAGAAACATATACAATTTATATGTAATTTCACATTTGGTTTTACTTACCCGCGATAGAATATCAAAAATATCACCTGCAACTTCTAATTGTTCATAGCCCACTCCATCTAGTGCAAATTTCAACACGTGTATCAGGATCAAACATACCGCTACAAATTCTAATAATAAACTAGCAGTGAACAATCTTGTTACTGGATGCTTTTGCAATCTCACTGCGTACAGCTGCAGCGGCACCAATATGATGTAACACATAAAAAATAATAAGTACAGCTCGATAGTATTCTGTTTATCGTACGAGAATTGGTAAGTCAGACTGTTTAGGCCACTGGTGTTTGGATTGCCGTTTACTAGCCAGATATCGTACTCCAGTTCATCGTGCTTGTCGTAATGCTCCCATTGACAGGTAGTCTCGTTTCTGTAGCACGCAACCAGACTCATGTACCAGAATCGTGGCTGCCAAAAGTCCTGTATGACATAGGTGAATTGGTGGCCCTTCACAATGTTCCACACCGAATCCTCGTCCGGACACAGTTTGTCACGGGGACACGGTACTCGCCTTCAAGCACAAGAAAGGAAATCACAATTTGTCACAACTGAAATATACATATGTGTGGTGCCATCAGATATAACAGTATATAATCTTACACACATACATATGCAAGAAAAAAAAGAAAAAAAAAACACCATACTCTACCTTAGGAAGTCCTGACCCTCCTCGTTGCAATGCGGATCATAGGAACTCTGTTTCAGCGTGCTGAACATGTAGGCGCACGCGGTGCTCTTGTTCGCGAGCGTGCGATTGCCATAATACTCGAGGAAGTGGCCACGATCCAATATCGCCAGGGTGATTGGCGCGTCGAAGTCGGAGCGCGCGGTCACGTTGCCGAATATGTAGCCGTACGAATCTTTCTGTCGATGGCGATCGGTCTTCTGGAAGCCGAACTTGATGAGGAAACGGAAGAACTCCCTCGTGTTGAACGTGCCGGTGATGTGTGTGGCGTGCACGTAGTCCGGCCGCAAGGACAGCCACAGCAACACGCACAGAACGCGCACCAGCCACCGACGGCCGATCATCGTTCCTCGTCAGAGGTCACGGTCGCAAGTCACGCAGACCACCTCTTCTCCTCGACCACGCTCCCGTCAAGAACCGACGGATGTCCTCGGCATTTTTCTCGCGCGATTTCGCGCACCAGCTGTTACCGTCCGCACACAAGACCGCTTTCTCGCGCTCTTCCTCTCCCCCTCTGGACGCGACACGGTGCGACAGGTAACCCTGTTTTCTCAGCAGTAGCAGCAGCCCATGGTGGTGACGGCTTTCCACCTCATCGCCTCTTCCTCATAGAGACGCGACGACACCTTCGCGACCACCATTCCGACATCGTTCGTTGTCCGTTGCCGCGTAGTCGTCGCCACCGCTGCCGGGGATCCACGACCGGACATGCGAATATTAATTGTCACTGGTCTTCCGAGAGCGCGCCCCGAGAGCGTTTAATGACCGAACGACGATGTGTGTATAACTCTGTCTCTTTGTCTTTTCGCCTTGGCGCTTTGAACTCACCTTTTCCTATCGATTTTCCCCACCCGTCGAACGGACGAGACTGTCTCGTCCGGTTCCGGGGAGAGACGCTCGTGCTTGTCGATCGGACCGCTGTTTTGTTTTTCTCTTATCGCGATACCTTGTGTATCGAATTCGGTGAGATGGTCGTGACCGTGCATGGAGAAACCGTGAACCGCGCAGAAAAAACGTGATCTCTGAAGCTGGAAGATGCGAGTGAGGAGGCCGCAGGAACGGAGCAGATTCCGCCTGTAGACTCGCGTCGCTCTGCGCGTTTCTTTCGACCGACGGCTGTCTTTCGTCAGCTCGTTGCCAAAAAAATGCGACGTTATAGCACGACGAACAGATGATGCAAAGCCGGCGACGATGTTGAACATTCGTCACTCGACCGCATGACGAACGCGCGCCGGACGAATTGTGCGTCGTATATTAGTCGTTAATAATATAATGGAATTTATCGAATGGATAACCGTGTGTTATTGACTTCACGTCCTTGTTTCGTTTGTAAGAGATAAATTGAGATAACGATAACGTCGTATGGATGACTAGTGTCTACTGTCGTTTAAATTATGGGAATTCTCAGCAACATATGCTGAAGATAATATGTAGATCTTATCTTTGAGGAAAGAATGCGTTTTGTTTGAGGTTATGCGGCAGCACGACCGTTGGCTGTATTTGCCTCTGCGCACTTGTATATACGGAATGTTTGAGCTATTTTTTTACCTGTGGTGGCTCGGAAATAAACGTTGTAACTATATATTCTGAGCTCTGCAGAATGTCTCTCAAGAGTGCGTCTCATTTTCAGAAAGTGTGTCTAGTACGATCACTAGTTAAATGAACAGTTAAAACGAACAAACGTTCAAATTCATGTGGTATGATCGTTAGGAATTGTAACGTACTTTTGCTCGGTTTTAGATTTCGAACATTCTACTTAATTCAACCTGAGAATAAACAGTTTGATATTTATCTATATGTTATCTACATATTTATCTGTAAACACCTGAAGATACGTATCAATCATGTTCTCGACTCAGTGTTAGGTTAGGTTGAGCGACGAATATAATACTTGACGCGAAGTACTACCGTGCTTCTTGATGCTATCAAGTTATTTGTTACTTGGTAGAATTTTTTGCAAATAGGACTAGGATTTTCGGGATTTGATTTTGATATCAACGCTACGACAAATGTTCCTCGTAAGAATAATTTTGGCCCTGAAAAGGGCCGTTTGAAAATTCGAGGCAATTTAAGCACGTTCTCCACGGATTCGACGAGCCAACTGGATGTCCTTGGGCATGATGGTAACCCTCTTGGCATGAATGGCACAAAGATTGGTGTCTTCAAACAATCCTACGAGGTAAGCCTCGCTTGCTTCCTGAAGGGCCATTACGGCAGAACTCTGGAAGCGAAGGTCGGTCTTGAAATCTTGTGCGATCTCACGAACCAATCGCTGGAACGGCAATTTGCGAATCAACAGTTCCGTGCTCTTCTGGTAGCGACGAATTTCGCGAAGAGCCACGGTTCCAGGACGGTAACGATGCGGCTTCTTTACACCACCGGTTGCAGGCGCACTCTTACGAGCGGCCTTTGTCGCCAATTGCTTGCGAGGAGCCTTGCCTCCAGTAGATTTACGAGCGGTCTGCTTGGTTCTCGCCATCGTCAGTAATTAACTAAATCAAAAGTACGTATCACACAGGCTGTCGAGTACGAATGGACCGTCGAGTTCAAGACATCCCCTTATATACACGTCTCACGCGACCAGCGATCGCAAAGTGCTTGTTCATTGGTTAGTCCAGCGGTAGTGGGGATAGCAGCAGCGGTGAGTAGAAATTGGCTGCGCCTGAAGACACAGCAGTTGCACAGTGGTTGAGTAATTCGTCAACGTTATTGGTCTGTATGCAAGGATCTAACAGTAAATCGTCACTAATCGCTCAGTGAGCGTTTTCTGAACTAAACCATTGGTGTAAAAGTGCATATTCATTTGCGGTTCTAACATTTCTTCGATTAGTTTCAAAACGCAGCGAACGGCTGATAAAAGATTTGTCTTTGTATAACTGTTTTTATAACTTAGGTAGATTTTCTCATTACACGTAGAAAGACAGTATTCGTTCTGTGAATAAATATTACATTGCGTGAATACAAAAATTTGTGTCCGACTTCAATATTGTTATCGGTGTTATACAGTGGACATATATTGTTGAATAAAATTTTTATATTATATAGTGGTGACGTGTTTCCTCTCGCTGTTAAACAAACGTGGTAATTGGTTTGCTTTATTCGCATTTGATTTGTGACAAAAATCATCGGATATGAATGAAGAAACAGTTCACTCTCGGCATATTTTGAGTTTAAAAGAGATGAAAAAAAAATTGGAACTGCGCAGTAAGAAAATATTCAGGACATTTATCAGAGCCCAGCGTCAATCCACAATCTAAAGCTCGATGTTTGGATATAATTAAAAATTATTCACCGGAAAGAATCAAGTTGTTTGAGTTTCTGTAATCTTTTTATTGAAAAACCGGCACAAACTTGCACTCACCCAATATTGTTATAGAATAATCAGAAAGGAGGAAAAGGATAAATGGGTATAAATAAATTATATATACAGGGTGTGTATGAATTCGGGCCAATTGTTTCAACTTCCTGGTAAGTTAACTGATAGTTAAATCATATGTCCGTCTTTGTCTAAGTTGAAGGAAAAACAAAAATAAATATATGGTTTAACTATCAGTTAACTTACCAAGAAGTTGGAACAACCGGCCCTTCGTGTAACAACTTTTTATTGCACGATTTAGCATTACCGACGGCATTGTATTTAGCTGAGTCACATGCATGCGATATCTATACGTGACGTAATTAACTACAATGCCGTCGATAAATCGTGTGGTAAACAGTTAATTTATTCATTCATTCAATCAATATATGGCTCTAAGCAGAGTTATTACACTCCTTTCTCTTATCACCAATCACAACGATTTTGGAAATAAAAGAGAAACAGGGACAACACGTACGCAGTCCCCAAGATCTAAAATATGCACAGTCACATCCAATCGCCACGGAGGCGAACAAAAGACTTAGATGGCACTATCACCAAAGATCTGTAAAAAGTTGTTACACGAACTAGATTCTATGGATCTGTTTTTTATAGCTGCACTGTTGAACTAGTGCAATAAGTTAGAGTGAGAAAAAATATAGTTGTTTCATTTTAATTTATTGCACTAATTCAGCAGTGCAGCTATAAAGAACAACAGACCCTACATTTATCTGCGATGTTGCTGAATGGCTGTTGGTCTAGTGGTGGGAGGCACGTCATAGGAAGATTATAAAAGAGCGCCGTCAAGCAATTACCATACAGTTGCTGTTGCACGGTGTATCCCAAAAGTTCCGGAACTTTTTTGTTATTAACGGTACGCATCGCGCCATTTATCATATCGATAATGGACTATGTTCGTAGAAGCCTTGTTTACATGTATCTACAGCGCTAAAATCGTTGATTCCTGTTCGTTGATACCTCGATAAAACTGATTGCGTGTTTTTCAAACTCTCGTGGATAAAATGTCGATCGAGAAAAGAGCGAGCATTAAATTTTGTGTAAAGTTGGGGAAAACGTTTACCCAGACGTTAGAATTATTGCGGGAGGCTTATGGGGACGAAGCCCCATCGAAAACAAATGTGCACGTGTGGTTCAACCGATTTAAAAAGGGACGTACGTCGTTGGAGGATGACAAACGCAGCGGGAGGCCATCAACGAGCCGAATTAACGAAAATGTTGAGCAAATTTGGGAGCTACTCAACGGAGATCGTTATCTATCCATCAGCTTGATAGCGGATGCCATTGGGATCAATAAGTCTCAAGTACATCGCATTGTGTCTAACGATTTGAAAATGCGAAAGGTCTGTGAGCGCTTTGTTCCTCGCACGTTAACAGACGACCAAAAACAGCCTCGCATTCTTCACGCTCGAAATGTCACTTCGACCGCTCGTAAAGACTCAAACTTTTTGAAAACTATCGTCACTGGTAATGAAATCTGGTGTTTTCAATACGAGCCACAAACTAAACGTCAGGAATCAACATCAAAAAAAATGCGCATGCAAAAATCGAGAGTGGAGACAATACTCATCACTTTTTTCGATTACAACGGCCTGATACATCGAGAGTTTGTCCCATCAGGCCAGACAGTCACCGGAGACTATTACCTAGGTGTTATGGAGCGTTTGATGGCAAGAATAAATCGGGTTCGTCCACAATACCAAAAGCAAGGCAGCTGGTCGTTTCTCCATGCCAATGCGTTGATTCACAAGTGCGTCGCTGTGCGCAACTTTTTGACCTCAAAATCGGTCCATGTCATCGCCCATCCACCTTACTCTCCAGATCTGGCACCGTGCGACTATTTCCTGTTCCCAAAACTCAAATTACAGCTGAAAGAACAGTCTTTCGACGATATTTCTATCATTCAGAGAGCTGTAACCAACGTTCTTAATGACATTTCGGCAAAGGAGTATCAGAAATGTTTCTCAAAGCTTTTAGACCGATGCAACGCATGCATTTCATCAAAAGGGATGTATTTTGAGTAATATTTAATAGAAATTTCATTTCCTAGCGAGCAAAGTTTCATTAAAAGTTCCGGAACTTTTGAGACATACCGTGTAGATTCGTGCGTAAGTTGCTGGGGTTATGCTGTAATCTGAATGCGTAAGTCTTTCAACTAGATTATGTTTTAGTGCTGTTGGTTGGCCGGAATTCGAGCTTACATATACGAGGATGAATCAAATATAAACCGGAATTATTTTTTTACGCGCCGTGAGGTGAACGGAGAGGGGCGTAGCTTCTGAACGTTATAGGTAGGGATGCCTGAAGGAGATTCCCCCGTAGGAAACTTCACATTACCGCTTCTTTAATCGAGATCACGATGTCAAAGCAAGAGGTACCTTCATCCGTTGAGCAATGGATTATTATTAAATTTCAGACAGAGGGGATAAAATCGTCTGAAATTTTGAGAAGGCTTAAGACACAGTACGCGGGCAACACTCTTAAGAAAACTCAAGTATATGAATGGTATAAACAATTTATAGAAGGACGAGAAGCAGTTGAAAATAAAGGTCACCGACGTCGCCCGAGGACCAGCGTGACACTGAGGAGAATATTCGCATTATTGGCCGCCTTCTCGAGGATGACCGCTGATTAACGGTTGCTGAAATTGCTTCTAAGGTCGAGTCCCTCGTCTTCTCACTGAAGATGAGAAGCGGTAGCGTCTCGAGGTATGCAAACGGCTGTTGATACGCCACCAGGCTGAAGGAGAGGCTTTTTTGCACCGGATTGTTACCTGCGATGAAACTTAGGTGCACCATTACATCTCGGGATCTAAACAAGCCAGTATCGCTCGGCTCCTAGCTGGAAAGGTTCTTGTAACTGTATTTTTTTATTTCAAAAGAATTTTGCACATTGATTTTCTCCATGAACGTTGTACTATGGACGCCGTGTACTACTGCCAACTTTTGAACGAAATAAAACTTGCGTATATTTTTTACATCGGATCGGTCTGCTTCATGATCGGAAAAGACGTGAATTTCCAATCCGAGACGTTATCCTGTTTCACGACAATACCCGGCCCCACATAGCTGCCCAAACTCGACAAAAAATTGAGGATTTGTTCTGGACTACACTGATATACCCTCGCCATAGTCCGGACTTATCGCCTTACGACTATCATTTGTTTGGACCACTAAAAGAAACACTTGGAGGACAAAGATTTGACGACGATGTTGCTGTCGAAGCGTTCATGCGATTGGCTGGTATCACAACCCCCTTCATTTTATAATAGCAGGATTAAAAAACTACCTATTCGTTGGAAAAAATGTGTTTCTATGTCGGGAGATTATGTAGAAAAATAACTTTGTATGCTTGTATCTTTATGATGCTTCAATAAATTAAAAAAATATAATAATTGCAGTTTATATTTGATTCACCTTTGTATCAAGTTGTTCAGAGTTCCATATGATCAAAACATTGAAAAAAAGAAATCTTTCGCAAAAAGATCAAAAATTATCCTCAAAAATTACTTCTCAACTTCTACATGCATGAAATATAAATTTAGTTTAAAATCATTAAATATTTGTTCTTACAAAATACTTTGAAGTAAAGAAATATATCCAAAATATGTAAAATATGTAAAAATCTAAATATACAAAATTACACTTGTGATATATATTAAGGATACGTTCCAAAAACACATTATCGTTAACGCTTTCTATTTTTATCGCTGATTAGATATACTAATAATGATCGAATAACGTATTAGCATTAATCAATGTCACTCCTCGAATGTAGTCTCCATTAAAAATATCTAAAAAATATTCCGTACACTATTTTAACTACAAGTTACCGTAAAATCGCCGTTAAATCAATTCCTTAATACCGTAAAATCAACATTACACAATCACGAAAAAGGATGTGTCGAAAAAGTGAAATTGCATTGCGTCATATTAATTTATGATAATTTATTGCCAGTGAAAAAAATGGTCAAAGTATTTTATAAGTCTGCTTCATGATAAGCGTTATCTGTTTTTTAGACATACTCCTTTATTTTAATGTACTTTGCTTTGAATATGTATTTTCTCGCTTCTGACGTCATAAATTAAAATAGCTGTGGTGAGTCTTTAAAATGTCTTCGAACAATTTCGGTTTTTCGAGCAAATTAATCTTTTGCGCTCGAGATGTGACTCTCAGCCGCCCTTTTGACTTCGTGCAGCAGTTTGGATAGCGAGTGAAAGGCGACAATGACTTCAAAAAGTTCATGCAATCAACATAAACAGTCATTATCGACTCTCACTCGCTATTCGAGCTGCTGCACTAAACCAAGGCGCTATTGAAAGTCGCTTTTCAAGCGCATAAGGTTAACAAACAAAAATTTTAAACATTTATTTTGTGCAAATATTCGAATACGTTATCCCCTTAATGTTTAATGTTAACACTTTGCCGGCCGCTTACTTCTCGCATCGCCTTTACGTTGCCGCCGGCGAATTTCTACTGCTCGCCGACGGTGATATTAAAGAATGTCAAGAAAAGACAATCGGGATAGTTAAAACAGAAACATAGTGGAAACATTGTTGCCGCGCTGAACCGAAGTCACGCGTACGTGACAGCGGCCGGTAAAGTGTTAAAATTGAAATCATGCTTGTCGCACAGTGAATTGGTCTTGTGCATCAAGATTATAGCAGAGCACGTTCTGGCATTTGCTTTCTTCATGGTCCGCGTGTTCTCTACATACGTTGCATTGAAGGTTGTATTATTCAGTGTTTCGATCAGCCAGTGACGTATAGAGTCGCAAGTTGTAGCTGTGTGATATATACTTAATGTGTTCGTATGTCCGTAGGCAATAACGTTTCTCGCATACGCTCGGTTAGCATCATCGTCTTAGAGGGGGAAATAAGTGTCGATCATGTTTCCATGTGTACGTCAGTTGGTTCTCCGCTCCATGCAACGAAAGTCGACCGCGACGTTCAAATTCCACTCCAGCGCGACTCGACTCCATCAATGTACAGGACCTTTGACTCAATTTACAGACGATGAGCTGATGACGAAGGAAGCAGTCGCCAAGCTGGCTAGAGAGGAGATCGCACCGTTGGTGCGAAAGATGGAGAAGGACGGCAAAATAGACGACGGTCTGCTTGCGAAGTTCTTCGAGAACGGCCTGATGGGCATCGAGATCCCGACCGAATACGGCGGCACAGGAAGCAACTTCATGAGCACAATCTTGACGATCGAAGAGATCTCCAAGGTGGACGCGGCCATGGCGATCTCCATCGACATTCAAAATACCTTAATCAACTCGCTGATCCTCAAGATAGGCTCCGAGGAACAGAAACGGAAGTACCTGTCCGCCTTGGCGCAGAATACAGTTGGCAGTTTCTGCCTGTCGGAATCGCAATCCGGGTCGGACGCCTTCGCGATGAAGACACAAGCGCGGAAAGACGGTAGCGAGTATGTGATCAACGGCTCGAAGATGTGGATCTCCAACTCGGACATCGCAGGAGTGTTTCTGCTGTTTGCCAACGCGAACCCCAGCGCCGGTTACCGCGGCATCACGACCTTCCTCGTGGAGCGAGACACGCCGGGTTTGACTATTGCCAAGCCCGAGGATAAACTGGGTTTGCAGGCGTCAGGCACCTGCATGCTTCACTTTGACAACGTCCGGATACCGGAGGAAAATTTACTGGGCGAGTTTGGTTGCGGATACAAGTACGCAGCTGGATTCCTGAACGAGGGTAGAATCGGCATCGCGGCGCAGATGATCGGTATCGCGCAGGGATGCTTGGACGCGACTATACCATATACGCTGGAGAGGAAACAGTTCGGGCAGGAGATCTTTTCTTTTCAAGCGCTGCAGCATGAAGTCGCGCAGATGGTGACAGACGTGGAGTGCGCTCGACTGATGGTCTACAACGCGGCGAGACTTGTGGAGGCCAAAAAGGATATTATGAAGGAAGCGTCCATGGCAAAATTGGTCGCGTCTGAGACCACGTGCCGTGTTACTGCCAAGTGCATAGATTTGATGGGGGGAGTCGGTTTCACGAAGGACTTACCGCAGGAGAAGTATTTCAGAGACTCGAAAGCCGGCACCATTTATGAGGGCACGAGCAATATACAGTTGTCGACGATCGCGAAGTGCATTCGCAAGGAATATTCTTGATAAACGAGTACTGTGATCGCGAAAATTGGAAATTCATACGCGGTTTTATGCATATGTAATGTTGCTTCTTCTTTTTCTATTATAAGACTGATACGAATATAAAAAGACGGATATTCCGTGAGAATTTATGTATCATATATGTATATTATTTTATGGAATATTGATGATTGTGATTGTATATCGTGATAACGAAATACATTTATTATGTATTGACAGACTGATTTTATGATAGCGGTTTTAATTCATAATAATCTTGTGTACTTTTCGATTTCGGGAAATGCGAAATTCTACTGAATGAATAGAGAATATACAAGTAATTTTAGTGACTCGTGTGCTTTTAAGAAGTGATAAATATAAAATTTCGTATTATTTTTATGAGTACATCGATTAATTTCTAATCCCTGCTTTGTCAATAATTTTCTTGTTTTCGGAAATTAGAAGATTGTGAACAGATCATTGTTATTGTGTATGTGCGCACGTACACACATGCATACATTTTTTGTAAAAAATGTGTAGATTTTGTACGCGATTGACCGATAACCCAAACTCTCATATTCGCTCGTTTATCTGTTGAACGTGTATTTCGTGATCGCATTTATATACTATTGTCCGACGGCATGTGTTGCAAATAATCACTAAATAGTGAATGATAGAATATGGATTTATCTTGTATATCATCAAATTATAAAATAAAGAGATAATGTTTGATGCGTGCGATTATCTAAGAATTTTAAACTCTGTATTTACAGAAGATGACAAACCGATATTATAAGCAAAGTATATATTGCAATATAGCAATATAATATTTCACAAATTTGAATGGATTAGTGAAAAAAACGCGCGAGATTCATTTCAGTGTCATGCATATACACTATTCCTTCTTACAAATTTTTTTTATTATATATTTTATTCCTAAATATTCCTAAAAATATTCCTAAAAATATTTCTTTATTACAGGTTTATTACAAGTCATCGATCAATGCGTGATCATTTTTGCTCTGGAAATATAAAGTATTCGTTTTGTTTTATACCGCCTCACTTTTTCTTCTCTGAATTTTTCTTTTCCTTGTCAGTTATCTTGCACAAACTTCAATAAGCATGCAAATGAAAAAAATGTTTTATTTTGAATTACTGATAAAAATTGTTTAGTTATCGGTATTTCAATTACGCAACTGTTGTGTTAATAAATGTCACAAACATTGATATTTATATTCATAATTAGAATCCCCAAATTTTTTATTAATGGGACTATAAGGATTAAATTTATTTTTTATTAATACAACAGTTATTTATTGTAATTTGTAATTGATAAAACCGATGAATAGACAATTTCTTTTAGTAATTCAAAATAAGACTTAAACATGTTTTAAAATACTGCAACTCAACAAGATAAAAAAAACATCCAGATAAATATTCCCCAATTTTATCAGCACTATTTAAACCGACGTAGATGTGTATGGTGATTATTTGCTTCTTCCTCGCGTGAAGGAAAGGAAAAAAGAAAGACAAGAAATAGAACTTGCACTTGCACAATGGACAACGTACAGGACAAAACCGTACTGATCACCGGTGGAGTCGGCGGTCTGGGCAGCGAATTTGTCAAGATAGTGCTGGAGAACGGCGCAAAAAAGGTCGCCATCGTGGACTTGCCAACATCGCAGAATCGGGCGAAAGTAGCTGAGTTCGAGAGCAAATACGGTAAAAGTCGCGCCGGTTTTTTCCCCTGCGACATAACGAAGGTCAAGGAGTACGAGGAGACGTTCAAGAAGATTGTAGACGCGTTCGGCTACCTCGACATCCTCGTGAACAACGCCGGAATGGTGAACGACAATAAGCTGGAGCAGACGATCGACCTGAATATCACATCGCTGATACGCAGTACACTGTTGGCTATGGATTACATGGGGAAGCATATGGGCGGTAAAGGTGGTTTGATCATCAACATCGCGTCCGTAGCCGGCCTGAGCGCGAGCTACATAATACCAATCTACTCTGCCACGAAGCACGCAGTTGTCAGTTTCAGCCAGGCCGTGGCGTACTTCTATCACAACACTGGAGTACGCATTGTCACGTTATGTCCGGGATTCACGGCAACGTCGATCATCATCGGTTCGTTCGATAATGTAGTTTTAGATTTCGTCAAACCTGAGATCTCCGAAAAGTATGCGCCATTCGGGCTGGCACAGGCGAAGGACAATGTGTCGCGAGCGCTACTGCATCTTATACAGAACGCTGAAAATGGTACGGTCTGGGTAAGCGAAAACAACCAACCGCCGTACTCAGTGAACATGTGTCATTATTCCAAGCGAGCCGAGTAAAATGCCCGAGGAATAATACTTTCGTTATTCGGTGTTGGGCATTGAACAGTTTAAAGTCTTTATTGTCTATGATCGGCAAGTCATTAGTTAAAATTGATCAGCCGTGATATATATAACTGTATAATCGATGAAATCAAAAGATTTGTGGGAATATTATGTTATAATCTATTCGACATTAGTTTTAGTTGATTTAGTCAAACAGCATTTCGACTGGTCAAAGTTCAACACTGTTGTTGTTCACCACGTCGACCAACAACGTCACACATGTGTGATACATTGATTTGACAATCTTTTTCCATTGCATTCTGTAGCTCAGTAGTATATAAAGTCATAAAAAATGCTTTATTACGAAGCAAGAATCAAATCGCGCTCAGCGGGCGTATCTGAAGGTATCAGAAGAATTTTGGATTCTCGAGAATTCTATACTGTGATTGACTAAATCGCTTTTTCTTTTCTAATATCTATAAATGTTGTTGTGATATCATATATATATGAGACGACATGTTTGTCTATGTTTTGGGCAGATAACAAAAACATGTTTTTCTTAACTTAGGACTAATTGACCTAAGTCTATGGACTAATGGACCATCGAGAATTAAACATGAGGAGAAACGAATATTATCTGCAGCAAAGTTTTACGTAATCGGTGTAACATTGCCATATCATGATGGATACGCAACAGATTGTTGAAAATAAAATGATAAAACACAGAAGATCTCTTTTCTTGTGTATTACTATAAGTTAATACAAAATAAAATAATATTAAAGGAATATATTCTTTCACTGTCTTTTCTCTTACTTTCGTATATATTTCGATATGCGTTAAATATAGATATGTAAGTCTGTCCTACGTATTATATTTACATGATCTGAGTCTTACTGAATATACTTATTCTTATATACTAATTACTGAATATACTTTGTTCTATTTTACAGTCTGATTTAATACGAATTTACTCATTTCTCGATTTTTTCGAGAAATGCATTGTGTACTGTTAATACAACACATACATTATCCTTTTCTACAAATATTTTTTTATTTTATCTGTTGCGTAATTGATAGAACTGATGAATAAACAATTTCTTTTAATAATTCAAAATAAGACAGAAACATGTTTTAAAATATTGTAACTCAACAAGATAAGAACATCCAGATAAGTATTCACGAATTTTATCAACAGTATTTAAACCGACGTAGATAAGTATGGTGATTATTCGATTCTTCCTCGCGCGGAGGAAAGAAAGAAAGACAAGAAATAGGACTTGCACTTGCACAATGGACAACGTACAGGACAAAACCGTGATGATCACCGGTGGAGCCGGCGGTCTGGGCAGCGAATTCGTCAAGATAGTACTGAAGAACGGCGCGAAAAAAGTCGCCATCGTGGACTTGCCAACATCGCAGAATCGGGCGAAGGTAGCTGAGTTCGAGAGGAAATACGGTAAAAGTCGCGTCGCCTTTTTCCCCTGCGACATAACGAAGGTCAAGGAGTACGAGGAGACGTTCAAGAAGATCGTAGACGCGTTCGGCTATCTCGACATCCTCGTGAACAACGCCGGAATGGCGAACGACAATAAGCTGGAGCAGACGATCGACCTGAATATCACATCGCTGATACGCAGTACACTGTTGGCTATAGATTACATGGGGAAACACAAAGGCGATAAAGGTGGCTTGGTCGTCAACATCTCGTCCATAGCTGGCCTGACCTCGCAGAACTGCATGTTTCCAGTCTACTCTGCCACGAAGCACGCAATTGTCGGCTTCAGCCAGTCTCTGGCGAACTTCTATCACGACACTGGAGTACGCATCGTCACGTTATGTCCGGGGTTTACGGAAACGCCGATGGCCAACGATTTGCTCGAGAATGTTATCTTGGGCTGTGTCAAACTTGAGACCTGCGAGAAGCTCTTGGCGATAAGCAAACAGCATCAGATGCCTGACAACGTATCGCGCGCGTTATTGCATATCATACAAAACGCTGAAAACGGTACTGTCTGGGTAAGCGAAAATGGCCAACCGCCGTACTCAGTGAAAATGTGTCATTATTCCAAGCATGCCGAGTAAAATGCACAGGGGTTAACCTCGGAAATATTATTACGTGTGTAACGGGGAAATACTTTCGTCATTCGGTGTTGGACATTTCGACGTTGGGTCAAGCAATTTGAAATTTTTATTGTCTATAGTCGGCAAAGCATTAGTGAAAATTGATCAGTTGTCATATATGTGATTGTATAATAAATGAAATCAAAAGAGCTGTGAAAGTTCTGTGGGATTATATTATAATTTATCCGTCGTTAGTTTTAGTTATTTTAGTCAAACAACATTTGTTCGGTGAAAGTTCAGTATTGTTGTTCATCACGTTGGTCGACAGCGTCACATATGTGATACATTGATCTGACGATGTTTTGTCGCTGCATTCTGTAGCTCAGTAGTGTGTAAAACTATATAGAATGCTTTATTATGGGCAGATAACGCATAAATCAAATCGCGCAAGCGGGCAGATCTGAAGGTATAAGAAGAATTTTATATTCCCGAGAATTCTATACTGTGATTCGCTTTTTTATGTTTCTTTTCTTACGTCTATAAATTATTATTAATATATTATTGTCATACCGTTCTAGACGATGTCTTTGGCTATGTGTTGAATAGATAGGAGAAACATGTTTTTCTTAACTTAGAACTAATGGTCTATCGAAAACCTATCGTGAAGAGAAACGAATATAATTTACGGCAAAGTTTTATGTCATCTGTGTAACATTGTCATAGCTTGATGAATATGCAATAGCTTGTTGAAAATAAAATGATAAAACACAGATGTTCTCTTTTCTTATATATTACTATAAGTTAATACAGAATAAAATAATATGAAAGGAATATATTCTTTCCCTTCCTTTCCTCTTACTTTCGTATATATTTCGATATGCGTTAAATATAGATACACAAGCATGTAAGATGCAGTAGCGCACGCGACACATTGTCCTTCGCCTGTGCCGGCCCGAATGGCGCGTACTTTTCGGAGATCTTAGGTTTGACGAAATCTAAGACTACATTATCCAACGAACTGATGACGATCGACGTTGCCGTGAATCCCGGACATAACGTGACAATGCGTACTCCAGTGTTGTGATAGCAGTACGCCACGGTCTGGCTCAAACCGACAACTGCGTGCTTCGTGGCAGAGCAGATTGGTACTATGTAGCTCGCGCTCAGGCCGGCTACGGACGCGATGTTGATGATCAAACCACCTTTACCTCCCTTGTGCTTCCCCATGTACTCTATAGCCAATAGTGAGCTGCGTATCAGCAATGTGGTATTCAGGTCGATCATCTGCTCCAGCTTATTGTCGTTCAGCTTCCCGGCGTTGTTCACGAGGATGTCGAAGTAACCGAACGCGTCTACGATCTTCTTGAACGTCTCCTCGTACTCCTTCACCTTCGTTATGTCGCAGGAAAAAAGACGACGCGACTTTTACCGTATTTGCTCTCGAACTCGGCAATTTTCGCTCGAACCTGCGACGTTGGCAAGTCCACAACGGCGACTTTTTTCGCACTATTCTCCAGTACTATCTTGATGAATTCGCTGCCCAGACCGCCGGCTCCACCGGTGATCATCACGGTTTTGTCCTGTACATTGTCCATTGTGCGAATACAAGTTATACTTCTTGTCTTCCTTTCTTGTGAACTTCGCACGAAAAAAGAACAAATAATCGTGATGCCTTTAACTACGTCGGTTTAAATACTGCTGATAAACGTATCAAGAGATTTTTATCTTGTTCACTTTATGTTGTATTAAATCATGTTTACGTTTTATTTCAAACTCATTGATACTTATAACTATGATTAGAATCGCGTAATATATTTTTTATTAGCACAGTAGTTGCATAATTAATAAAACCGATGAATAAATGAATAATTTCTATTAGAAATTTCAAATAACACATAAACATTTACTGTATTTGCATGCTTATCAAAGCTAGTGCAAGATAACTAAAGATAAAGATAGAAAAGGAAAGTTGAAGGAAGAAAAAGTAGTGTGATGTAAAACAAAAAGAATACTTGGTATTTCCAGAAATAATTTATCATTCATTGATCGGTGAAACATCAGTAAAGAAATATCTGTAGGAATAAAAGATATAATAAAAAAATATTTGTATAGAGAGAACAGTGTATTTGTTGTGTCAACAGTCTACAATGTATTTCTCGAAAAAATTGAAGAACGGGTAAATTTTTATTAAATCACATTATGAAATAGAACCAAGTGTATTCAGTATTAAGATTCGGAGCACGTAAATATAATATGTAGGAAAGACTTACATATCTATATTTACACATATCGGAATATATGCGAAAGTAAAAGAAAAGAAAATGAAAGAATATTATTAAATATTATTTATTTAATATTATTTTATTTTTTATTAGCTTACAGTAATATACAAAAAAGAGAACTTCTGTGTTTTATCATTTTATTTTCAACAAGCTATTGCATATTCATCAAGCTATGACAATGTTACACAGATGACATAAAACTTTGCCGTAAATTATATTCGTTTCTCTTCCCGATAGGTTTTCGATAGTCCATTAGTTCTAAGTTAAGAAAAACATGTTTCTCCTATCTATTCAACACATAGCCAAAGACATCGTTTAGAACGGTATGACAATAAGATTTATAGACGTAAGAAAAGAAACATAAAAAAGCGAATCACAGTATAGAATTCTCGGGAATACAAAATTCTTCTGATACCTTCAGATCTGCCCGCTTGCGCGATTTGATTTATGCGTTATCTGCCCATAATAAAGCATTCTATATAGTTTTACACACTACTGAGCTACAGAATGCAGCGACAAAACATCGTCAGATCAATGTATCACATATGTGACGCTGTCGACCAATGTGATGAACAACAATACTGAACTTTCACCGAACAAATGTTGTTTGACTAAAATAACTAAAACTAACGTCGGATAAATTATAATATAATCCCACAGAACTTTCACAGCTCTTTTGATTTCATTTATTATACAATCACATATGACAACTGATCAATTTTCACTAATGCTTTGCCGACTATAGACAATAAAAATTTCAAATTGCTTGACCCAACGTCGAAATGTCCAACACCGAATGACGAAAGTATTTCCCCGTTACACACGTAATAATATTTCCGAGGTTAACCCCCGTGCATTTTACTCGGCATGCTTGGAATAATGACACATTTTCACTGAGTACGGCGGTTGGCCATTTTCGCTTACCCAGACAGTACCGTTTTCAGCGTTTTGTATGATATGCAATAACGCGCGCGATACGTTGTCAGGCATCTGCTGCTGTTTGAATGTCGCCAAGAACTTCTCGCAGGTCTCAAGTTTGACGCAACTCAAGATAACATTCTCGAGCAAACCGTTGGTCATCGGCGTTGCCGTAAACCCCGGACATAACGTGACGATACGTACTCCAGTGTCGTGATAGAAGTTCGCCAGGGACTGGCTGAAGCCGACAACTGCGTGCTTCGTGCCGCAGTAGATTGGTACCACGCAGTTCTGCGCGCTCAAGCCGAATATAGACGAGATGTTGACGATCAAGCCACCTTTATCACCCTTGTGCTTCCCCATGTAATCTATAGCCAACAGTGTACTGTGTATCAGCGATGTGATATTCAGGTCGATCATCTGCTCCAGCTTATTGTCGTTCGCTATTCCGGCGTTGTTCACGAGGATGTCGAGGTAGCCGAACGCGTCTACAATCTTCTTGAACGTTTCCTCGTACTCCTTGACCTTCGTTATATCGCAGGGGAAAAAGCCGACGTGACTTTTACTATATTTGCTCTCGAACTCAGCTATCTTCGCCCGATTCTGCGATGTTGGCAAGTCCACGATGGCTACCTTTTTCGCGCCGTTCTCCAGTACTATCTTGACGAATTCGCTGCCCAGACCGCCGGCTCCACCGGTGATCATCACGGTTTTGTCCTGTACGTTGTCCATTGCGCAAGTGCAAGTCCTATTTCTTGTCTTTCTTTTTTCCTTTCCTTCACGCGAGGAAGAAGCAAATAATCACCATACACATCTACGTCGGTTTAAATAGTGCTGATAAAATTGGGGAATATTTATCTGGATGTTTTTTTTTATCTTGTTGAGTTGCAGTATTTTAAAACATGTTTAAGTCTTATTTTGAATTACTAAAAGAAATTGTTTATTCACCAGTTCTATCAATTACGCAACAGATAAAATAAAAAAATATTTGTAGAAAAGGATAATGTATGTGTTGTATTAACAGTACACAATGCATTTCTCGAAAAAATCGAGAAATGAGTAAATTCGTATTAAATCAGACTGTAAAATAGAACAAAGTATATTCAGTAATAAGACTCAGATCATGTAAATATAATACGTAGGATAGACTTACATATCTATATTTAACGCATATCGAAATATATACGAAAGTAAGAGAAAAGACAGTGAAAGAATATATTCCTTTAATATTATTTTATTTTGTATTAACTTATAGTAATACACAAGAAAAGAGATCTTCTGTGTTTTATCATTTTATTTTCAACAATCTGTTGCGTATCCATCATGATATGACAATGTTACACCGATTACATAAAACTTTGCTGCAGATAATATTCGTTTCTCCTCATGTGTAATTCTCGATGGTCCATTAGTCCATAGACTTAGGTCAATTAGTCCTAAGTTAAGAAAAACATGTTTTTGTTATCTGCCCAAAACATAGACAAACATGTCGTCTCATATATATATGATATCACAACAACATTTATAGATATTAGAAAAGAAAAAGCGATTTAGTCAATCACAGTATAGAATTCTCGAGAATCCAAAATTCTTCTGATACCTTCAGATACGCCCGCTGAGCGCGATTTGATTTATGTGTTCTTGCTTCGTAATAAAGCATTTTTTATAACTTTATATACTACTGACCTACAGAATGCAATGGAAAAAGATTGTCAAATCAATGTATCACACATGTGTGACGTTGTTGGTCGACGTGGTGAACAACAACAGTGTTGAACTTTGACCAATCGAAATGCTGTTTGACTAAATTAACTAAAACTAACGTCGAATAAATTATAACATAATATTCCCACAAATCTTTTGATTTCATCGATTATACAGTTATATATATCACGGCTGATCAATTTTAACTAATGATTTGCCGATCATAGACAATAAAGACTTTAAATCGCTTGACTCAACATCGAGATGCCCAACACCGAATAATAAAACCGAATATTTCCCCGTCATACACGTAACAGTATTTCGGAGGTTACTCCCGCACATTTCCCCTGGCTTGATTGGAATCATGCCACATTGAGTGGTCCTCATGGTTCACTGAATTCACGGCGGTTTGCCATCGTTGATTATCCAGACCGTACAGTTTTCAGCGTTCTGTATGAGATGCGCGCGACACATCGGCGGCCGTCTGTTGTCCTGCGGCGCGATTCTTTAACTCGTTATTGGAGTTAACGAAACTGTCGTTAACTCCAATAACGAGTTAAAGAATCGCATCACTGGTCCTAATGCCGTGTACTTTTCGGAGGTCTTGGGATTGACGAAGTCCAAGAGTACATTCTCGAGCGGACCGATAATCAACGACGTCGTCGTGACCCCCGGACATAACGTGACGATGCGTGATTGTGTTGTGATTCGGTGTTGTGACAGAAATTCGCCGCGGACTGGATGAAGGCGAGAACTGCGTGCTTCGTGGCGCAGTAAATTGGAGTTATGATATCCTGCGTGAGCAGACGACAGCTAAGGACGAGATGTTGATGATCGTCGATGACCACCTTTACCGCCTTTGTGTTTCCCCATGTAATCCATAGCTAGCAATGAGCTGCGAATCAGCGATGTGATATCCAGCTCGATCATCTTATTGCTCCAGCTTGTTGTCGTCCAGCATCCCAGCGTTGTTCACGAGGGTGTCGAGATAGTCGAATGAGTCTACGATCTTCTTGAACGTCTGCTCGTACTCCTTGACCTTCGTTATGTCGCAGGCGAAAAAGGCGATACGGTTTTTACCATATTTGTTCTCGAATTCGGCAACTTTTTCCCGAACCTGTGGCATTGGCAAGTCCACAACAGCAACTTTTCTCGCGCCGTGCTCCAGTATTATCTTGACGAATTCGCTGCCCAGACCGCCGGCTCCACCGGTGATCATCACGGTTTTGTCCTGTACATTGTCCATTGTGCGAATACAAGTTATACTTCTTGTCTTCCTTTCTTGTGGACTTCGCACGAAAAAAGAACAAATAATCGTGATGCATTTCGATTGGTCAAAGTTCAACACTGTTGTTATTCACCACGTCGATCAACAACGTCACACATGTGTGATACATTGATTTGACAATCCTTTTCCATTGCATTCTGTAGATCAGTAGTATATAAAGTTATAAAAAATGCTTTATTACGAAGCAAGAACGCATAAATCACATCGCGCTCAGCGGGCGTATCTGAAGGTTTCAGAAGAATTTTGGATTCTCGAGAATTCTATACTGTGATTGACTAAATCGCTTTTTCTTTTCTAATATCTATAAATGTTGTTGTGATATCATATATATATGAGACCACATGTTTGTCTATGTTTTGGGCAGATAACAAAAACATGTTTTTCTTAACTTAGGACTAATTGACCATCGAGAATTAAACATGAGGAGAAACGAATATTATCTGCAGCAAAGTTTTATGTAATCGGTGTAACATTGTCATATCATGATGGATACGCAACAGATTGTTGAAAATAAAATGATAAAACACAGAAGATCTCTTTTCTTGTGTATTACTATAAGTTAATACAAAATAAAATAATATTAAAGGAATATATTCTTTCACTGTCTTTTCTCTTACTTTCGTATATATTTCGATATGCGTTAAATATAGATATAGTAATACTTTCCTACATATTATATTTACATGATCTGAGTCTTATTACTGAATATACTTTGTTCTATTTTACAATCTGATTTAATACGAATTTACTCATTTCTCGATTTTTTCGAGAAATGCATTGTATACTGTTAATACAACACATACATTATTCTTTTCTACAAATATTTTTTTATTTTATCTGTTGCGTAATTGATAGAACTGATGAATAAACAATTTCTTTTAATAATTCAAAATAACACAGAAACATGTTTTAAAATATTGTAACTCAACAAGATAAAAACATCCAGATAAGTATTCACGAATTTTACCAACAGTATTTAAACCGACAAAGATAAGTATGGTGATTATTCGATTCTTCCTCGCGCGGAGGAAAGAAAGAAAGACAAGAAATAGGACTTGCACTTGCACAATGGACAACGTACAGGACAAAACCGTGATGATCACCGGTGGAGCCGGCGGTCTGGGCAGCGAATTCGTCAAGATAGTACTGAAGAACGGCGCGAAAAAAGTCGCCATCGTGGACTTGCCAACATCGCAGAATCGGGCGAAGTTAGCTGAGTTCGAGAGGAAATACGGTAAAAGTCGCGTCGCCTTTTTCTCCTGCGACATAACGAAGGTCAAGGAGTACGAGGAGACGTTCAAGAAGATCGTAGACGCGTTCGGCTACCTCGACATCCTCGTGAACAACGCCGGGATTCTGAACGACAATAAGCTGGAGCAGACGATCGACCTGAATATCACATCGCTGATACGCAGTACACTGTTGGCTATAGATTACATGGGGAAACACAAGGGCGATAAAGGTGGCTTGGTCGTCAACATCTCGTCCATAGCTGGCCTGACCTCGCAGAACTGCATGTTTCCAGTCTACTCTGCCACGAAGCACGCAATTGTCGGCTTCAGCCAGTCTCTGGCGAACTTCTATCACGACACTGGAGTACGCATCGTCACGTTATGTCCGGGGTTTACGGAAACGCCTTTGGCCAACGATTTGCTCGAGAATGTTATCTTGGGCTGCGTCAAACTTGAGACCTGCGAGAAGCTCTTGGCGACATTCAAACAGCATCAGATGCCTGACAACGTATCGCGCGCGTTATTGCATATCATACAAAACGCTGAAAACGGTACTGTCTGGGTAAGCGAAAATGGCCAACCGCCGTACTCAGTGAAAATGTGTCATTATTCCAAGCATGCCGAGTGAAATGCACGGGGGTTAACCTCGGAAATATTATTACGTGTGTAACGGGGAAATACTTTCGTCATTCGGTGTTGGACATTTCGACGTTGGGTCAAGCAATTTGAAATTTTTATTGTCTATAGTCGGCAAAGCATTAGTGAAAATTGATCAGTTGTCATATATGTGATTGTATAATAAATGAAATCAAAAGAGCTGTGAAAGTTCTGTGGGATTATATTATAATTTATCCGACGTTAGTTTTAGTTATTTTAGTCAAACAACATTTGTTCGGTGAAAGTTCAGTATTGTTGTTCATCACGTTGGTCGACAGCGTCACATATGTGATACATTGATCTGACGATGTTTTGTCGTTGCATTCTGTAGCTCAGTAGTGTGTAAAACTATATAGAATGCTTTATTATGGGCAGATAACGCATAAATCAAATCGCGCAAGCGGGCAGATCTGAAGGTATCAGAAGAATTTTGTATTCCCGAGAACTCTATACTGTGATTCGCTTTTTTATGTTTCTTTTCTTACGTCTATAAATCTTATTGTCATACCGTTCTAGACGATGTCTTTGGCTATGTGTTGAATAGATAGGAGAAACATGTTTTTCTTAACTTAGAACTAATGGACTATCGAAAACCTATCGTGAAGAGAAACGAATATAATTTACGGCAAAGTTTTATGTCATCTGTGTAACATTGTCATAGCTTGATGAATATGCAATAGCTTGTTGAAAATAAAATGATAAAACACAGATGTTCTCTTTTCTTATATATTACTATAAGTTAATACAGAATAAAATAATATGAAAGGAATATATTCTTTCCCTTCCTTTTCTCTTACTTTCGTATATATTTCGATATGCGTTAAATATAGATATATAAGTCTCTCCTATGTATTATATTTACGTGATCTGAATCTTAATACTGAATACAGTTTGTTCTATATGACAATGTAATTTAATAAATATTTACTCGTTCTTCAATTTTTTTGAGAAGTGCATTGTAGACTATTGATACAACAAATATACTATTCTTTACTCTCTACAAATATTTTTGTATTATATCTTTTATTCCTACAGATATTTCTTTACTCATATTTCACCGATCAATGAATGATAAATTACTTCTGGAAATATCAAGTATTCGTTTTGTTTTACATAGCACCATTTTTTCTTCCTCCAAGTTTTCTTTTCTATCTTTAGTTATCTTGCACAAACTTTGATAAGCATACAAATGTTGACAAGCAGAAAATGTTTATGTCTTACTTTGAATTGTTAAGAAAAATTGTTTATTTGCCGGTTTATGAATTACGCAGCTGTTTCTGTGCATTATTATTTATATCCGTGATTAGAATCTCAAAATATATTTTTTATTAGCATAACAGTTGCGACGATGACCGATGAAAAAATAACTTCTATTAATAATTCAAAATAAGACGTAAACACGTTTAGAATATTACAAGATAGACAAAGTATTCTGATTTCTATAATAATTCTATTAGCTGCATTTAAGCCGACGTGGATAAATGCACCACGATTATTCGATTCTTCGCGCGAGGTTCACAATAAAGGAAAATAAGCAATAGAACTTGTACTTGCACAATGGACAATATACAAAACAAAACTGTAATGATCATCGGTGGAGCCGACGCGGCGGTTTGGGCAGCGAATTCGTCAAGATAATACTGGAGAACGGCGCGAGAAATGTTGCCGTTGTGGACTTGTCAACGCCGCAGGTTCGGGCAAAAGTTGCCGAATTCGAGAACAAATATGGTAAAAACCGTGTCGCCTTTTTCGCCTGCGACATAACGAAGGTCAAGGAGTACGAACAGACGTTCAAGAAGATCGCAGACTCATTCGGCTATCTCGACACCCTCGTGAACAATGCTGGGGTGCTGGACGACAACAAGCTAGAGCAACAAGATGATCGAGCTGAATATCACATCGCTGATTCGCAGCTCATTGCTAGCTATGGATTACATGGGGAAGCACAAGGGCGGTAAAGGTGATCATCGACGATCATCAACATCTTGTCCTTAGCTGTCGTCTGCTCACGCAGGATATCATAACTCCAATTTACTGCGCCACGAAGTACGCAGTTCTCGCCTTCAGCCAGTCCGCGGCGAATTTCTGTCACAACACCGGATCACAACACAATCACGCATCGTCACGTTATGTCCGGGGGTCACGACGACGTCGTTGATTATCGGTCCGCTCGAGAATGTACTCTTGGACTTCGTCAAACCCAAGACCTCCGAAAAGTACACGGCATTAGGACCAGTGATGCGATTCTTTAACTCGTTATTGGAGTTAACGACAGTTTAATACTGGAGAACGGCGCGTCGCGTTTTCGTTAACTCCAATAACGAGTTAAAGAATCGCACCGTAGGACAACAGACGGCCGCCGATGTGTCGCGCGCATCTCATACAGAACGCTGAAAACTGTACGGTCTGGATAATCAACGATGGCAAACCTCCGTGAATTCAGTGAACCATGAGGACCACTCAATGTGGCATGATTCCAATCAAGCCAGGGGAAATGTGCGGGAATAACCTCCGAACTGTTACGTGTATGACGGGGAAATATTCGGTTTTATTATTCGGTGTTGGGCATCTCGATGTTGAGTCAAGCGATTTAAAGTCTTTATTGTCTATGATCGGCAAATCATTAGTTAAAATTGATCAGCCGTGATATATATAACTGTATAATCGATGAAATCAAAAGATTTGTGGGAATATTATGTTATAATCTATTCGACGTTAGTTTTAGTTAATTTAGTCAAACAGCATTTCGACTGGTCAAAGTTCAACACTGTTGTTGTTCACTACATCGACCAACAACGTCACACATGTGTGATACATTGATTTGACAATCTTTTTCCATTGCATTCTGTAGCTCAGTAGTATATAAAGTTATAAAAAATGCTTTATTACGAAGCAAGAACGCATAAATCAAATCGCGCTCAGCGGGCGCATCTGAAGGTATCAGAAGAATTTTGGATTCTCGAGAATTCTATACTGTGATTGACTAAATCGCTTTTTCTTTTCTAATATCTATAAATGTTGTTGTGATATCATATATATATGAGACAACATGTTTGTCTATGTTTTGGGCAGATAACAAAAACATGTTTTTCTTAACTTAGGACTAATTGACCATCGAGAATTAAACATGAGGAGAAACGAATATTATCTGCAGCAAAGTTTTATGTAATCGGTGTAACATTGTCATATCATGATGGATACGCAACAGATTGTTGAAAATAAAATGATAAAACACAGAAGATCTCTTTTCTTGTGTATTACTATAAGTTAATACAAAATAAAATAATATTAAAGGAATATATTCTTTCACTGTCTTTTCTCTTACTTTCGTATATATTTCGATATGCGTTAAATATAGATATAGTAAGACTTTCCTACGTATTATATTTACATGATCTGAGTCTTATTACTGAATATACTTTGTTCTGTTTTACAGTCTGATTTAATACGAATTTACTCATTTCTCGATTTTTTCGAGAAATGCATTGTATACTGTTAATACAACACATACATTATTCTTTTCTACAAATATTTTTTTATTTTATCTATTGCGTAATTGATAAAACTGATGAATAAACAATTTCTTTTAATAATTCAAAATAAGACAGAAACATGTTTTAAAATATTGTAACTCAAGAAGATAAAATCATCCAGATAAGTATTCACGAATTTTATCAACAGTATTTAAACCGACGTAGATAAGTATGGTGATTATTTGCTTCTTCCTCGCGTGAAGGAAAGAAAGAAAGACAAGAAATAGGACTTGCACTTGCACAATGGACAACGTACAGGACAAAACCGTGATGATCACCGGTGGAGCCGGCGGTCTGGGCAGCGAATTCGTCAAGATAGTACTGGAGAACGGCGCGAAAAAGGTCGCCATCGTGGACTTGCCAACATCGCAGAATCGGGCGAAGGTAGCTAGGTTCGAGAGGAAATACGGTAAAAGTCGCGTCGGCTTCTTCCCCTGCGATATAACGAAGGTGAAGGAGTACGAGGAAACGTTCAAGAAGATTGTAGACGCGTTCGGCTACCTCGACATCCTCGTGAACAACGCCGGAATGGCGAACGACAATAAGCTGGAGCAGACGATCGACCTGAATATCACATCGCTGATACGCAGTACACTGTTGGCTATGGATTACATGGGGAAGCACATGGGCGATAAAGGTGGTTTGATCATCAACATCGCGTCCGTAGCCGGCCTGAGCGCGCAGAACTGCGTGGTACCAATCTACTGCGGCACGAAGCACGCAGTTGTCGGCTTCAGCCAGTCTCTGGCGAACTTCTATCACGACACTGGAGTACGCATCGTCACGTTATGTCCGGGGTTTACGGCAACGCCGATGACCAACGGTTTGTTCGAGAATGTTATCTTGGGCTGCGTCAAATTTGAAACCTGCGAGAAGCTCTTGGCGTCAATCAAACAGCGTCAGATGCCTGACAACGTATCGCGCGCGTTATTGCATATCATACAAAACGCTGAAAACGGTACTGTCTGGGTAAGCGAAAATGGCCAACCGTCGTACTCAGTGAAAATGTGTCATTATTCCAAGCATGCCGAGTAAAATGCACAGGGGTTAACCTCGGAAATATTATTACGTGTGTAATGGGGAAATACTTTCGTCATTCGGTGTTGGACATTTCGACGTTGGGTCAAGCAATTTGAAATTTTTATTGTCTATAGTCGGCAAAGCATTAGTGAAAATTGATCAGTTGTCATATATGTGATTGTATAATAAATGAAATCAAAAGAGCTGTGAAAGTTCTGTGGGATTATATTATAATTTATCCGTCGTTAGTTTTAGTTATTTTAATCAAACAACATTTGTTCGGTGAAAGTTCAGTATTGTTGTTCATCACGTTGGTCGACAGCGTCACATATGTGATACATTGATCTGACGATGTTTTGTCGTTGCATTCTGTAGCTCAGTAGTGTGTAAAACTATATAGAATGCTTTATTATGGGCAGATAACGCATAAATCAAATCGCGCAAGCGGGCAGATCTGAAGGAATCAGAAGAATTTTGTATTCCCGAGAATTCTATACTGTGATTCGCTTTTTTATGTTTCTTTTCTTACGTCTATAAATCTTATTGTCATACCGTTCTAGACGATATCTTTGGCTATGTGTTGAATAGATAGGAGAAACATGTTTTTCTTAACTTAGAACTAATGGACTATCGAAAACCTATCGTGAAGAGAAACGAATATAATTTACGGCAAAGTTTTATGTCATCTGTGTAACATTGTCATAGCTTGATGAATATGCAATAGCTTGTTGAAAATAAAATGATAAAACACAGATGTTCTCTTTTCTTATATATTACTATAAGTTAATACAGAATAAAATAATATGAAAGGAATATATTCTTTCCCTTCCTTTTCTCTTACTTTCGTATATATTTCGATATGCGTTAAATATAGATATATAAGTCTCTCCTATGTATTATATTTACGTGATCTGAATCTTAATACTGAATACACTTTGTTCTATATGACAATGTAATTTAATAAATATTTACTCGTTCTTCAATTTTTTTGAGAAGTGCATTGTAGACTGTTGATACAACAAATATACTATTCTTTACTCTCTACAAATATTTTTGTATTATATCTTTTATTCCTACAGATATTTCTTTACTCATATTTCACCGATCAATGAATGATAAATTACTTCTGGAAATATCAAGTATTCGTTTTGTTTTACATAGCACCATTTTTTCTTCCTCCAAGTTTTCTTTTCTATCTTTAGTTATCTTGCACAAACTTTGATAAGCATACAAATGTTGACAAGCAGAAAATGTTTATGTCTTACTTTGAATTGTTAAGAAAAATTGTTTATTTGCCGGTTTATGAATTATGCAGCTGTTTCTGTGCATTATTATTTATATCCGTGATTAGAATCTCAAAATATATTTTTTATTAGCATAACAGTTGCGACGATGACCGATGAAAAAATAACTTCTATTAATAATTCAAAATAAGACGTAAACACGTTTAGAATATCACAAGATAGACAAAGTATTCTGATTTCTATAATAATTCTATTAGCGGCATTTAAGCCGACGTGGATAAATGCACCACGATTATTCGATTCTTCGCGCGAGGTTCACAATAAAGGAAAATAAGCAATAGAACTTGTACTTGCACAATGGACAATATACAAAACAAAACTGTAATGATCATCGGTGGAGCCGACGCGGCGGTTTGGGCAGCGAATTCGTCAAGATAATACTGGAGAACGGCGCGAGAAATGTTGCCGTTGTGGACTTGCCAACGTCGCAGGTTCGGGCGAAAATTGCCGAGTTCGAGAGCAAATACGGTAAAAGTCGCGTCGTCTTTTTCCCCTGCGACATAGCGAAGGTGAAGGAGTACGAGGAGACGTTCAAGAAGATCGTAGACGCGTTCGGTTACTTCGACATCCTCGTGAACAACGCCGGGAAGCTGAACGACAATAAGCTGGAGCAGATGATCGACCTGAATACCACATTGCTGATACGCAGCTCACTATTGGCTATAGAGTACATGGGGAAGCACAAGGGAGGTAAAGGTGGTTTGATCATCAACATCGCGTCCACAATCGGCTTGAGCGCGCAGAACTGCATGGTACCAATCTACTGCGGCACGAAGCACGCAGTTGTCGGCTTCAGCCAGTCCCTGGCGAACTTCTATCACAACACCGGAGTTCGCATCGTCACGTTATGTCTGGGACTCACGTTAACGCCGTTGGTCAACGATCATCCGATCGAATATCTACTGTTGGACTTTGTCAAACCTGAGACCTCCGAAAGGTACACGTCATTTGGGTCAGGACAGGCGTCCGACAATGTGTTGCGCGCGCTATTCCATCTCATACAGAACGCTGAAAATGGTACGGTGTGGGTAAGCGAAAAGGGCGAACCGCCGTATTCAGTGAACATGTGTCATTATTCCAAGCTAGCCGGGTGAAGTGCACGGAGAATAAACTTTGAAATACTATTACGCATATTACGGGGAAATACTTATTCGGTGTTGTGCATTTCAATATCGGGTTAAACGACTTAAAGTTTTTCTTATCTATGATCGGCAGATCATTAGTTAAAATTGATCAGCCGTCATATATACAACTATATAATCAATGAAATAAAAAGATCTGTGCGAATATTATATTATAATTTATTCGACGTTAGTTTTAGTTATTTCAGTCGGACAACATTCAACCGTTCGACAATATTCAAAGTTTATCATTGTTGTTGTTAACCACGTTAGTCAACAATGTCACATGTGTGTGGTACACTGATGATCAGTTTTGTCACTGCATTCTGTAGTTCAGTATTTTATAAAATTATAGAAAATACTTTATTTCGGGCAGATAACGCATAAATCAAATTGCGCTCAGCGGGCGAGTCTGAAGGTGTCATATCAGAAGAATTTTGGAATCTCGAGAATATATATGGATATCTCTTTTAGTAACAATTTTTAGAAATTTAAAGTTTCTGAAGAGGAACTAAAAGTTACTAAAAAGGATGTCTGTAGAATCTAAATCAGCGGACATTTATATATCCCCAAGATATTACAGTATCCCAAAATGATGTCCGTCGGACTTTCCTGAGATAAGGTGTGTTATATTGGTTATCTATCTTGGTCATCTATAAATCTTGTTGTCATATCGTTCTGTATTAAACGGCATGTCTGAGTATGTGTTGGGTAGATAGAAAATCATGTTTTCCTTAACTTAGGACTAATTGACTAGCGAGAACTAAACATGAAAAGAAACGAATATTAGCAATACAGCAAAGTTTTATGTAATCAGTGTAACATTGTCAGCTTGATGGATACGCAATAGGTTGTTGAAAATAAAACGACAAAACACAAAAGTTCTCTTTTCTTATATATTACTATAAGTTAATACAGAATAAAATAATATTAAAAGAACATATTCCTTCACTTCCTTTTCTCTTGCTTTCGTATATGTTTTGATATGTGTTAAGTATAGATATGTTGTCTTTCCTACGTATCATATTTACACAATCTGAATCTTATTATTGAATACACTTTGTTTTATTTGACAGTCTACTTTAATAATAATTTATTCATTTGTCGATTTTTTCGTGAAATGCATTGCAGACTGTTAATACAACACATATACATTATTTTTTCCTACAAGTATTTTTTTATTATATCTCTTATCCTACAGATATTTCCTTATTACAGGTTCCACCGATCAATGAATAATCAATTTTTAGTGGAAATACCAAGTATCCGTTTTGTTTTACTTATCTTAATTGCTCCACTTTTTCTTCCTCCAATTTTTCTTTTCTATCTTTACTTATCTTGCTTACCTTGCTTATCTTGCTAAGCTTTGATAAGCATGCAAATGCAGAAAACGTTTACGTCTTATTTTGAACTACTAATAGAAAATATTTATTCATTGGTTTTATCATTGGTTATATCAAGTATGCAACTGTTTGTGTGCACTTGTAGTTATATCTATGATTAGAATCGCGAAATATATTTTTTATTAGCACAATAGTTGCGTAATTGATAAAGCTCATGGATAAACAATTTTATCAGTAATTCAAAATAAGACGTACTAAATCATGTTTTAGGACATGACGAAATGAACAAGATAAAAGCATCTCGATAATTTTATCAGCGGTATTTAAACCGACGTAGATAAATGCATCATGATTATTCGATCGAACTTCTTCGCGCGAAGTTGACAAGAAAGAAAAACAAGAAATATATGTGCTCGCACAATGGACAATGTACAGGACAAAAC
Source organism: Harpegnathos saltator (assembly GCF_003227715.2). NCBI lineage: Eukaryota > Metazoa > Arthropoda > Insecta > Hymenoptera > Formicidae > Harpegnathos > Harpegnathos saltator. The sequence goes on along the minus strand of NW_020229873.1, from coordinate 532,374 downwards.
CGTGCTGATCACCGGTGGAGCCGGCGGTCTGGGCAGCGAATTCGTCAAGATAGTGCTGGAGAACGGCGCGAAAAAGGTCGCCATCGTGGACTTGCCAACATCGCAGAATCGGGCGAAGGTAGCTGAGTTCGAAAGGAAATACGGTAAAAGTCGCGTCGCCTTTTTCCCCTGCGACATAACGAAGGTCAAGAAGTACGAGGAGACGTTCAAGAAGATCGTAGACGCGTTCGGCTACCTCGACATCCTCGTGAACAACGCCGGGATGCTGAACGACAATAAGCTGGAGCAGACGATCGAGCTGAATACCACATCGCTGATACGCAGCTCACTGTTGGCTATGGATTACATGGGGAAGCATATGGGCGGTAAAGGTGGTTTGATCATCAACATCTCGTCCATAGTCGGCTTGAGCGCGCAGAACTGCATGGTACCGATCTACTGTGCCACGAAGCACGCAGTTGTCGGCTTCAGCCAGTCCCTGGCGAACTTCTATCACAAGACCGGAATGCGCATCGTCACGTTATGTCCGGGAGTCACGGCTACGTCATTGGTCAGCGGTTCGCTCGAGAATGCTGTCTTGGACTGCGCTAAATCTGAAATCTTCGAAAAGGCCGCGCTACTCAGGTCGCAACAGGCGCCCGACAATGTGTCGCGCGCGATGCTGCATCTTATACAGAACGCTGAAAACGGTACAGTCTGGGTATGTGAAAACGACCAACCACCGTACTTAGTGGACATGTGTCATTCCAAGCAAGCCGCGTGAAATACTCAGGGAATAATACTTTATTCGGTGTTGGGCATTGAGCGATTTAAAGTCTTTATTGTCGGTAATCGGCAAATCGTTCGTTAAAATTGATCAGTCGTCATACATGTAATTGTATAATCCATGAAATCGAAAGATCTGTGGGAATATTATGTATTATAATTTGCTCGACGTTAGTTTTAGTTATTTGAGTCAAACAACACTGCGGTCGGTCAAAGTTCGGCATCGTTGTTGTTAACAACATTCGCCGACAACGTCACACATGTGTGGTACAGTGATCGGACGGTGTTTTGTCATTGCATTCTGTAGTTCAGTATTATATAAAATGATATAAAATGCTTTATTACGGGCAGATATAACGCATAAATGAAATCGCCCTCGGGCGATTCTCTGAAGGTGCCGTATTAGAAGAATTTTGGATTCTCGAGAATTCTGTGACTGTGATTGACCGATTCGTTTTTTGATCTTTCTTTTCTTATATCTACAAATCTTGTTGTCATATTGTTCTATATTGGACGGCATGTTCGGCTATGTGTTGGATAGACAGGGAAAAGACGGATAGATAGGAATAGGATGTTTTTCTTAACTTGGGACTAATTGACTGTCGAGAACTAAACATGAAGAATATTATCTGCAGCAAAGTTTTATGTAATCGGTGTAACATTGTCATAGCTGGATGAATACGCAATAGGTTGTTGAAAATAAAATGATAAAACACAGAAGTTCTCTTGTCTCGTGTATTACTGTAAATTAATACAAAATAAAATAATATTAAAGGAATATATACTTTTACTTCCTTTTCTCTTACTTTCGTATATATTCGATACGTGTTAAATATATGTAAATAATCTTTCCTACGTATTATATTTACATTATGTGAGTCTTATTATTGAATACACTTTTTACAGTCTGATTTAATAAAAATTTACTGATTTTTCGATTTCATCGTGGAGTGCCATAGAGAAAAGTAATGATTTTTTGCATCTTGGTTTCTTGTGCTCTCAACCATGATTCAAATGTGGATATTCTTAAGTACACGCTAGGTGTGATAGTGCCACGACAAAGTCCTCCATAACTGATAAGGCCGACTTGTATGAACTTGTTATTATCAACTATGAAAAGCGGGCCGCCACTATCTCCCTGAAATTGATCACCGCAAACAAATTTGAGAAAGCTTTTAATCACCGAGAAATCTCAGAGTAACAACATGCATCTCTGGATCTTCATTTTTATTTTTATTCATTCTTAATCCGTTAATCCGTCAAAGTTGAATTATTTGCATAGTCGAGTGAATACCACTATAAAATTAACCGAGATTATAAGTCTCGAGGGTATTTTTGCAAGGGTAATCTCACCTGACAAGCCTCGTCGTGTTCTATCGCTAATGTGCAAATGTGCACGTTCTTGATCACCCAATATTTTTCACACTCGGCATTCGAGATAATCGCTGATAAGATGTACTTGAGACGCTTTGAACTTTGGGTGGTCAACGAATCGCGTTCCCAGCCCACCACTGCCGCGAGTTTACCGTTGATGTTTACCTTCTCATAAGAGCCGTCGGCGAGTGTTATCGGCTGAATGGTTTCTGAAAATGAAGAAACGACACACACTTAATCGCGATCCTCCCCTCGGAATAGAGACATTCACTCAAAGCAGACGCACTGCTGTACGGGATGTCTTGCGGCATATAGAGCAAGCCGATGTCGCAGTCGATGTCATTGATCTGTGGGTGTCGAAACGCTTCCTTCGTGATCATCGCCACGCCCGGGCCGCTGTAGAAGTTGTACTTTATGCCGGTTTTATTGGTGATACCGAACACCACGAGATATTCCTTTGGATGGATATCCAAACAATGTCCGGCTGTGAGAACCCATCTGTTGGAGATGATCGAACCGCTGCATTGGGTGAATTTTCCAGCGCCCAAAAGTTTATGCACCACCGCCATGAATGGAAATTGCTGCTCCATCGCATAGGTCCGCCCAACAACATCTGTCGCCTCATGTTCTGTTTCTTCTTTATCAAAGATGTGAGGATGTATTATGAAATTGCATGCATGGAAATTCACAAGAAATTACATCACGTGTATATACGTTGTAAATCGCCTCTTTCTTTTGTAATAAAGGTGAAGGAGAGGTACATATTTGAATATACATTTACGATATTTGCATGTCCGCGTCTATGTATTTTGCAATATAAATATTACCGATTTGTTCTTGGAGATTGATAGCATCATAATTCAAAGATGGACAACTCTATAAATTCGATTGAATAGAATCTTAATTACAATTGTTAAAACTGCACGTTTTTGTGCAAACGAATGTATTTAGGTTCGTTCGAATAAGCACAGCTTATTGTACTTACTTATGACTGTAACAATGTCATAGCCGACACTGTCATTCTTTTTAAAATAAAAGTCCGGAGGATTATTAAAGCTTAGAACATTCTGACATAATGCCAAGGCAAACGCTGCGCACAAGAATATTTTAGCACTCGTAAGACCCATGATGGACTGGTAGATGAATTTTGAAAACTTTCCTATTTATAATTTTCATCACGTCGTTTTTCTATAATATCTATTAGTCACGTCTTATCGACGTGACATGATCGTGCGAAACAAACTGTCGCTTTTATTCTTTCGACGACGGTTGATCTCAAAAAAAAGTTTGTCTCCATGTTTACATTTATTTCGGTAATTTTAGAAACTTTCTTATTTATGATTTTTGTCACGCCGTTTTTCTAGAAATCACGTCTCATCGACATGATATCGTGCGAAAGATAAGCAAACTGTCGCTTCGATTCTTCCGACGACAGTTGTTCCAAAAAAAAATCCAAGTTATACACTGAGAAAAAATTGTATTAATATTAAATAAATATTTGTTCGAATACGACTGTGAATATACATTTATTCAAATTAAGCGACTAATTTCTAAAATGAAATATAAAGGTTCTGAATGTAAACTTTTTTCTCGAATTTTAGAAAATTGTTTAATTTAAGTAAATGTATTCAGTCGTATTCGAGCAAATATTTGTTTAATTTTAATACAATTTCTTCTCAGTATAGAAGGAATAAAATGCGTTAAAATTAATGGACTAATATAGATATACAACTAAGATCAAAACTAAAATTGAAATTAGCATGCGGGTTCAAATGCAATTAATATTTGTAACAATTGCAACAGTTACAAATGCTTTTCGTAGGATTGATCAGTTTGAGAATTGTTTTATAATAATGTTTTCATCTCTTTGTTAAATATGAGCCGTAAAGAAAATTATTGTGAATAAGATGTTCCTCGTTTCAAATTAGTGGCCCTGAAAAGGGCCGTTTGACTTTTGCTTGTTAGGCTTTCTTCTCGGTCTTTTTTGGCAAGAGAACTGCTTGGATATTTGGTAATACACCGCCTTGAGCAATGGTAACACCGGATAAGAGTTTATTCAACTCCTCGTCATTGCGGATGGCAAGTTGGAGATGTCTGGGGATGATTCTGGTCTTTTTGTTATCACGTGCAGCGTTTCCCGCTAATTCCAATACTTCAGCAGCAAGATATTCCATTACAGCTGCTAGATAAACCGGAGCACCGGCACCCACGCGTTCGGCATAATTGCCTTTTCGCAAAAGCCGATGGATACGTCCGACAGGAAATTGCAACCCAGCCCGATTGGAGCGAGACTTCGCCTTCCCCTTGGCTTTACCACCCTTTCCGCGTCCTGACATCTTCTCGAGCGATAGAACTTCGTTAGAGATCCTCTACGTACAATGCGTCAAATGAGTGTGAGAGCTAGGTTGCTCTGCGCGAGCTATTTATACCCGCAGCGAGGTGCTCCGCGCGACCAATGGCGTGCCGCGAGCGTAACGATTGGCGGAGGCGCAGCACGCGATTGGTGCGCTGCTGCTGCCGCTTTCCTGTATATAAGGATTGCGCTGAACCGTTTCCTTCACAGACACTCGTCTTGAAGCTTAACAGAGTGTTACTTTGCGAAGAGATCGAGCATCATGCCACCCAAAGCGAGCGGCAAGGCGGTGAAGAAGGCCGGTAAGGCCCAGAAGAACATCAGCAAAACTGACAAGAAGAAGAAGAGGAAGAGGAAAGAGAGCTACGCTATTTACATTTATAAAGTCTTGAAGCAGGTGCATCCCGACACCGGAATCTCCAGCAAGGCGATGAGCATCATGAACAGCTTCGTTAATGATGTTTTCGAGCGTATCGCTGCCGAAGCATCGCGCTTGGCGCATTACAACAAGCGATCGACGATCACGTCTCGAGAGATTCAAACTGCGGTCAGACTTCTATTGCCCGGAGAACTGGCGAAGCACGCTGTGAGTGAAGGCACCAAAGCAGTCACCAAGTACACCAGCTCCAAGTGAACAGTTGCTCTCAACCAACGGCCCTTATCAGGGCCACAAATTACTCATACGTCCGACATTCTCACATTTCGCAAGCTTTAAGAAAAAAATTTTATTTGTACTTTATAAATTCACCAAACTCAAGAGAGGAAAGAAGCAGACTGGAGGGTTGATTTTGATCATTTGCATAACATAAAAGTATATCGGAAATGAACGAATATACATACGAGTTTTTATTCGAATGCTCCACTAGTATTTTTTTCATACTTAAATTCAAATATTCCATAATGTACGACAAATAAGTAGAAGCGAAACAGCCATTTTAAACAATAGCGCGTAGCACAACAGATAATATACGTAACATAGTTTTCTCAGATTCGATATATTTCTTTTAATAAATCCATATTTATTATGTTAATATGTACAGGACAACATTACATATTTTTATTTAAATGTAAAATTGTTTTCTTTATATAAATATAACAATATTCGAATGATATACAGATAGTTACATTAATTTCTTAAATATTTTTATACATTTCATAGTGTTCATAAGTCATCATCATAGTGTTGTAATTTGTCAGATATGCCATAAAAACATGTGAAACAAATATTCCCTACAAATTGCACATTTTATAAACGCATACACTGTGCAATAATATTTTGATTGTTGCACTTCTTGAAGGAGGAGCAAAGTTGATCAACGATATTAAATATAATTTTTCCTCGAATTAGTTTGGATGCGGATCAAACATATTTTATGTTTTCGAAATATGTAAAAGAAAGTCTGTCTTTGCCTTACAAAACAATCTTTTTACAATTTCTATAGCGCGCACTATCCTCCGTTTCCAATAACTATCGAATATTTATCTTTGTTTCCTCCAACAGTCCTTCGGAGATTTTGTAGAAGCTTCCTAACCTATTCCTATTCCTCTTCTATAATCTTTTATTTTCGAATGTCTGATACTTTCACCTTTATCTTTGAAACTAACGGTTTGTTATTTGATTTGATGCTCTTAGTGTGATTTCATATTAAAGAGAAAATATAATTGAAAGAATTGTTAGGTTTTACATTATATATATCATCAATATTAAAAGTCTAACAAAGAAATGTACGGAAACTTGTTACAACATTAAAGACCGAAATTGATTATCATCTGACAAATTAGAACACTATACAAAATATGTTAAAAAATATTTAAAAAAAGGATATTAATATATGTATTTGTATTTCATTCGTTATATTTTGTGAGAAAATATCCTTATGATCGTTTTATTTCGTCATGTTTAAACTATTTACTCATTACAAATCGAATATATGTAATAGCATATTTTTACAAATATATGGTAAAAAAATTATAAATGAAGTTGCATCGTTTAAATAATACTATTTTTCCCTTTTTTTTTTACTCGAAGAAACGCTAAAGAGAGACGTGTCTTTCTCCTATAGTTAAATAATGCAATTAGATGATTTCACTTCGTATATCTGAACCTGTACTTCGTTGAGGAAAGCGCATGTCTGAAATGGTGAAAGTCAGGTCGATTTTAGCATTATTGACCGAAGTATTGCTGGGGTGAAAACGTTTTGCTGCTATATACATTTAAGAATTATAAATTGAGCATTTTACAAATTCACGTTGGCATATATCTTGCATCGTTACATCAGGTAAGTTTCATATTTAAATTCTCATAAACGTATGTGTTTATAATGGAGCATGTGACTTTTAAAATTTACCAACATGTAATTTTAGGTTAGCTTGAATGTCGTTTCTTTCTTCTATGTGTGCGGTTGGTTACAGAAAAGTTTCAAAACTGACAAAAGTTGTGAGAATAACTTAAATATACGAAAAGCGTTCAATATTTTAATTTCTTCAATCATATACAAACGTTACTTCTTTTTATAGTTTAATATTATAGACAGAAAATGGCTATTCATTTCATTGATCATATCGTTTGGATCGATATGGAGGTATGTTACAATATTTCATGTCAGAAATTATTGGCAGATACATCTGAAATTATAAATTAATTATACTATTTTTACAGATGACTGGACTTAATATTGAAAAAGATCATATATTAGAAATTGCCTGTGTTGTGACAGATGAAGCATTAAAAATCATCAGTGAGGAATTGAATATTGTAATACATCAACCAGACACAATTTTAAACAATATGCACCAATGGTGTATGAAAAATCATAAAATTGTGAGTTTGATTTTATATAAATAATAATAAATGTTCTTTGAATATTTTTGTATATACATATATGTATTATACATATATGATTTCAGAATGGATTAATTAATGAATCCCGTTCAAGTAAGATCTCGCTAAAAGAAGCTGAAACTACAGTTCTCAATTTTTTAAAAAAATATGTACCTAAACGTAAATGCCCATTGGCTGGAAACACTGTCTATATGGATCGTTTATTTTTATACAAATATATGCCGTCAGTAAATGAATATTTACACTATAGGATCATTGATGTTAGTTCACTTAAGGAACTTCACAGGTATAATTCTGTTTTGTATCAATAAGCTATTTTATTGATGTTCTTTCTTTATGCAAGTGAAATTAATAATTAGTTTATTGTGTAATAAATGTTTTGGACAATCGCAATAGAATATTACTATAGTATAGTTGTGTAAGTACATTTTTATAATTTTTAGAAGATGGAGTTCGAATGTATATATAACAGCACCAACTAAAAAGTTGAAACACAGAGCACTGGATGATATAAAAGAAAGTATCAGCGAATTAGCTCATTATAAAAAATATACGTTTGAAGCAGAATTGTAAATCAGCTGCTAGAAGCTCCAATTGTACATATATATATAATGAACACAAAAAGCTTTGAAAGAGCTTTGAAATTACAGTACATCATTAAATGCATCACATTTGGTGACATTATTGTAAATGTGTAAATATGAACTTACATCATTGCAATATGATATAAATCAGTTATCATGAAGCATAATAAAGGAAACAAAGAAATACATAAGAATATATATTGAACTGAAATTCTTGTTATTTTTTCCTTTCTTCTGTTAAAGAGAAATCCTATTCTATCTAATTGTCGCTGCATTATAAAAAATAATAAAGGTGCCACGTAACATTGGTCTAAGCTCTTGCGTCGAATGTGCGTTTTGAGTATAGAGAGTTGACCATTTTTCTCTTAGCTCAAATCAAGCGCCACGAAACATCGCCGTTATGTTCCCCACTTTTTATTGATTGTCAAAAACTCCATCCAATGGTTGTATTTGGCGGAACGGAAAGATCACCGGTCAGTCGATGTGCCAACAGACACAAAAGTATACACCAATCATATTCGTGAATCACAAGTCGCTTGATAAAGCTCTTTGTTCCCATTATGCATCGCAACCGACATTTTCTCCATCTGTTAGTGGCTACACGAAACAGCTCAATTCAAATCTTCAACGGATAGTTTACACTTTTGTCGCGGACGAGGAATGTGAGGTAAATTGTGCTGTCGTAACAAACGTGAAATTGTAAGAATTGTACTATAGTGAGAAGTTGTTGTGTCTCGAGAATTGTTCTGTAAGTAAACGTTCAAGATGAACGATATACGTAACATTAAGAAGGAGAAGAATCAGCATATACAGGTCTTTGCACGTGTCAGGTGAGCAATAACAATCATTCGAAGAAGACGCTGACTGACATTTGAGAGGGAGAAGCTAAATTTCGTATATATGGAAAGGCGTATTAAATCATTTTTTCTGAATTACGATTCTTATTTCCTTTAATAATATTTCATTTATCTTAATATGGATAAAAATATTGTATGAAACGACAATATGTTTAATAATATCATGTTTATCTTCTTTCTTTAACTTTTTTATATTAATATTGATCGATCATATTTATGTGATACAATTGTATTTTTCTCAATAGACCAATAAATAATAGTGAGAAAGTTGGGAAATCAGTTTCCGTATTGGAGTTACCATCTAATAAAGAAGTAGTGGTACGTGAAAGGCCATTGGATAAGCATTCCAGAAAGTTTACATTTGACAAAGTATTTGGACCTACATCAAAACAGGTATATAGAGACTCAATATTTATTTGTTTTGCAAAAAGCTAGAAATTTCTAGGTGAAAAAAATAATGTGTTTGAAATTTATAGATAGATGTATATAATGCAGTCGTTAATCCATTGCTTGAAGAAGTTTTGGCCGGATACAATTGTACAGTATTCGCTTATGGCCAAACAGGAACAGGCAAAACATTTACTATGGAAGGTGTTAGTAATGATCCAACATTGCATTGGCAGAGTGTAAGTTTATAATTTGTTAAGATTAATATAACAATATATATATACATATATATGTATGTTTGTATAATTTAAACTTATGTGCGCATAGGATACATCAGCTGGAATTATACCACGTGCGTTGAGTCACTTGTTTGATGAGTTACGTTTGTTGGAAGTACAAGAATTCACAGTAAGAGTCAGCTTCTTAGAATTATATAATGAAGAATTATTTGACTTATTATCTCCCAGTGATGATGCATCAAAAATAAGGTAACTTAGAATTGTGTTTTGTGATCATAATTGAATATAAAAAGGTAGATACTATATTATATCTGTGATTACAGATTATACGAAGATGCTACAAGGAAAGGTTCAGTGATCATTCATGGATTGGAGGAAGTAACTGTGCACAACAAGAATGAAGTTTACAAGATTCTAGAGAAAGGATCAGAAAGAAGACAAACAGCTGCAACTCTGATGAACGCTCATTCAAGGTTTTTGTTTTAAATTATAAATTTGTCTTTATATAAATTTGTTCTTAATATTTATTCTTTCATTTATTTATCTGGTGAAATGCTGCATTTTATAATACTGGTTTCTATCATCATCCTTTTATACAATATTTTCAGCCGTTCTCATACAGTATTTTCGATTACTATTCATATAAAAGAGAACAATATGGATGGGGAAGAACTCTTGAAGACAGGAAAATTAAACTTGGTAGACTTAGCTGGGAGTGAGAATGTTGGGAGGTCTGGTGCAGTTGACAGGAGAGCGAGAGAAGCTGGAAACATCAATCAATCCTTATTAACCCTTGGTCGAGTTATAACTGCACTTGTTGAGAGAGCACCTCACATACCATATCGGTAATATAAATTTACACACGTAGGATATATAATTAAAAAAGTAATATTAAAGTTTTTAGATGTGGAGATTAATAATCCTCTCGTATCTTATTGATCAGGGAATCAAAATTAACAAGACTTCTGCAAGAATCATTAGGTGGACGTACGAAAACATCAATTATTGCAACGGTGTCACCAGCGAGTATAAATCTTGAAGAGACATTATCAACATTGGATTACGCTCATCGAGCTAAAAATATTACAAATCGCCCTGAGATTAATCAGAAATTGTCTAAGAAAGCATTACTTAAAGAATATACAGAAGAAATCGAGAGACTCAGGAGAGATTTGTTAGCGTCACGTGAACGGAATGGTGTATATCTGGCGCAAGATAATTATAATGAGATGCAATCCTTGATTGAAAATCAAAGCAAGGAAATTGAAGAGAAAATATCGCACATTAAAGTGCTCCAAGAAGCTATGGAAGCTAAAGAGGTAAATGCATATATATATATATATTTTATTCAGATACGTGTTAATATTGATTTATAACATTTTTCGTCATAACAATACCCTCATTACTTTTCCTAGAAGAAAATGCTAACATTCTGCTTCTTATTTAGCAAATATTCAATGAGTTACAAACGAAGCATGTGGAGCAAGCTAATCAACTACAAGATACTGAAGAGTTATTAGAAACCACCACACATGCTTTGAATTCAACTACCGTACGCTTACAAATGACGGAACGTGAGAAAGAAGAACAATCCCATTTAGTAGAGAAACATGTGTCCACTGAAAAACAGCTCTTCTCGCAAGCACAAGCGCTTTTAACTGTTGCTGATGCGGTGACAGTTGACGTAAATAAGCTTCATGACAAAATTTCTCACAAAAGGTAATTATATATATTTGATACTAATTATTATTATATAAATGTCAACATTAATTGTGTGCATGTTAGATGCTATTATCATAATTATTTTAAAATGCATATGTGTATTTACAGACAATTGGAACAAGAAAACGAACATCTCGGTCATCAATTCCGATGTAATACTGCCAAACAATTTCAGGAAGTTGAAAATAATCTTTCATTTTACACACAAGAATTTAGACAATTTTGCGACTCTAGAAAAAACGAAATTGGTAAACAAAAAATTACTAGCATGTTTCTAAATGTATACTATGAGATATTTTCATTGCGGTACTTTTAGATGCACAGGTGAAATTGTACAAGGAAGATATAGATTCGATGATACAACATATGACCAATGATATCGTTAATAAAGAAAAACCTTTACTAGATAACTTTATAACGAACATGGATAAGTTGGTAGGCTATATATATATTTACTAGAGAAAAAAATTCAAGAGCTTTTGGTGAATACATTTCTTTGTTTTAGCATGAAGATTATCAGCAACGATTAGATACAGAAATTGAACATTCATCAAATATGATTGATCGTGAATGTAAATTTCTGAATGACATATCATCGAGCCTAGCAGCAAAAATTAGCGATTTGATACAAAATGAAATTACGAAGAACTTACAGCTTTTAAATGAAGACGTAACTCAAAAATTGGACAAACTGTTAACATACATGAAAGAATCAATAAGTCAGCTTTATAACTATAAACTGCAGGAACGAGAAAGTTTATATAAAAGCATATCAAAGGTTAAAGAGAATATACAAACTGTTTGTGAAGGTGATTCCAAAATTATGGGAGAGCAACAAAAGTTTAAAAAAGTATGATTGCGATTTAATAATATATAATGAGTGCAAAACTTTTGATGAGTTTTTCAAAGATATTGTGTGTGATATAATTTTATGGCAGCATTTACAAATATATAGATATATAATATACCGTTGGATAATAGAAAATGATTACTTAGTAGGATAAATAATAATTTTTAATAAAATTACTTTCTATCATGAAATCCATCAAAATTTTTGCACTCAATAATTCATAGAACATTTGTGTTTAATATTTATGAGTAAATTTAATTATTTTACTTTTACACATAAACTATATATTATGTTATATTTATTTTTATTTATTAGTACATTTATTTTACAGTCATTCGAAGATTTATGGTTACAATTCAACAAGTTAAATGAGAATATGAGTGAAAATTATTCGTCAGCATGTTCCACATTAAGTCGTGTTAATGTATTTTGCGACAGTACAAATAACGAAATTCTCGCTAATTATGAAAAATTTGTTGAAAGAAACTCGACCATGCAAGAGAAAATTCAGAACGATATATGTACACTCAAGGACGATATTGGATCTAGCATGGAAAAGGTGATATTCAATTTTCCCGAATTAATAAATATCGCACAAAGCAGAATGATATATTAAAATTTTATTATTAACATACATAAGTCATATGAGTTAATTCTTTTGTATTGTTTTGTCAGAATTTGACATTAGCGGAAGAAGTCGTGATTCGAGGCCGTAGTGCGATCGATGAGCTTGAAACTGATTTAACCAATAATTGTGACACAATAATGAAGAACAAACTGCATGCCGTAGAAAATATGAAACAACTGAAGGATAAGTTGAAGGAAGATAAGGCCACCTCTACTGCAACTGTCAAAGTAAGTTTTTATACTTTTTGTGTTGTTATAATTATGGTTCTGCAAAATCTATACGCTATCATATATGTTTATTTTACAGAATATCTATGATATATTATTACAAGGAAGTGAGGACCACATGAAGCTTCTGGAGAATCTAAGAAACCGGAATACACTAATATCTACGGATATGAGCGACAAGATCAGTACTCAAAATAAAAATTCGGCCGAATGGTACGATAACATTGTCACGCAATTGCGCTCGATACAACAAAAGGTCGAGAAGTTCTTGCTTGAAGATGTACGGCGTGATACGCCAACCGGTAAGCTCCTGACTTTCATGTGCTGCTAAATCTACAAAGAAAACGGATTAATCTAACGTTTTCTTTTCATTCAGGTTTAACACCTGCGAGGAAAGAATACCAATATCCGCGGCATATTGTTGCAACGTCGCCGCATGAGCGAATTATTCAGAGGTTCAGAGAAGCTAGAAGTTATGTCAATGCTTCTGATGATGAGGTAGATATAAATGTTAGTGTACCTGCTTACTGTGGAAATTATAGAGAAATTATAGAGACATTATAGAGAAATAAATTAGTAAAAAAGAAGTGAAGTCAGCGACAAGTATAAGTAGTAAACGTTGTGTTTGATTTAACACGTGTCTGTTATATTTGCAGGAAACATCATTGGTCAATAACAATTCGCCGAAGAAACAATGTCCGAACGCGAATTAAGCATTTCATCTGACAATCGCCTGCATTTTATACTCACAGTAGAAGTTAGTTTACGTTAGATTTATCATGGGATATAACGACATTTGATATAACACGATGTAAGCAGTGTGAATAAATGGTTGACAAACGATTTTTATAGCATCACATTGATTAATTTGTAAACTGATAATTAATATTTACAAAGTATGTGAAGCTAGTATAACGAATAAAGAAATTTCTTGCATATTCCATTGTACATGAAATATTTTTATATAAAGAATACATTGTAATAAAGTAATTTATAGTAGAATATCCACTACTAATAATAATAAGTAGACTATCCACTAGTAATAATAATAATTGTTTAATTATATTATTCTATTCCTTTTCCTAGTTCGTACAATTTAAAAAATGATAAAATAATTATTTTTTATTGAGTAAGACGTTGATTCTTATATCGATTATGATGGTTTCCACTTGTTACGCCATTGTAGTGCCATCTTTCAGTACAAAAAGCAATTTCCACTGCAAAATTTTTGCAGTGGTTACGACGTTGGTAATATCGCTCGGAGCTTTTGTTGTATAGATGTGACACGTCAAGACATATCCACGTGTCAAAAATGTATGAGGTATTTATTTATGTCCTTTTATTTAACTGAGGTTGAAGCAACGCATTGAATACGATGAAAGATACATTGTTACAAGTAAATAATTCATATGTATCTGTTGCTAAAAGCAACTGATTTTTTGAAGTTAAGTGTGGTAAACATTTGTTGCAGGTTAGTCGTCCGTGGATGCGTATTATTAAATAATTTATAGACGTTTATTCTCGGACGAGTCATAAAAATGCTGAGGCGACGACATGTCAACGTTAAGACAGTCAAAGAACTGGACGCGTTTCCCAAAGTACCCGAGTTGTATGTTGACAAAACCGCAGTTGGAGGAACGTGTAAGTCAGAGCTTGTCCAATGTGCATTCCTGAACAATCAGTCGGCCCTGTATTTTTCCTGTTATCATTAAAGAGAGAGAGAAAGGCCCAGGCAATTAGTTGACTTTTCTCTTTTCATTTTGTTTCAGTTTCCATCTTCACAGTCTGCTTCATTGCATATTTAATAATAGCCGAGACAAGCTACTTTCTTGATAGCAGATTACAATTCAAATTCGAGACAGACACTGATATTGATGCAAAATTACAAATTAACATTGATATAACAGTGGCAATGCCATGTGGTCGTATCGGTGCAGATGTTTTGGATTCCATGGAAGAAAATGTATTTGGCTATGATTCCCTGGAACAGGAGGACACATGGTGGGAATTAACACCGGAGCAAAGGGCACATTTTGAAGCTTTAAAACATATGAATTCCTACTTGAGAGAAGAGTATCATGCTATTCATGAATTGCTTTGGAAATCCAATCAAATTACTCTTTACAGCGAAATGCCAAAGCGGTATGTGCAAATATTATGCCTTGAAAAATTTATCTGTATCAGTTTACACAAGTATATGATATTTTACACTGCTTAGATCTTATGAACCTGATTACCCGCCAAATGCTTGTCGCATTCATGGCAGTTTGAATGTAAATAAGGTGGCAGGGAACTTCCATATAACTACAGGAAAGTCCCTGAGTGTGCCTCGTGGTCATATACATATTTCTGCATTTATGACTGACCGAGATTATAATTTTACTCATAGAATCAATAGATTTTCTTTTGGCGGGCCTAGTCCAGGCATTGTGCATCCTCTTGAAGGTGACGAAAAAATTGCAGACTATAGTAAGTGATTTAATCAATGAAACTAAAAATAATGACATGATGGCTGTGTGTGTATGTACATAAAAATGTTTTCCGTTCCAGACATGATGTTGTACCAATATTTTGTGGAAGTTGTTCCTACAGATATTAGAACATTGTTAAGTACATCTAAGACATACCAATACAGTGTCAAAGATTATCAGAGACCAATCAACCATAATGAGGGCTCTCACGGAGTACCAGGAATTTTTATCAAATATAACATGAGCGCACTGAAGATAAAAGTGACTCAACAACGTGACACGATTTTTCAGTTTTTAGTAAAATTATGCGCCACTGTGGGTGGAATTTTCGTTACAAGCGGTAAACAACAGCAAAAGCATGTCATATTTGATGAATAATATTAATCTAAACGCGACGAATTATTGAACGTTTTAAATTTTCAGGACTGATTAAAAATATTGTACAAAGTTTCTGGTATATTATGTGTTGCAAGTTTTTGAACTCTGAGACAAAGGCGGACAACGATAAATTATCCGCTGCATATTCTGCGAATTATCGAGCGTCCGGTACAATAAATTTACTCGATGTCACAGCTCCACAGAATATCGATATCATGCTGAAGCCTCAACAAGAACGATTCATTTGATGTCAGTTGATACTTGCGATGCGAGGAGTGAATGGAAATGTGCTACGTTAATACGACCGAGGAAACAAAACAAAAAGAAGTATGTTTCACGACATCAGTTTTCGCATGGAAAATTATTTAATATCGCTGGTTTGTATATTATAAGTAATATTGTGATAATAAATCATCTTTCAACGATGGTGATACATTTCAACGACGGATCGAAAAGACTTTACTTTCAAATAAAAGGACTAAACAACCAAAGTTCAGTCGATTTTTATTCTTAAATTAGTACGATTTGATAATGAATCAGACGGTCTTTGGCATCTATTCTATTTTGTTAGAACTTGGAAAGAAAATTTATATTTTGAAAATCATGCGATAAATAGAATCTCCTATTGGATGTTCGCATGTGTTGCAAAATACATCGGAAAGAGTGTCTACACTTTTGCGTCCTCGACTATATCGCAAAACTACGGTGGCATTTCCAAGAGCAGCAGCGCTGCAGTCGCACAAACGTGTATGCGAACCAGCCATATCATTCACGGTGAAAATAGTGATAATTTGTCCGCGCGTCGTCGTTCCAGGTAAATCTAATAATTTTTTCGGCATCACTGTGTAACGCACAATAAAACGCGTAAATATCGCGAGATTGGGCATTAATCGTGGTATTTGCGTTAATAATATCATGCGATACATCTTATTGTCATAGATATACGCACGGAAGCGTCGAGTCGTAGCGAGGCCCTTCGCTACGAATTTTCAGCCTGCTCTGAAAATTCTTAGGCGTCCGGTGATAACGTTTCGATCTACGATTAACACAAATCATAACGTGATATTCGTGCTTGAAGCAGTGCATTGTAACATATGTATTGTGAGTTGCGTGAAAGTTGAAATTGTGTAACGTATATCGACGTGATTTTGTCGAACTGTTACTCGGATTACTCGATATTACGGACGCCATAACAACTTCCATTTATAATATACGATACTCTTGGAAGAAGGAGGCACGTCGCAGTATTCGTTCGTCGATACGAGATTAATTTTTTGTCACGATACTAGATTAACTTTTGTTTTCTGTTTACCAAAAGAAGTTATTCAAAGATTGTATAGGTAGGACATAATCTATGAACCCGCGGCACGTAACGTACTTGAGCGTCCTATACAAGGATGTAACTTTTGCCCGCGTATCAAAAAGGAGTCGTGTATGATATAATTTTTGTTCGTCTTTTTGTTCGTAGCCATTGAAGATGACAGAATTGACGGAACTTGAGGCAAAATTAACAAATATTTGTTTTTCTGCATTTAGCTCAGTGAAGATGCCAGAATTAACGGAACTTGACAAAGCAGCCAGCTCGGAGCCTACCAAGGTAGAGTTGGTGGGTATTGGTTCAGCGACTGATTCAGATTCCGATGACACAATACCTGAATTGGAAGATGCAGGTACTCCAGGCACTGTCAGTTTTCCTGGCACGGCTGTCACTGGACTTCCAATTGATATGGTTTCTAAGGCTAAGCAAAGCCGTGGTGAAAAGAAAGCTAGGAAGTTGATGAGCAAGTTGGGATTAAAACCAGTATGTAAATTAATTACTTATATGATTCTCTTAGTTTCCTAAAGATAGTTTTTCTCTTTTGAAAGACAATAATTTGTTCTTGTGCATAGGTACAAGGAGTTAACAGAGTGACCATTCGTAAATCAAAGAACATTCTGTTTGTTATAAATAAACCAGATGTCTTGAAGAATCCAGCTTCAGATACTTACATAGTGTTTGGTGAAGCCAAGGTAAGAAACTTAATCTCTCTGATTATTTACCTTGTATTTGATAATATGAATCACATTTATTTAAATTTTTGTATCATGATGATATTTATTGAAGTTTCGCTTATTGTGAACAGAAATCCATTGTTGAGAAATACCTTGGCAGACTGATTTTATATTTAAAAATTATTTACTTCTGTTCAACTTTACATATGTATGTTTCATATATGGTAAAATTTTTTCCATAGATTGAGGATCTCAGCCAGCAAGCTCAAGTAGCAGCTGCTGAAAAATTCAAGGAACCACCAGTTGTACCAGCAACTGAAGCTGGCGGTAGTACTACAGTAAGTTATATCTGCTTTAGTAACACAATTGTACATCATGTGACATGTAACATCATGTGACATTGTTTAATTTTATTTCTTTATTTAAAAGGTTGTTGCTCCTATACAAGAGGAATCTGAAGAAGAAGTGGATGAAACAGGTGTGGAAGAAAAGGACGTTGACTTGGTGATGTGTCAAGCTAATGTGTCACGAGGGAAAGCTATTAAAGCTCTTAAGAACAATCAAAATGACATTGTTAATGCTATCATGGTGAGTCTTAAAATGTGTATTTGTTTGTTTCATGTGCTTGGATTTTTCTTTCTTTTTTAATGACAATATGATGATTTTGTCAAATGGTTTCGCTCTTATATTTTATCAGAATAGAAATCATGTTGAGCTTCTTGGCAGACTGACTTGTTTTTATAAATGTATATATATGACGAGTGTAGGATTTGGAAGACTTATTCATTTATTTTGTTATTTCAGGAATTGACAATGTGATGAAGCTGTTTAAAAGTAGAGTGTGCTACATGATAGCTCGCGTTGGGAGGTGATAATTTTCAGCTGTACATCATCAGGAGGTACTACTTTTTATTTCATCACATTGAGGAAAGAAAATAATTGTGACATTGTGAATAATTGGTTACTTTGAACGCATCTGTTAATGAACCTCGAAATATTGGATTCACATGTATATACATAATTCATGTAAAAGAAAGAAAAATAAATACATTAAGTACACAACATATTTTCCTGGCATTTTGTCAGGAATAACCAGGTTTGTTCTTTTCAATCAAACTCCCTGCACTGATGCAAGAAATGTATGTGAAAGTATCGTGTTGAATAGAGTAGTCTCAGTGCAGTTAAAAAGAACAAAACTAGTGTTCGAAGAGAACGGTATATGTGCAATGTAGTGTAACAGAAAATGAATTGACTATACCGACTGACGATATCAGATGAGGTAAAGCTGTCTCCATCGGTGCTGTTACAAATAGACCGATGAAGAAAACAGCAGATAGTAAAAATGTAATTTAGAGTACCCATCGATGGTAATCATACATTTATTACGGTTACAGGTTGACGAAATGCAGGTTAAAAGTATCGTCTTGTTATTTTTCCAAGTCTGACCGTTTTCTATGGATATCAAGTAAAACTCATCAAGAATCATGCCAATAGCTCGCGTATGAAACTACATTTAAGGTAAGAAGTAAATACAAATATTAAATAGCGATGTGATAAAAATGATATATTTTTTTCGATAATTTTTATTGTTCTTCAGTTGAAATATTTAATAGATGCATCGAACGAATGCATTTTCATATTATATTCTTCGCATGTCATTTGTGTGTGCAGATTTACGTAAAAAACTAAAGTTTTACTAATTCAGGATATATAATTCTTAATGTAATATATATTATTTCATTTATATTTATTTTTTATTTGTAAAGCCTTTACAGTTTATTCATTTTTTTACATCGCGTACAGATGTCTTGCGCTTCAGGCAATGCAAAGCACAATATTCCTTCGTAACTTTTAGAATACAGAAAAATGTGTTAAAAATCTACTTAGCACTTTCACTTTTTTTATTAGAACTGATCCCCTTTATAGAACACATTAGTCAAGATACAAAATGTTTCTTTCCTATTTACGCGTCATACAATATCAAGTCAGAATATCGCACATCACGCGATTCTCTGATATGACCGCATGAAGAAAAGAAAAAAAATATCGTGACCCGAAGGGAGGGAGAGGGAGGCAATTCCGTTGTGACGCGGCGTGATGTTCGCGGAAAGTTTTATAAGCCGTTTCGCGCACATGTTGTCGGCGGATATTCACGAGATAGAAGAGCGCGAGAGAACGGAACGATGTCGGACAGTGCGATATTACCGAGGGGGATGTGCTCCTACCCTCGATTCCGCTAATATTTGAGATTTTGGTCTCGTATATGACCCGCTATCCGCGGTGACATCTGGCGCGAATCTTAAGGCGCATTATTGCCCGCAAGAAGCGTTCGCAATATTGTCACGTAATAAAGGAGAGCGGTTTGCAGGAGTCGGGAGAGCACCTGGGGCTTGTAAGTGGTCGTATATCCCTTCGCGCGTTTGCGAAGGGATACGCGGCCGGCGAGCGTATTGAAAAATCATTGAAATCCTCAGATTTCGAAATCATTGAGATATATCGGGCGTAACTGAAAGTTTTAGCCGATTCGTTCGAAGAATAGCCGCCGAGGAATGGTCCGACCGTTTAACGTATCTCTCGTCGGTCTCCTTCTCCGTTCGTCCGTTCGTTCGTTTCGCGTTCATGCTGACTAACGTTAATCCAATAACGCGAGGCGAGCTTGGAAAAGATGGGGAGCTTAATCCTCTCGACTTTTCTACAGCGCCAAACTGTTACCGTTGCACCTTTGGACGTGTTACATCGGAGAAGGCGATCATGAATTTTTTCCTCCGCTGTGAGCCTTTTAGACGCTTTCAAGTTATAAAATTTTTATTTTTCAAGAGTCCACATTGAAGGGAAGATTCACGGTTGATCTCTGGATCCTTCGATTGTGCGTCATTTTATCGTTTTTCATACGTTTGAGAGAGAGAGAGAGAGAGAGAGAGAGAGAGAGAGAGAGAGAGAGAGAGAGAGAGAGAGAGAGAGAAGCTGAGAAAATTTCAATTATAATATCAATCGTTCGAGGCGACATACACAGAATACTTGAGTCAAAAGGAAGAGAACGAGGGAGGGACGAAGGAGGAGGAACGCAAAAGGAGACGAGAAAAGGGTCAATCTGGCCGATGCGACTCTGATTGTTCCCTTAACGATCGGCTGACAGCGAAGACGTATGTCAGTGCCATCTGATAATGCGTGTTGCGTTGGTGTGCAGCTCACACTCGTGCGATCCCGTGCACACGCACATGCGTACCTCACGCCGTCGCGTGTACATGTATGGATCGGCGTATATGTTCGTAAATGCTTCGCACGCCGTCGTCCTCGTCTTCGTTGTCGTCGTCGTCGTCGTCGTCGTCGTCGTCGTCGTCGTCGTCGTTGTCGTCGTCGTCGTCGTCGTCGTCGTCGTCGTCGTCGTCGTCGTCGTCGTCGTCGTCGTCGTCGTCGTCGTCGTCGTCGGCGTCGTCGTCGTCGTCGTCGTCGTCGTCGTCGTCGTCGTCGTCGTCGTCGTCTCGCCCCGCGCATCGGGGACATCTTTATAATGTCACGTACAAACCGACTGTCATGTCGCATCATGCTTCACCGATGCGTCGGCCAACGGCCGGAGAAGAGGAACCCGCGGTACATGCCGGTCGATAATCGCCAATCGATATCGTCGAGGCCATCCGTCAATTGGCGCATTCCACGTGCATGTGCACGCGTTAACGCGGACCTTTCGGCAGTGGTGCCGAAGTCGCGAGGTGGAGGGAGAAAAGGAGAGATCACGCGATCGCCGATCGCCGGCGAATTCGCGCGAAAATTATCACTCTCTTCCGTTCTCTTCTTTCGCTACTCGCGGCTGAGAGCGAGAGACGGCTCGTACGAGAGAAATTTTTATTTTTAGATTCGACGGTGAATTGTTTAGCAGCTGTTTTCGATTCTTGCCCAGCTCCTTGCCTTTGCCTCCCAGCTTTGTTTTCATCACTATCAAAACACGAGATAATCTGCGAGGCTGTTAGAGAAAAAATCGACTGGCAAGACAGCAGTTCTCGTGTGATTGATTAACAATGTATCAATCAAACCGAAAGAACGAAATACACTCATCGTGCGCAACAGCTATCAGCGCGCAACAGGCTCACCGGCATCTCTTCCTCTCTCTTTCTCCGCCCTGTGTGCACCTCGAAGAAAATAATAAATCGCTGCATCAAGCGGCTGCGATCGTCGCGAGTAAAATGTATTAACACAGCCGCCGCCCGGTGAGCATCTAATATAGCAATTGTTCTTCTTCATTCGAATTGCGTACGAGGTAATTGAAGGGCGCACCAAATAAAATACGCGCCCTAAGGAGGTACGATACAGCCGTCAGATCTCGCGCTTGAAAGTCAGAACCGGAGGGCAAGAGAAACGCAGGAGAGAAAGAGAAGAAGAAGAAGAAGAAGAAGAAGAAGAAGAAGAAGAGGAAGAAGGTGGAGGATGGAGGAAGCAAACGAAGAATATCGAACGATGGAAGAGAGTAGTCGAAGAGGGTAGGGAGGGACTTGACGAGGAACGGGAAAAGGCGGGAAAGAGAAAGAGAGACGACCAAAGGGCCAAAAAGAGAGGCAGGCAGAAGGTGAGCGCGGCGATGGAGGGAAGGGGGGCTGAAGGAGGAGAGGAGAAGGTAAGGATAAGAAGAGACCTATCGGGCCATGTGGCAGGCGCAAACGGTGTGAGTAATGGCGTCGACCAATCGCTCCCAGCTCTAAAACACGAACGCGTCGGCCGCCTGCCTCCCACCCTTCCTCGCGCGAACGCGTATAGTAATAACGAGCCGTCTATCATCGTCGGAATCATTATCATCGCCGGATCCGCGGTCCTCGTTCTCCTCTTCCTCCTCCTTCTCGTCGTCCTCCTCCGGCCGCTTGACCGGCTTCTCGTCTTTCGTCTCTGCCCGTCAGGGGCGTAACTACGCGGAGACTTAATGAGACTTAAGCTCCGGCTCTCCGACTTGTCAAGAAGCATCGCGGGATTCATCTCGCTCCTTGATAATCCGTCGATTTGCTCGAGTTCAGGAAGAGCGGGAGCACAAGACGAAGCGGGAGATTCGAAAAACCACCTGAGCTGCGATCGTACACGCTTTGCTCAGCAAAATGTATAAATTTCGAACGCGCGACCTGTATAATTTAGAGATTCGAAGTACGAACAGAGATGGGATCTGTAAAATTGA
Source organism: Harpegnathos saltator (assembly GCF_003227715.2). NCBI lineage: Eukaryota > Metazoa > Arthropoda > Insecta > Hymenoptera > Formicidae > Harpegnathos > Harpegnathos saltator. The sequence goes on along the minus strand of NW_020229873.1, from coordinate 509,550 downwards.
ACGTTCAATCGGATGGATCGGAAATGTAAAATGTGTAAAGCGTGAAGGAAACAAGACCGATTTCCGTCGACATGTCTTTGCGCGTCGCCGTCAGGAAAGCCGAAGAATCATTAGCTGCGGATCCCTCAAGTCTCATTATCCGTCCCTGCCTTTTGCTTCCTCACTTCCAACTTATCAGTCAGCGACGTGACGGCAGGGTGGGAGGGTGTCCAAAAAACGAGGGGGATTTAATGACAAAATTATACCGAAAGAGTGCAGCTTCGATGTTCATGAAGAAGATATAATACTTTCTCGGGCAAGAGAGCGGCTTTATCTCGAGCGCGTGTTACGTTGATGAAGATGATCAGTCGCGCGAGTTCGCGCGAGCGCCGCGACCGCACTGCGAAAAATGTTGCGTTAATTGTAAATTGCGTCGGGCAGCGGCCGCGCGCGTGCGGGAAAAATTACTTGCGCCCGCGCATGTTGGCGTGATAACGAGCGATTACGATTCGAATAGCGATAAACACGAATCGATTGCGCGTGCGCGTGCGCACACACACACACACACACACACGCCCGCGCGCTACGTACGCGATCGGTAAACCCTGTTGAAATTTTACCACTTTTGGAATCTACGGTTCTGCTCCGCGTAAAAAGCTCTCGTTCTCTCGCTCGCGTTTATCACATCTTCGAACGCCGGCGAAAAACTTCCCTCTTACTGCTGAGCGTCTCTCTGCACATTTGCATCCACTTCAGGTGTGCGCGTCCTGTGGTGCAATTTATGTTGCGTACAATGTGCTAAATTCGCGTTCGATTTCGTTACGCGTACCGTTCTCTCTCTCTCTCTCTCTCTCTCTCTCTCTCTCTCTCTCTCTCTTTCTCTCTGCGACAAACCTCCAGCACGTCACGCAATCTTACGCGACACAGAAGTCGCGTACTCGTACTTAACGACGCGACTCACGTGTGCAACGAATGCCCGATTATACGTCATGGTCGATCGACGGTGCAATAATAATCGATGCGCCGCGCTACCCACGGCCATCATTTAGCACCTTGTTATTACGGAAATCGATTCAATTTCTCACGGTTAACAGTGCGCTGTTATCTTCGTATATTATGGTAATGAAGACAGTGGCGCTCGGTGGAGAGCATCGAAGTGCGTATCGAAAGCGAGAAAGAGAGAGAGAGAGAGAGAGAGAGAGAGAGAGAGAGAGAGAGAGAGAGAGAGAGAGAGAGTAGGGAAGGAGGGAAAGAGGGAAAGAGCGAGAGAGGAAGAAAGAGAAATCGATTGATTCGGATCTGCCGCTTATTAAAAAAAGAGGAAAAAGGAAAGACGAGGCGCGCAATAAATTCTATAAGGTATGCGCGATTAAAAGTACTCGCGCTCGCGCTCGCCTCTCTGCCCGTGCAGGATACAATCGCGAATGATCGGAGGAAGCAGCTGATATATTGCTAGGCTACGTGTACAGGTCGATGCACGAACCGATTACGATCGAACGTTACTCTTTGTCCTCCCTCTCTTTCTCTCTCTCTCTCTCTCTCTCTCTCTCTCTCTCTCTCTCTCTTTCTCTCTCTTCGGGCGTGGACCGTACGTTGATAAAATTTCAATTTATCGTTGCGTCGTCGGGATATCTAAGAAGGACAAAATAGAGGATGCCCCATGAGAGAGAGAGAGAGAGAGTAGAATGGAGAGTCGCCCCTTCCTTCGTTCGCTGTCGTGACATCCGAGAGTATTCGCGATACCGACCGCGCGTTACCTGAGGCGGCCTGTACAACAAAATGTAAACGCGAGCCCGCAAAAATGTAAACTGACCGCGGCGCGATCGATTATCCGCATCGCGATTGCTCATCGCGGCACTGATTACCGGTGAGATTGGCGAGCCGAAGAGAAAGAGAGCGAGCGAGAGAAGCGGTGAGTGAAAGAGAGGAGGACACATACACGCAGAGAAAACGGCGGAGAGACAGAGAGGAAGTGATAAAACGGGAGGGAGAGAAAAAGAGAGGGAGAGAGAGAGAATTAAATTTTGATCGTGTTTGTGAAATCGTTGTTTTTGCGAAATCACACGTTCGATCACATAGATTTGCGTGTTGTGATAGAGACGATAACGTAATATGCTACCACATGAGGACTTGTTAATCACGCGAGTACACACAGGCGTCAAAATTTGTGTTCACGCACGTACAGAGAGAGAGAGAGAGAGAGAGAGAGAGAGAGAGAGAGAGAGAGAGAGAGAGAGAGAGAGAGAGAGAGAGAGAGAGAGAGAGAGGGAGGGAGAGAAAGAGAAGGGTTTTGAAGCGGCGATGTAACGATGAACGATGGCGATGCATCATGAATAAGTCGAACGTCATAATATTATTGTCCAATGTGTTGTATCTGGCGCCGCGGTGATGTGTACGCATGTACACACACACATACACACCCACGCACGCACACCAATGTCCGTGTCTCTTCTCCGACATTGGCGACATCGCGGATGGAAAGGACGACGAGGCAAATTCGACAAGATGGGGCGACTGCTTTAATCGTTCGACAATAACGAGAAAATTATACCGGGAGCAGCAAGAGATACGCGAGTCCGGGTAAATGATGCGTTTTTGATGACGGACTTCATTTTATCGTCCCGATGAATCGCGACGACGACGACGACGACGACGACGACGACGACGACCGTGCCGTAATCTGCCGTTGCGTGTAGTATCAATTTAGTCGCGCGGTAATTGGAGCGATAAGTAAACTACGCGTTTCGCAATCGCCGTCGGTTCACTATAATCCGTATGAAATTACCTTCTTCAAAAAGAGGGTGATAGAAGCAAAAAAGCGGCAAGTTCGGTCGAATGGAACACTGTACACTGAGAAAAAATTGTATTAAAATTAAACAGATCTTTGTTCGAATACGACTGTGAATAAATTTATTCAAATTAAGCGACTAATTTCTAAAATGAAATACAGAGGTTCTCTGAGTGTAAACTTTTTTCTGGAATTTTAGAAAATAATTGCTTAATTTAAATAAATGTATTCACAGTCGTATTCGAACAAAGATTTGTTTAATTTTAATACAATCTTTTCTCAGTGTATAAAATGAAGGAGTAAAGGAACGAACGAAGGGACGATGAGAAATTCATTAAGCTTCCCGAGAAGTTGCGTCCCAGGATGATGTCACGGATTAAAATGTCTCGGGACTTAATAATTCCAATTTCAAATTTATAATTTCGCGGGACCTCGTGCGTCACCCTGACGCGGGACGCTGTCGTGAAATCGCCTCTTGATCTCGCTTTTTAACCGTGATAATTTTCGTCTTCGCCGGAAGAAAAGAGGAGGGCACAACGCGCGCGACTGCAGTGATGGTGATGATGATGACGGTAGTGTCGGCGATGGCCGCGTAGTATCGCCGCGCGGACGCATGTCAAATTGCGATATTGTGGAGAAAATTGCGTCGCGGAACAAAGGAGGAAACGCGGCGTACGAGAATGATTCGCCCGTAGGGACCGTCATCGGCCATGTTTGAGCAGCCGCGCCGCGCGCGCGCGCGCGGCACCTCATTCCGCTCCGCTCCGCTCCTTGCTCGGCTGCCGTTCTACAAAGAAACTCCGAACAATAACGCGATACGATCTTGACGCGGGCAATAAACTATACCATTCCATTATTACATTTTTACCCGCCTCAGCGTGTCCCGCCGGGACAAGGAGGCAAAGAGGGGAGGGTGGGAGAGGAGTATGCGCTCGCCGATTGTGTAATGCGCGTGCGATGCACACGCAATCGCAATGACGCTCGTTATTGCTGTCCGGTTTTACCTCCTCGTTCGGTCGACGACGGTGACGAAAAGATGCGCGCGATGATTTATTGGCAATATCGGGCTGTTTGTTTAACTGCAAAATTATTTATATTTCTGGATAACTCGATTAGAGTCTCCCCCACCTTTAGAAAGTGACTTCGCACTCCGAAGGGAGGAATTAATTTTTGACGGACCGAGAGGGGAACATTGTCAATATCACTGTGAAATATAGTCGTTGTCGCTGCTAAGCGTATCTTTTTGTTGTTCCGACAAAAGTGTGGCGGTAGCGATATGTTGTTCTTTACTGAAGGACATCAAGCCGGTAGACACTGTTTATCTCCGAGAGGAGACAGCTTCTTCGATCCCCGCTCGTTTTTCCTCGCTGTCTTAATTCCCGGTAACTCTCCAAGGACGACGACCGCAACACTCGCGGCGCTTATCGGTTTTTGCGTCCGCTCGAAATTTCCCGCCGCGGATCGACGCGCACAGCCTCTCGCCGGCGCGGCGTGGCGCGACGACCCGGAGGAGTCCTTGCCTCCCTTGCGATCCCTTTCGGCCGTAAAACTTAGGATGGGCGTGGAATTAGCGAACTGCCGCAAATGGTAGAGCGCTCGGACGGTCCCGCGGGGGGAAATCGGACTTGGCTTATTTCTCCTGGAAATTATCTTGAAAATGCCTCTTTCCACCGGCACGACCGGCGTTCGCAATATGGCGGATTTCGTAGGAGAAGCCCGCGCGCTTCCCCGATCGCGAGAAATTCTCCCCCTTTCTCGGACTCTCCGGAGTCGACCGACCGGCGAGCCTGTTCTTCGATAAACGATAAGTGACAAATCTCGAGCATTTCGAGCGTTCTGCGCTGTCTCAGTTATTTTGGAATTTGTAATTCTTGCAATTATCGAAATATATATCGCGGAAGTTTCACTCGCGCGCGATGCGACTTTCTTCCGACGAGTCGTTTGCGAACATTCGGTAGTGAATGAAGCATCGTGCGGCACAGAACTCTCGCCGATGTTTGTGCTTTTCACAAACGTGGGGATAATTATTCCGTAGCTCTTTAGAAATGTCACCCCTAAGAAGACATCGGTGTCTTTGAGGTTCACAGGTCCGTTTTGCCGCAAACCCTAATAGATCACCAAAGGATCAGAAATTCTACGCCATCTAATTCTTTTCGGTCAAATTTCTCTCTTTCGTTTTTTTTGTTTCCCCTCCGAGCAACAAAGGGAACAAAAACGCGCCGCAAGTGACGCAAGTCAGGCACGAGGGATGATGCGTGCTGCGCGACACGTTTAACAGATTTATCGTCTCGCAGGATCGGCTTAATGTGCAACCGTTCGGCTCTCTCCGTTTTATCCTCTGTATTTAATTTATATCTTAACGGCCTCTTGAAATATACGTCGCTCGCTATCTTAAGCCGAGTCCGCGCTGCGATATTCGCGGTGACGATGACGGTGTAATCGATGAATCGTCCCGATTAGATCTCGCCACGGGAAAGGGTGACATCAGAGCGCGCGATAGATTCTGATAGATTAACATGTTCGCGACGCGTTATCGATACCGAGTTCGCGCGTCTCTCTCTCTCTCTCTCTCTCTCTCTCTCTCTCTCTCTCTCTCTCTCTCTCTCTCTCTCTCTCTCTCTCTCTCTCTCTCTCTCTCTCTCTCTCTGTCTGTCTTTCTCTCGCGCGCGTCGCCATTAGCTATCCCCGCACGTCCGGCAATTACAGTCTGTCGCCCCGGGGCGATTCGTGACCGTAATAATGGCGATAAGCCCCGGAGGAAAATTCGGCTCTTTCGTTGAGTTATTTACGGCGGCGGCATTGTGTCTCTCCGTGCGTTCGATCGCGATCGCGCGCGCGCGCCACCGAGAAGCGACTTTATTGAGTCGTCGTCCGTCGACACGACGGTCTCGTGTACGAATGAAGAATTGATGATGCGACTGGCAACAGGTCGGGATCGTAGATGCGCGATGACCGGCCGCGCGACGATGATATATTAAAACATGACGGATTTTTGACATTAATATAGCTCGGCGAATCGAGCGTATCGAGAGGTTCGCGTCGACTCGTCCAAGAGAATTGTTCGATTATTCGAGCACTTGACTACCGCGAACAGTCCCAATCGACCTGACGAACTCGCGTATTGTCTCGATGGTATATCTTGCTCGTCTCGGCAATTGAAATTCACAGAAAACTCTCGAGCACGACTTACTTATAAAAACTGCCTGCTGCGATGAAGGCGCACTCGCGCAAAGCGGACGGAGGTATCCCGACGTGAACCGATCGACGTTCGCGAGAGGTTAAAATTAGCTTTCGTGCTTCCTCCCGACTTTCGGCGATAAGGGGGAATGAGAAAGAGAGATGGAGAAAGATCCGCGCAGAGCTCCTCCGACAGAGCTCGTTCTATCCTCAGTCGGGGCATCAATTCGGGCAGGTAGCGTCGGGTCTTTGTAAATTACACACGTACAAGAGCGGCGCATCATCCCGTCCCGTGGGGCCCTCGCCGCCGTTGTCAACCACCATACACGGCAACAAATTTATACGTCGCCGCCCCGCGGTTTTCCCACATAAGCGGACAAACGGGGAGTGGTAAAAGATACGGGTCGAGGAGCAAAAGAGCCGAAAGACATCGTGCCTCGGGTAATTACATGCCCCGGGAGAGCCCGGCAATGGGATCCGACAAACACGCGCGGTTAGGAGTAGGTGGTTAAGGTTTAGGTGTACTCGAGGAAGGGAGATAGGGAGAGGGAAGGTTCGGAGGGACTCCGCTTGGTTGGGCCCGGCGGCGGCGGCGGCGGCGGCGGCGGCGGCGGCAGCGGCGGCGGCGGCGGCGGCGGCGGAGGAGGAGGAGGAGGTGGTGGAGAAGGCGAAGGGGAGAGACAGAGAGAAAGAGAGAGAGAGAGAGAAAGAAAGAGAGAGAGAGAGAGAGAGAGGAGAGGTGGTGGATTTACCTCTATATACGCTGCTGTGACGGGCGAGGGGCGAGGGAAGAGCACGGTAAAGGGAGGAGGGAGAGAGGAAAGAGGGCCTCTCGCAGCGAGAGCACTATATTACATCATTGGCGGCCATTTTGGACCACCCAAGTCGCTGTCAGAGCATAAAAAATATGAAGTTCTTTTAGGGCCGCCTTTTTTCCGTGCCGCCAGCAGCACGGCTCCGCCGTTCGGAACGTACCGTAACGGAGAAAGGAGGTGCGAAGGAGAGGGCCCGAGGAGGCTGACGGTCGCGGGAGCGAGATGACGAGAATGGGACAGAGGGAAGAAGAGCGAAAGAAAGAGAAAGAGATAAAGAGACAGATAGAAAGAAAAAGAGAGAGAGAGAGAGAGAGAGAGAGAGAGAGAGAGAGAGAGAGAGAGAGAGAGAGGGGACGAGAGAGAGCTAGAAAGAGCTAGAGGGATCAGGATAGAAAGGCTAAAAGAGGGTGAAGGAGGCAGGTGCGGGAGGAAGAGTGCGAGAAAGAGAGAGAGAGAGAGAGAGAGAAAGAGGAGGACAAACTCCAGAGCCGAGGCGAAGATTCGTGGAGCATCCGTGAAGAGAGAGACAGGCGGAGGAGAGAGTTGTGAGGATCGCGTTCTCGGAGGACGATACGAGAGAGAGAGCGGGCGAGAGGACGGAGGTGTTCTCCTATGGATATAGATTTAGAAAACAAGGCGCGGCCAAAAGTATGAGGAAGCGGATCGGGAAGGTGGATGGCAAGGAGGAAAGATCAGAGAGGAGAGCCGTGGGCGTGAAGAGGGCGAGAGGTCCGGTGGAGAGAGCGCGTGAGCGTTCGAAGGAGCAAGAGGGAGGACGAGGGGTGGAGAAAGTCCCAGTGGTGGTATACGCAGACCCGGGGAAACGGGGTAAGTGAGTGACGATAGCTAGGGGATTATGACGTAAACACGAAGAAAGGAGGAATACTCGAGGTGGGTGTATTGTTGCGAGCGGAGAAACGCAAGGGTGTCGATCGACGGTCCGAAGCAGGACGCGCGGTGGGCACGCGACACTCGTCGTCGCGACTGGGGGCTTCGTTGCATCGATTATGAAACGCCACGGGTGTAGCGGAAACGGAGACACGAGGAAAAAGAAAGAGAGAAAGAGAGAGAGAGAGAGAGAGAGAGTGAGTGAGTGAGTGAGTGAGTGAGTGAGAGAGAGAGAGGGGGGGGGGGGAAGAGCGAGAGAAGAAGACAGAAAAGGGAGAATGGTGTGGTTGTCCGACGCGAGGCGAGGCGAGTATGCGACTCGCGCCAAGTGTTCGTACTGAAACGTATCGCGGAAGTACGGGAGACAGAGACAGATAGCCGGAAAAAGAGAATCGCTTAGGTTACGAAGGGCAAGCCGCGGCCCGAGCGAGTAGATAAACGAAGGGGGTGGCGCGGGCAGGGGCGGCAGCAAGAAGGGAATGCGACGCGCCGCAGATAAACCGACAGGGAGATAGGGAACGAAGGGCCAAGGGAATTCACCGTGCGCGGTGCGAAGGGCGAGTGAGGTATTCGCCGCGATAAGGCGAAGAGGAGGTGAGTCGGCCGAGAGAGCGGGATGAAATAACAGAATTAAACGGATAGTTCTAATAGACTCAATCGAGCGGGACCCCCGCGTCGGGACAGTTTCGATCCGCGAACATTACATGCCGATATTATATTCCCGTGAATTCTTCGCGTCACGAGGAATCTCTCCGGGAATCTCGTCAACCATCGCTTTCGCTTGTCGCGGTCTACGTCGCCCGTCGGGAGGAATGGATAAAACAAATTGGATAAGCATAGATGAGCGATACGGTGGCTAGCGAGGAAGTCCGAAGAATGTAAAGGCCAGTGGAGAAAGAAAGAGGGAGAGAGAGAGACAGACAGACAGACAGACAGACAGAGAGAGAGAGAGAGAGAGAGAGAGAGAGAGAGAGAGAGAGAGAGAGAGAGAGAGAGAGAGAGGGAGGGAGAGAGGGAGGGGGGGGGAAGGTGAAGTGATATATGTAAAGAATAAAGGATCGAATAAATTAAGAAAAAGACGTCCCGCGCGCGTAATTTGAGAGGAAGAGAGTCTTGAGCGTGTTAAGGCGCTTTGAGAAAGGGCGAGAACGAATGGAACCTGCGAGGCGAAGGAACAGGAAGATAGACGAAGGCAGAGACGGATAGGTGGTTGGTAAGGGAAGCACTTAGGCCGTGAAGGGCACAGGAGGTAGAGAGAAGGCCGCAGGCCGTGCTCGCGCGCGAAGAACGTAAAAGAAAGATATAGGTAGTTGGTTCGGGTTAGATCGTTTCGACCGCCATACTGCGGCCGAGCTCCCTCGGCTTTTTAGCTATACATCGCGCATTCCCCAGCGTGTATTTTTCTCAAGTACGACAAACTATTATGCGCGCGGATCTCTCGTGTCATTGTACTCGCGAATACACATGCGCACGTGCGCGTGTGTGTATTCGTTTCAATGGAACACGTCGAGTCGAACAATAGAGAGATTTTCGTCGGTCGCTTTTCCGACGACGCCGATTATCACGGGCGATCGGTCATCATTTCCATCGTTTATTTCATTTTTTTTTACTTTTATTTTCTTATATATCTTCAACTCGTATTTGTTTCTCGCGTCTCATTCATTCGTCACGCCAAGAACATTGGCTCCTTTACGCTCGTTACGCGGCTGACTGACGATAAAGAGGCGCGAGTCCGCGCGGCGCATTAAGCTTTCCCAGATGCAAATGCGCGCGGATGTCTGTTTGATGTCGATTGCCACGCATGATCGGCTACGTCTCGAAATTATAGGTGGGTAAACGGCTCGCGGCTCGGCTACACACCAGCGTGTAATCCGTCCTGTTTGTTATGACGACGCCGTTTTGTTTCTGTCGCTTGTTTTGCCACGGCCGGCCGACGGATGAGACGAGAGAGACGAGAGGCGAGAAGGCAAGGAGAGTGGCCTGTTAGAGAGGAGAATGCATCTCGTCTTCTCGAGAGAGAGAGAGAGAGAGAGAGAGAGAGAGAGAGAGAGAGAGAGAGAGAGAGAGGGCGAGAGGGAGAAGGAGAGCTCGCACAGGGTGATTCATCTCGGAATGATTGAACGAGACGGGCTCGCACGTTCGCGTGAAAGGTGCACGCAATTTGGCGCCAACTGTCCGCTCCGTGTACCTAATTAGGGCTCTATAATTTTATTCTACCGTTATAATCTCGAGATTGTAGATTGCCGCGCGCCGCACTGACAGATTTCGACGTTAATGCTGATAAACATATCGCTTATCGATTACCGCGTTGTTATTTATCACTGCGCGGAAATTGTGAGACGTGTGTACGCGCGAGACGCGGGGAACGAGGAGTCGCGTGTCGCTTTGAATCACCATCGAGAGACTTCGTCCGTCGTTTCATCCTGCCGTTTATCGGCCAACTTCAGCGACGAGATAAAATCATCGCTGCCGTCGTCACAGCGGAGTTGACTCACCTGAATTTTCCTCCGCTGACGTTCGTAATCCTTACGTTTCATCTCGCCACTTTCTCGCACAGCCGAAAGGCGATGATCCACCAACGTGTCAGATCCGCGAGGAAGAAACCAATACGCGATTAATAATCGACGTTATCCAGCGCCGCATCATTTATCGAGGAGAGCTCGTGCTCCGTGGAAAATTAGATCGACAGGACGAGGAGCGGCGACGGCGAGCGTTCAAGGTCGGTGCGTGCGCGGTTAAACGATATATATTTCTTAAAACATGAGTTCGGATAAAAAGCGTAATTAATCCTTGCCAACTATCAGACGATACGAGAGACAGAGAGATAGGGAGAGCGAGGGAGGAGGGGGGAAGGGAAAAGAGGAAAGAGAGAGAGAGAGAGAGAGAGAGAGAGAGAAAGAGGACTCACGAGCCGGATGTTCCCGCTGCTTTATTATTAAAATCGGACGGGCGGAGGTGACGCACCCTGCGCGCCAATTTATTCCGTCAAGGCGAGCGGCCTTGGTCGACGATGGTGGACGATGTACGCGCGCGAAGATGAAGGTGGTGGTACGATCAAGTCATTCCATTATCTGAATTGAGTGCTGCGCGTGGGTACCTGCAATCAGCTTTTTGTTTCTTTCCGTTTTCGTTTTATCTTCCTTTTCTCTCTCTCTCTCTCTCTCTCTCTCTTTTTCTTTCGCTCCATTCTCGGCCTCACCTCGCGCGTCTCGCATCACGCCCTCGAGATCTCACCGAAATAAGTATACCGAGAGGAGAGGAGACTTTCTCGCTCGCGGCCGTCTCTTACGATGCGTCGAGAGAGAAAGAGAGAGAGAGAGAGAGAGAGAGAGAGAGAGAGAGAGAGAGACAGGGGAAGAGAGAAATCTCTCTCTCTCTCTCTCTCTCTTTTTCGTTCTCTCGAGCGATGCGGCACGCAACGGCCAGATATACTCTGTATTTTTCTGCGCTCAAGCCGCCTTTCTTCTCCCTGTCAAAATACTCGCGCCTTCTTCCGACATATCGGCCGACTCGTGTAATCAGCGGGGCTTACTTTCAACTACTTAAGCGTTTCCGTTTAACGATTTCTCCTTAACGACACCGTCAGAAACATCGTGGACGAGGAATCGGAATTAGCCGGCGGTGATCAGGTCGGGGTGAGCGAGAATGCACCTCGCGCTGGACGATACACACCACATCTCAGATGGCGATATCGCGGGGTCAGCAGGCGCCAATATCGTTGAACGTTTGCAGAATTCGATACCGAAGCAGTTTCGACATCGTGCCGTCGTGCGGTTTCCGGCCGGCCGGCCGGCCGGCCGGCCGATACCGAGCGGTATCGTCGCTGCAATCTGCGCCGTCCGCGCTTCCTTCATCCTCCGCGCCTCGTGGCTCGGAGGAGTAATAAAGCCGGCCGAATTACGCCATCATTAGATCCAAATTGGGATTAAAATATTGCCTGCTAATAAGAATCGCGGCGAACGCTCGCTCCTCCGCTCTTGCGCATAATTGCATTATTATGCTATCCCTTTTAACGGAGAAATTACCGTCCCTTGCCCTCCCACCCCCTCCGCCCCGGCTCGTCTTCGCCTTCGTCGTCCTACTCTTACCGCGAGAGGCCATGCTTCACCACGTCGTACCTATCTACCTACCTACCTACGCACATACGTACGTCCGCGTACTCTCCTCGTCGGCCCCGTCGATGCGAGAAATTATGCATCCTCGCGCCACTTTAAAGCGGCAATTACCTTTTGCCCCGAAATAACGCCGCGTCTCTCCCTCTCCTGCTCGTGCGTCTTCTCTCTCTCTCTCTCTCTCTCTCTCTCTCTCTCTCTCTCTCTCTCTCTCTCTTCCTCTTCCTTTCTCCAGTCCGCGCGGCACCTATTAAAAAAATCCATCTCTCGACTGCTTCTTTTTGGAACTTTATGAATCACCACGCACGCCACGCGTGTGTGCCGTCCTGTTTTGCTCCTTCCCCGCGAGTTAATTCGTCTTCAATTAGGCGAGACCGTGCGTCGCCGTATCCTGCGAGCTGCAGTCGCTTCGCGAAGCGTCGGCCCTTTTGTTGCGCATATCGCGCTCGTGAAGTCGCAAACGGCGAAGGTTAAACGACGCGCGCGCGCGCCCACGTGTATCCTCCGCTTTGATGATGTATTCACTGACCAATCGCCGTAACGTCCCACTAAATGTCACGCGACTTTTACAGCCGCGGTGCGGCGCGGCGCGGCGGTGCGTCATTACTCAATTCGCGTCTCGCGGGGAGAAGTAGCCGCGAGGAAGTTAACAGCGGCGGCGGGACAGTCAAAGGGCTCGGCGCGACGAGGGAAAAGCGCAAGTAACCGGGAGGCTGTTCAAGGAGAGTAGAAGTACGAACGACCGTTATAATCGCAGACTTTCGTTACTTTCGTTGGCTCGCGACACTGTCGGGATCGGTCGGCCGAATCGTTTCGCGTCGGCGCGAAGCGAACGTTAGTCTTACGTCGTTGACGGATAAAAAGGGGCGTAAGAAATTATAGTAATCGTCGAAATTGTGTTTCAACGCGACGTTTGTTACTTTAGTTTGCTGCCGGATGCGCAGACACGCATGTACGTACACATGCGTGCACACACGCACACATGCGTGTGCCACGTACGACGCGGGCCTGCATTCCGCGAACAAGACATTTAATTGACTTTACATCTCCGATAATAATTAGCGCCGCGAGTAGCTACGGCGCGTTGCGCTTGGATAAACACGTGTCCCGACGAAATTACCCGGTATGCCTCTTAACACCGTCCAATTAATAAATAGCAATTAAACGCGCGGCGTACAAACGGCGTACAAAGCGGCTGCGCGGCGCGCGGGAAAAGCGCGGTGCGCGAGAAATCAATTTATTACGTCGAACGTGTTTATTTGCAGTTTATTCGCGCATCGTCGCGCGTGGAACACATTAAGCGACGGCGTAATTCGTAACGCTCCCATCTATTTCGTTTCGTCATGTTTCGCATCGCGCACCGGCACCGGCATCTCCGTCGGTAACTTTTCGTTACCCCCCTCCCCCCCCCACCTCCCCTCGTCGTCGCGTCGCCCGCGAACTTTCCGCCGCTGCGACGAACGACGGCCTACTTATTTTATGGATCGCGATAGAGCTTTCCTAATTGCGTGTAGCGGCAGCGGCGGTGTATCAGAGTCCGTTTTAATTTCCGTTCCAGCGTATTGTAATTAACCGGCTAATTACCGGGCGCAGCCCGGGAATTCTTGTTCGCGCTGCGTTTCGATAGGCATGCGCGGCATACCGCGACCGTAGCAATTTTCTGCTTACGGACGCTAATTATCTCGCAAGCCGTTGAAGGACAAAAACCAACAGGATCTACATATTTCTCGTTAGGAGCGCTCTCGTCTCTATCTCGAATCTACCTGCGCGTCCCGACGAAAATTGTGTCAATCATACCTGCGCGTGACGCACACACACACCACGTTGTACGATTATTCCGATTAAAATATTTCAAATACATTGTGCGTCGAGAATCTTTCTCGGCGAGACACGCGACAATCGATATGACTTTCCTCCTTCTCTTCCAAACTTGGAGGAATCTACCTATCTATCCAATTTCTCCATTAATTTCTCGCTTGCGGTCGATCAGTCTCACGACGTTCGTCACGCTCAGTTGTCTCTCAATCTCAATCAACTGCGAATCGATTTCCACCGCTGCGATTTTATCCTAATTAATTCCGCCTCTCGATCTCGACGCTGCGCCGCCATTTCGCGGATCGGTCGGGCGGAGCTCGCGACCGATTTAATAGGAATCGCGATCCGTCGCACGATGTGTCCCACGCGGCGGCGGCATTCGACGCGCGTTTTTCCGCGGCCGATGGCGCGGTGCGTGCGCGAGATTCCCGCCGTGTTCCGCGCACGCACCGCGAAAACCGCTTTTAATCGGAGCCTCGGTCGCGCGTTCGCGCGTCCGACTGTAATTGGCGGTAATTGCGAGGGCGCGGGGACCGAGAATTCGCGCCTCTCTCGCGTCGCGACTGCTCCGAATACTTGGCGATCGGATAAGCACATCGGTTAGCCAAATACGGCGAACGCGACGGCGATCAGCGCCGTTTTCCCGCGCGAGTATCGCCTTTCGTCGTTCCTCTCGTCATAAAACCTCCTCGCCGTCGCCGTCGCCATCGACACCGGCATCGGCACCGCGCTCGTTTCTGGGGGGCCGTGCTCGAGGAATGCGTGCTCCAGGTCGCCGGGTGGAGTACATAAAACGCTCGGTAATGCCACCCTTTAACGGAGCGGAGAGTACATTAACGCGCGGCCGAGCTATTGAAATCGACCGGGAATAATTTGTCGCGCGGTGATTTTTCAACTCGGCTTGCCTCGAAAGGGAAATGAAAATTCCCGACACGCCTCATGTGTGTACTAATTTCTAAACGATCATTCAGGTGAATAATCCGACTATGTTATCTTGGATTCTCTCGGGCCAGAGTTTTAGGCCATTAATTATTACGGCTGTAACAACGGGACTCCGTCGCGAGTCTCGTTGACCGAGGCTCGAGCAAAAATCGAATACAGCGGCCCGGCTTTTGTGCTTGCGCGGATTGCGCCAAGTGGCGTAACGTCGTATTTGTTTAAGTTGGAACCAGAACGCGTCGACGGAGCCGCGCGATCGTATCCTTTGTTTCCTCACCTTTAGCCCGACATTCAATCGCGCAATGAGTATCGCAAGCGCGGCCAGCCCGCGGACTCGTTTCTCCACGATCGCCGCGAAACTCGAAATCTTTATTCCCGCGCCCTAACGTGCGATAATTAATCCCCGTACTGATACACGGCGATAAAGCGGAATTTATTCCTCTCGCATGACGAGAACGGAACGAGCTGGAAATACGAGACGCGAGGCGAGTTCCCGTGGTATATCCACCACCACCACCACCACCACCACCATCGGCTGCGTCGCTCGCCATTTTGTTGCTGTGTGATGCAGTTAGGCTGCAATTACGCGCGCCCTGATAATTGTGCCGCGGTATTTACACCGTTTCGCAGCGCGACGGGGCTTTTATGTTGGCGGAGCGCGCGCGGTGGTATCGACGCGGCGATTAACGTCGGAATTTCGACCGGGCGATTCTAAATTCACAGCGACGGCACCGTCGAGGCGTGTTCTTGCGATGGCTGCGAACTTCTTCGAGGGCGCGCTCGTGTGTCAGCCGGTTAAGATCGAGGACTTCGCCTGGGGCTTAATAAGTGTCTCAACCCTCGCCGCACCAAGTCGGCCTTCTCTAACTCGTTGTCTTTCTTTTCTGCAGGGTGCAGATTTCTTTTTACTGAGATGGCTTATTTTAAGGGTCAATCAATAAAACGCGGCGCTACAGCCTCGATTGATAGATTCGATCGCCTCGCGCTTCCCCGGATATTTTGCCACACGATTCGCCATGAATATCGATTTCCCGTGTGACCTCGCGGAAAATATTGTCGCTTCGGCAATCGTGGAGAATCGTGTCGCACACTCGATCGTTTCGGAAGTCATTTCCGTTCGATCTTAAGCGCGACATGACCGCGCAATAGACAAAGTTGTCGCTTTCGCAAATGGAAAAGTGACGCGATCGGACTGCTCGTCGAAAGTCTGGAACTCGAGAGAGAAAGAGATAGAGAGAGAGAGAGAGAGAGAGAGAGAGAGAGGGGGGAGGGGGGGGGGCGAAAAATAAAAAAAGAAGAAAAAGCACACACGGGCGCGGAAGATATCGCGGGCGTGTTGCACTCGGCGGCATCGGGAGCGATATCGGAACGGAAAGTTTAAACATTAAAAAGATCCGGACGGTCCCCTCCCCCCTAGCCCGGCCACCGCCGACGTTCGGAAACTTGAGACCGGCGGGCACCGGACGGTGATCTAATCTGCCGGGATTTATCCTCACCAGCCCCCTTTCGGCGCCATAATATCCGCGGCGCAGCTGCTGCCGTTTCGGCGATCCTTTCTGGTAGGCGGCGACTTATCTCTACTTTACGACTGACTACGTTCGACGCTTAACGTCCCGGGGAATCCACCCGGTGGTACAACCGAGATAAAATGGTGGTCCGCCGTCCGTTGGTGGCCATTTTGGGTCTAATTAATTGGTGGGACGTTGCATCGACTACACGCCTCGGCCGCGCGCGCGGCCATCTAATGTCCCCGACGGCTCTTCTCTCTTTAATGTATTCGGATGTATACCTGCCCGCACATCGCGGCCGAGGTTATCACTATCGATGAGCTTGTAACGTTCGCCGTTGAGCGATTGACGTTGACGATGATCTCGGTGGGGGGGGACTCTTCCTTTCTTTTCTCGCGCGTTACACCCGAGAAAGTACGTCGAGGGTGCATTTTACGCGTCAGCGGACTTTTGTTTGCCCCGAATTCTGCGGCCGCAGAATCTACAGTTCTTCAGAGTGTCGATAGGACGAAGATCGGTAACGAAAGGTAGCGATTCACACACGCCTCATCGAGAGGGTCGCGGCTCGAGTATCTTCAAGAAGGGTGAGAAACCATCAATGGATTCTCGCTCCGATCGAGTGTTGCGGAATGATCGAATTGAGAATTTTTTTCAATTTCGCGAATAAGACGAAAGTCGCAACGAAAGACAGCGCTTTAACACGCCTTATCGAGAGCCTTATTGAGCTAGATCGCATGCGAATGCACGCACGCACGCACGCACGCACGCACGCACGCACGCACGCACGCACGCACGCACACCAGCACGGTGAAACCGGACGAAACAAAAGGGCCACTCTTCACACACAACATGGTAATAATCTCCGCATCTCCGCTCGTTTGCCGATCCGGCGAGCGCGTTAGAACAACGGGGACGCAACCCCGTTGTTCGATTCGATTCTTCCTTCTCGTTAAAGTCGCGCCTTGAGCGCGGTTGTTAAGGAGGCAGATCGTAATCTGCTCGGCGCTCGCCGCTGTTATGACCGTCCGGCGGACCATCGCCGGAGAGCGAGGAGAGCGATGATTTTTCAGGATTCGGACGCCGCGGCGTTGAGCACGCGGTGTTCGTGTTATCGACGCCGCGAACACCATCTCATCGCGCACGGAGCTTATCTATTTACGCGCGCGCTACACGTGTCACAGGCCGTTTCAGACTTCCGCCGATCCGTCTCGCACGTCCTTAACTTTGTTGCGAGGAAGAGTCTGCCGGAGAAAAATCTCAGAGATCTCATCATTGTTACAAGTTCAAGCGATCACGTCTCGAGATGACAATTTAAATCCCTGAAAAGTATCTCGACTCGATTGGAAACTTCCATTTTTACGAGGTAGAGGTCGATTCGATGAAAAGTAACCCTTAGTCGACAAGGGAATGAAACTTTGTGACATTTTAAACGTCCGATCAGCCACCGACGCTCCATCAGCGAAACGATCAATCTCTTCTGCTGAATGTTGCTCTTCCTCGATGAAAGAACACGATGTATCCCCTCGCATGTGCAGAAGGCGGCTCCAAGACGCAAGAAAGGGCCCGATATCGCCCTTATCCCTTACAAAATGGTAATAGGCCGCTCATCTGCGCATAATAGTAGCGACCTAATAGTGCGAGGTGTCGGCGGCGCACAAGTGCGTACGCCACCGCGCGGCACTCCACAACGACAGAACAGCAACAGCGACAACTTCGAGACCGACCGACCAACCCCTTCCCACGTTAAAGGCCCGGTTATCCGGCTGCGCGCTGGTTAGGAAGGAAGATCGTAATCTGAATGGTTCTCGGTGTTCTCCAGCTTGGCGGGTGCCAGCGGCAGATAGGAATCTTCTTCTTGGCGAGGATCGTCTGGGTCCTCTCTCTCTCTCTCTCTCTCTCTTTCTCTTTCTCTCTCTCTCTCTCTCTCTCTCTCTCTCTCTCTCTCTCGTCGTACATACATACATATATATGTATGTATATACGCGAGGGCGCAATCCTCGCGGGGATATTGGATAACGTAGGGCCCTACTTAGCTACTAATGCTGTCGCTACCCGCCCTTTCTCGGCGTAAATTATGTCCTCGGGCACGATCGTCCGTTTCGCCCCGCGGCCTCGCTCGGTCGTGGCCCGCTCCCTCGCGGCTGTACAACACGGCCTCCGGGGCTAATCGACTCTCCCGTACGTGCTCTATGGCCGCTACCAGCGGGCCTGGAGCAAGCCCACCGAGCCCGGATTCTTTCCGCGACTTCAGTGACATCAGCGTCGCGCGACTTTCTCGCGACCCGGCGGGAGGGGAAGTCGCCTCTTTTACGGCCGCCGGCTGATGCCCGAAATTGTCTCAGCGTCGAATAAAATCGCGTATTCGTGCGCGCGACACAGTTCTTCTCTGAAAGGATGCTCTGAAAGGTGGATCGGTTGATATCGAGTAAATCAGGATCGGATAAACAAGGATAAGAAAGTGGTTCAAGCAATCGAAACTTTTCGTCGAACTGAAATTTCTCCGACTACGGCAATTGCGAACGGGCATCCGAGCGCGAAGGATCAACGCGGGGATTTTTACGAATTACCGACGGTATATTCTCACCGTTGTCATCCGTTAATATCGTTCACAACTTCGGGCTCTTCTCCTCTTTTGTTTCTTTACTTTTCTTTTTCATTGCGTTAAGCTTCGGCCGGAAAAGAAATAAATTCCACGTCTCGCTCGGCCTTCACGGGGGCCTTACGACTTTTGCGCGGCTCTCGGCGCAAAAACTTCGATGCCATCGGCAGAGCCGCTGGAGACAAGGTCCAGCGATTTTCCCGCGAACGGGAGAAGGCGCGCGCGCGCGCATCGCTTTTACCGCCGGCGATACTTGACGAAGATTGAAATAAATATCCGCTGTGTCCATAGTGCTAATTGGCGTGCCGAGAATGTAACGGTTCGAGATCTCTCCGCTCGCCGAGAGAAGTTTGAATGGCAGGCGATATGCCGGCATAAAGCGAGGGATGTACGATTATTATTCCGCGGAGCGAATTTGACTTCGCTCTTCGCGAAGCAACGAGGCGACGTTCAATTTGGCGTCGGAGAAATCGCGCGTTAAAACGAAGGGAATCGAATTACTATGTGGCCGAGATGTTCGCGAGGAGGAGGAAGCGGCACGGCGGCGGGAGGGGGGGGGAGGAAGAGGAGGAGGAGGAGGCACTCAAGGCGAATAACGCGAAAATAATTGCCTGGCGTTCATCCTATTAATATATTACCTCGTAAACGCGCGTGTCCGCCCCATTAACATACTATCTAATAATTGGCCTCGTCCGTTTGGCGAACAAGTTGCAGCCGAGAAATATGACGCGCGTTCGGTGTGAGCGTCGTAATTAAGTCAGTCATGCGAAACGGAGTAATCGTTGCCAGCGTCCGAAGGGATAAGCGCGACGGAAGAAGCGAGCGATTCGCGTTATCGCGAGTATCGTTCGTAATTCATTTCGGCGACGCGGCATGGCGATGTCTATTTACGCTCGCGAACGCGTAACGCGAGACTGGAATTTGCGATGTGGAAAGATACCAATTGCTTCTTCTTCTCTCTCTCTCTCTCCGTGTTTCTGTCTCTTTTTCTGTCTCTCTCTCTCTCTAGATTCCTTCGGGTGAAATTTCAGTCGAAAAGTTGAGTGACAGCTGAATCGACCGAGCCCGGGTGACATTTTGTTGAGCTTTTCGTTGGATTGCCCGAATCGTCGAGCGAATGTGATTTTTAGAATCGAGTTGGACGTAATCTCCAGATAATCTTATCTGTTACAAAAGAGGCTTTGAGAGACTCGAGTCGCTAGATTTTACTCGGATAATTTAGGCCCGTTGTTACTTCAAACTTATCCTTCAAGCTCAGATTCGAGTGTTTCACTTGAAATGAGTTTCGAGCTACAACTGCTTAGCACGAGTTTTATAAGGTATCCATAGAAAAATAATAATAATATTTGGAGCGTGTGATATTCAAATCTCTCGCCGTGCGTGAGTTTTTCACGCACAGCGTGTCCGCGACATAATTCTGCAGCCGTTCGAAATTCTCGAGAGAGCGATACACGGCCGCTAAGTAGACGCTTAAGATCGCGCCAGATTCTTTTATCGCGTGTTAGTCGACAATGGGAGCTCGACGACTACGACGGCTACGACGGGGACATCCGATCTTTGACTTTCACCGCGTAACAGCAGCTTGTCGAAGGCAAGAAGGAGCTCGTTATCGCCATTCTGGATTCACTCGCGCGACTCATAGCGGCGGGTAGAAAATACGCGCGCGGCCGAAGGGGAGGTGATTTGTGGTTTTCCCCCGGCTACGCCGCGCCGTCCTTTCACTCCACCCTCGGACAATTTGTATTTCCGATTTCTAAGGCGAGTCGCGCTCCGGGGCTGCCAGGTGTTGGAAACCGGCCTCGTTTGGCCGACTCGCGCGCGCGGCCCGTCTTTCTCTCTCTCTCTCTCTCTCTCTCTCTCTCTCTCTCTCTCTCTCTCTCTCTCTCTCTCTCTCTCTCTCTCTCTCTCTCTCTTTCTCTCATTGTGTCGGCCGCAACTTTTGCGCTGCACGGCGCGCCAGAGTCTCGGGATCCCGATCGCGTGTCTCGCACGAAAGTCAGAGGCCGAAAGGAGAGAAGTCTGGATGAATTATAATAAAGGAGCAAGCCTTTGGAAATAGAAGAGGAGGAGGGAGAGAAAGAGGATGTGGGGACGTGATGGCGTGTCGCGATCATCGACCATCGGCGGATGAAGATAATGCACACAATCAGGGGATCAGCACTCAATCGTGAGGAATATTGAAATAAGAAAGTAAGAAAGGAAATAAAGAAGGGACACAGGAAAGAGGAGCGAAAAATAGAGAAAGACTGTCGGCCACCGTTACACGGCGACGCGAGGCCCACGCGAACAATGCGCGCGCGCGCGCGCGCGGCGCAGGAGCAACCGGAAGAACCGAGGAGACGGAAGAGGAAGGCACCGGCGCGCGAAGATACACCGAGGTGTCTCCGTCGGCCGAGTCGAGGCCGCGATTCAAAGCTGTGCAAACGCACGTGGAGTCCAACGCGACGGAGTCGCCATTGTGACGGCCGCGGAACACCAGTTCGGACAAATGTGACGTATTGTCGATCCTGGCTGGCGCGCTTTGTATCATTGCGGTGACACCGGACAACGACCGGCGGCGATGGCTACGACAACGACGACAATGCGGTGTTACAAACGATTGAGTGGGCGGTAGTCGTGTTCTCCTTCTTCCCTTTTTTTTCCCGACCAGCTCGGCCTGCGAGCCCTTTTATTGTCGCGCCAAGGGCGCGTCTTTCGGTCGTGCTGTCTCCCTCTCTCTCTCTCTCTCTCTCTCTCTCTCTCTCTGTCTATCTCGTTTTCTCTCCCGACGCGGCCGCGACACCGAGACAGACTCTCCACGTACCCCGCTGACACGACACGCGCGTCCCGCCATTCATCCTCGCGACCCGCTGCTCCTCTCCCCCCGCGGCCTTCCGCTGAAAATATTTGGACAACTCCCGGACAAGGCCCCGAGGACGAGGATTTCGTGAGGGCGTATACCGTGCGAGGGATTTTGAAAAATTACGCGGTCCTTCGTGCGCCCTTGTACCGCTACTTTGTGTATCCTTTGTACACGTCGTCCTTTCAGTGCTCCCAGTCACGGCAGACACGACCGAACAAAGTGTTCGAGTCTTTTTTCTTCAGACTGTACATGAGAAAGCTTTTTCAGCGACGAACCTTGAAACAATGATAGTTTCTGCCGCAACGTTGTCCTCGCGGCTCGAACGGAGAGGCAGAAACGCGGCGACTCACCTCGCGAGCGAATTTCTCGTCGGCCGCCGTCGCCGTGTTATTGCGGCCGAATCTGGTGGAATCAAGTGCGAGAGACATCGTCGCTTTTTTTCCTCTCTCTCTCTCTCTGTCTCGGCCGCCCGCGGCGGTGGCGGCGAAAACGTAGGACATAAACCCAGCTCCCATCAAAATGGAACATAGGTATCAACGATGATCCGCGTGCGAGGCGCCAGCTGGCTCATATTGAAACCAACCCCCTCGTCGAACACCAACGCGCGATCGCGTCCCTTCTACCTCGCGTCGCCCCCCCTGCTGTTCCGCGCCTCCCGACCCTCCCGCAACATCCGAAGAACCTAAATCATTTTCAGCCCCTCTACCGCGTTTCCTACGTGTGCTAACTACCCTCGGGGTTACTTCGAGGGCCACACCCTGGCCTGGTCAGGCTCCACCTCCTCCCGAAACCGCACTCTCGCGCTCGTAAGAGATTCTCCCGTGCGATTACATCCTCTAATCGATAACTGTTTGTTCTAATAGCGTGCCGGTATCTCGCCGTACGATCAGTCGACACACCTCTCTGTGATTTTTCGAATATACAAACCATTGTGTTATTTAACCGCCGTGCTCTCTCTCTCTCTCTCTCTCTCTCTCTCTCTCTCTCTCTCTCTCTTCTTTTTTCCTCTTGCCCGGCAGATTGCTCAGCTCTCGCTCGTAAAACCTCCTGCGAGGCATGGGAACGTTACTTTACTAACACATCTCCCCTCCGTTATCGTGCCGTCCGCCTCCTCGACAAGTTATTGTCCATCGCGTAATTTGGGCTGTTTAAGTGTTTGCGTTTGCGAGCTTCATCGCGTCTCGCAGGACACTAGGTGGAAAAAAATATCACGAGAGACGGTCGTAATTCGAGCGTTACGGTTTCTCTCCCGCCCTTTCTCTCTCTCTCTCTCTCTCTCTCTCTCTCTCTCTCTCTCTCTCTCTCTCTCTCTCTCTCTTGCTGCGTTTGTTCGCCGGCGCTTCGAGAGCGTAAATTGGACAGTGGTTGGATGAAATCTCATGTTTTCTCGGGCGATAAGAATTCCTTTGGAATACGCGCCGGAGCAAACAACGCGTGCGATAAGCACGATTGATCGATGGCACGATCGTGCGCTCGCGTTTAACGCGCAGGAACGCGCGCGCGCGCGAGAGAGAGGGAGAGAGAGAGAGAGTTGAGGGGATGTACACGACGAGCACTGTGGATTCAGGTGGCGTTCAATCGGCGAAGGTCTCCGTTGAATGATGGCCGAGAAGATTGATGGCGCGATGTTTGTTCTTTCGGACAATTAGCATCGTCAAAAAGTCCGTCTTACGTCATGGCTCCTCTTATTAATCGCCAACGACGATAATAATCGGTACGCGACAGCGAAAGGCAAAGAGAGAGAGAGAGAGAGAGAGAGAGAGAGAGAGAGAGAGAGAGAGAGAAAGGAGAGGAGCGCGCGTGATGTGCAAGCGTGAATTGTATCGGCTAACAATCACGTGCACGGCTCGAACAAATATGCAAACGCGATAAACGAGTCGACTTGGACTTCACGTCTCGTCTCGGCCATCACGTGCCTCTTAATTGATCTCGAAACGTCATTAACCGATTAATGATGCGATATCTTCGACATGGTGATTTCCTCGTTGCACGCACACGCGTGTGCGTTAATTGCGGTTGCTGAGTGGCGGAGTGACGAAACGAGATATTTCCTGCGATCTATCGTATTCTCCGATCACGCTTGCTAATATCTTTCCCTCATTCGACTCAACGAGACCGCGAGGAGGAGATGGCGCGGAAAGATGGCGCGGGTTGCCTGCGCGGGGCAGCAAAGTTTCGAGCGAATCGAGTCATCCGAGCGTAGAAAATGACGTGATAGAATCGTCGGACACGTTGTCGGAGCCAAAGTCGAGGTCAAGGAGAAGCCGAGGAGGCAATTACGTAGGATCGAATTGCCTGAAGGTCCTGAGACCAGAACTAGTTAGGCGAGACCTCTCCGAGCGGCTCTCCGGCGGCGCGACGCGACGAGAAGAAACGAATACGCGACGGGTATTCGAGCGAGCGACCTCACCCACCCAATTCTTCCTCGTCGGACGGGCATAATTCAACGCGTGTGTCAAACGTGCGCGATTCGACGTCACGCCGATTTTCCGTCCGTTCCGGACGTCCGCGTGGCTCTCGAATTGAGTCAGCGAGATGCGCGATCGCCGGCGATAAGATTGATGATGTCTCTCGGCGGCGTGATTTCGTGCGAATCATTACGACCGACACATCATTGAACTCGAGGAGTAATTCGCGCGCGTATGATTTCGTGAGAGAGATGTAAAGGAGACGCGTCTTTACATCATTTTATCGGCGCCCTGTGTCGAGTAATGAAAAAAATTAATTCATTCTTGATTACCTCAAATTTTAATTTTGGAAATCGTTTCAAAATTGATTTAACACCGAAACTCTGCCAAAGCAGTCAGGCCGGCTTCTCTTCGTTTAATTTCTTATAAAAATTACTCGAAACCTTATGAACTCATGAATTTTACTTTTACTTTCAATCGATCAATGTTGAATGAAACTGAAAACAACAAAAAGAAAAATCACTTTCCCTTGTGTTGCGTATTCTTCCTGTCCCATTTTGACTGCTCCGGCGGTAACAGGCCGTTAATTGTCGACAGTTTTAGCGTTAACGTGGATCGTGGACGATGGTGGGACGACGTCGAATTCGAGCACGCTTCCTGATCGATACGAGCTACACGAGCGCGGTCGTCGTAATCGATAATATCCTGCCGGCGGCGCGGTCCGCGTCGAAATGGCTGCCTCGGCTTCTCGTTATTCACTTCCCTTATGACCGACAGCTCGCGCGCGCATCGTCATCGCATCGTCATTTGCGAGTTCTCACTTGCACGACCTCTTTTCTCTCTTTCTCTCTCTCCTTTCTTCCTCCGGCTTTCTTTTTCCACGCCTCTCGCGTTTTCCCGCGCGCCGTCATCGTCGCTCCACCCACGACCCGTCAATTTCTCATTTTCCCGGGGAAAATGAATGGCGCGAGACTTCCGGGATGGGATCCGACGACGCAGGGCGATTTTCCATTTGCCGCATCGCCTCGAGCATCGAGACGGTCGGATTTTCCGATCATTTTTCCACGATCATCACGGTAGGAAATTACATAGGCCTTCCTTGCTCTTCTTCCCACACTGAGACTACCTGAGAGGCGCGATTAGGGTCGGACGTTGTGTTATTTCGCGTACACAAAGCGCCTCGTGTCTCGCCGCTAATTGCACACGACGCCTCCGAAATATCAGACAACGGCGTCGTGAGGCAGCGCACTCGCGATTTTTGCGCGCTCGCGCGACTACACGTAGAAATTATCTAATATATCGCGCGCGCAGCAGAAACTTTACGGGAGATAAATGAGAGGGTTAATCTATATCATTACCGCGAGGTCCAGGCATCATTGCGTTCTCGTGATTAGAGGAGAGGCCGAGCGACGCGAGCGAGCAAGTGAGAGCGAGAGCGAGAGCGAGAGCGAGAGCGAGAGAGAGAGAGAGAGAGAGAGAAATAGAGGGAGGGAGGAGGGCCGAAGGATCTGCGGTACGATTAATTCATGTCGGTCGATTCGATCGAGGTCGCTTGTATGCAGCAACAAGCGGAGAGTAACGCAACCGCGCTCGAGTACCCGTTCGAGTAAGGTAGGCGCTGGCGATCGCGATGAAGAAGCAGAAGGAGCAGGGGTGACGACGATGTGAGGGGGCGGTGAGGGGGAGGGTGTAGGCAGGATCGGGCAGGGCGAGCGGGGCGAAAAATAGAAATTAAGGGCCGATGAGTTATCGCGGTTGCGTGAGAAGCGGCCGGAGATAAATCAAACCGCAGCACCAACCGCAACGCCACCCCGAGTTCAGATCACGAACGCAAAAACCCCATAGCAAATCCTCCGGGATTAATAGTGCTCCGCGTCCTGGAACCCACGGTCCTGATTGGTCCAATTCCCTCGTGCCGGCGCGCGGGCCGAGCAGCTTTTTCACTCCCACCGCGTTTCACCCTCTCTTTGTACCCTCCTCTTTTTTTCTCTTTTCTACCTCCCTTTCTCTCCCGAGGGAGAAAGTGAGACAGTGGGAATTTTTTATTTTTTCCACGCACATCTCGGCGCGACTGGGAATCGACAGATACTCAAACAAACCCCCGCGTGTCGACGACGCGGTCTCCGTCTTCATCGGCAATGCAAAATGCAGGTTCACACGGAACCTTGTGAAAGGAGGGGGGGAATGAGGGGTGATTCCGCGGAGAGCGGTCACCGGCGAAAAACCAGAGACGATAACGTAATTGAACGTGACGTACGGCGCGTAGGTTTACATTACACGTAGGTATAGATCCTCGCGGAGGATAGGGAGGGACTCCTCCGAGGGCGATTCGCCGGACGTTTCCCATCGGCCGACTTACCGGTCAATTTTCAGCCTAGACACACACACACACACTCTCTCTCTCTCTCTCTCTCTCTCTCTCTCTCTCTCTTCCCCTTTTTCCGCCTCCGTCCCTTTCTCTCCCTCCCGGGAGGAATAACTAATACGGATAGAACGCGCGCACAGTCCCGAGAATTATAATCTTTGCGGGCTATTAACGGCGACCATCATCCACGGCCACATTCCACAGACTTGAATTTCTCCCGGAGCGCAGGCCGCAGGAGAGAGAGAGAGAGAGAGAGAGAATACACAGGTAAAGATGGTTAACGATTTGGTCGCGTTTACATATATAACCCGAGTTAAGTAGGAACTAAACCCTGATGAGGGCTCGCACGAGGGGGCCGTACGGTCGGTTCCGCGGAGGATAAAAATTCACCTTGTCTCCCTCCCCCCCCCTCTCTCTCTCTCTCTCGAGAGAGAGAGAGAGAGAGAGAGCCACCTATAAAAAAGGCGCGCGCGCAGTGTGTATTTAATGTATACCGCGGGCGTCGAGATTTATATCGGATATCGGAATAAGCATCATCCCCGAATATGCCTTCATGAATATCTCGGCGACAGCGACAGCCCGTATTTTTCGCGTTTTAACGTGCAAGCGCGCCGAGATAAATCATACTTTCTAATTTTTCCCCGCCGCGAGCCGAAAAGTACGCGTTGAAAAGTGAATTTATTGCGCGAGCGGGGAGCGATTCAGAGTAAGTCGCGATGGTTAAAAAGGAGAAAAAGAGAGAAATCACGGGGACTCGAGTAATTACGGTTTAGTATATTAGTGATTACGACTTACGACGGCAACAACAACGTCCGTTCCTCGTGTCCCGCTCTGTCCGTCTCCCTCGTCGTCCTCGTTCGCTCGGCGGAAGGTTATCGCGGAGGAAAATCGCGTCCTCGTGACACGGGGAAAACGTTTCACGCGACAGCCGCGTCGTGTGATGCCGCGTTAACTGTTGTTTTCCACATTTCACGGGGGATTACTCGACGCTCATCGCGGAGAAGCCATTATTCAATAATTGAGGCCCGCGCGCGAGGCGGGCTAAACGTTCGGTGAATCGTTCTGTGAATGGCAGCAATGATAGTCCGAGAGATAGTTAGACACGCCGCGTTAAACATCCTGATAATATAGCGTGAGGGCGTGCGCGGAGGCCGGGGCGCGTTGTTGCTGCGTACAGGTGGGCCGACTAATATAATTGAAAAGTGCGAGAGCGTCGCAAGGCGGACGGGACGGGACGCGAGCGAGCGCGAACGTCATGCCGAGGGCTGAGGCGAGAGATCGTCATCTAAATTGCAACGACTAATATCGCTCGCGCGAAGTAACGCGCGTCGCGTCGCCGCGATCCTTATCCGCGCCGCGGCGATAAAACACCGCTGACGCACCTGTCATCGTGTAATTATGTAACGATCGCGCGCGCGCGCGCGCACGCGCGAACGCGCACCTCTCGTGCGACATATTTCACTCACCGTCGAGTCCTGTCAATTCGCCGACGTCGTAAAGCGGTGATCGATTAAACGGGACGAAGCGTCTCTCGAAAATGAGATGATGATTTAAAGTCGCGTAATTAGCGTAATCGAGCGTTCCGTCGCACGTTTCGCGGATAAACAGCGAATTAAGCTCGTCCCGGCCGCTCGTGTTGTTGCAGTCGCCGTTGCTTGTCACCAAAATATCGGGCACGTTTTTTTTCTCGAATTAACAGCCGAAACTCACCGATATGAAAACATCAAGTCTGTGTACATTTCCCACGCGTTGTGTGTATCCTCCAGATAAATTCAAATTAAATACCCACTGCGTGTATGTGTGTCTGTGTGTGTGTGTGTGTATGTGTGTGTGCGTGAGTGATGGCGAATGACGCGACGTCTCGTAAAAGTCCGATCGAGCCGCGATGAGGCGAAACGCGACTACGATGCGAGCGTCGTGTAGCGCGAAAAATAAGTATCGTCGTTAGGGAAGAGGCTCCTCGGAGGTCAGAAATGCTTCGGAAATTTCTTAGGCGCTCACACGCGCGCTCGCGCGCACGATAAATTTATATTTCTCTCAACGAGAGAGAAGGGAGAGCGGGGCATAATTTCTTCTCGGGACTCCACAAGCGCTGCTCGCTACGACTTCTCGCTTCTTATAAGTTATCCACGTCTCACTTAACTCGCGAACTCGGCTTCTCCGGGGGGGGGGAGGGGGGATAGTCGGCACCCCGCGAATTCAGAAGAACGGCGGGCCAGAAATAAAAGGAGGAAGAGAGAGAGAGAGAGAGAGAGAGAGAGAGAGAGAGAGAGAGAGAGAGAGAGAGAGAGAGAGAGGAACGGTTCGCCGCATTATGCGACCCGAGTCCTATTTCATCGGAACACGAGCTGGTAGACAGAGGCTGCTCGGTGTGTCCGCCATTATCTGAGCCGAAGCGGCTAAGTTACTGACCACGTTCGAAGTCGCACAACAGTTTACTCGAATTCCTTCGTCGGACAAAATGGTCTACAATTCTCACGGAGGATCGTTCGGCCGGCGGTGGCTCGAGGAGCGATCGATCTGAGGCGCGATGAAAATAGTCGCGGCGACAACGGTGCGGAAGTAAATGATTGACGCCATTAAAGGGAGTTTCATAGCTAAACGCGAGACGAATGAAGAAAGTCTGGCGAGATGGTAGTCGAGAAATTACCGCGCGCTTCGCGATACTCACATCATCTTACCGTTTTGTTGTAGACGGTGATGCAAATTCGGCTGCGATCGATTCCGCTGGACGACGCGCCAAGGACTTCTCAGGACCTTTAAAAATTCATGGTCGGACGTCGCGACTCAGAAGTCGAAACAGATGGTAACAGGTAACGAGCGAGCGGAAAGGTCGAAAGAGAGAAAACGTGAGAAAGAAGAAGAAGAAGAAGATGATGATGATGATGATGACGATGATGAGGAGAGGAAGAGGAGGAGGAGGATAGAGAAAAAAAGTTGCAGCATTGTGTGGCCGGAGCCCTACTTCATCGAAGCATGAGCGGGCAAACAACGGCCAGAGGCCCGTGTATCCGCCATTGTTTGGCCCATGTGAGGAGGCATGCGGCCATGTTTCCTCACGTGTACCTGGCGACCGGATAAAAAGAGGATGGCAGAAGGGGAGCAGGAGGTGTACGTAAGGTCGGCGAGGACGAAGGTGGGGGGTTCTGGAAGGGCGGAGGTGAGGAGGGCCGGTTGCGGGCCCGAGAGACCGGGGAACCCGCAGGGCACGCGCGCGCGCGCGTGTGTGTGTGTGTGTGTGTGCGTGCGTGTGCGTGGTTGTGTATATATTTATACGCACATGGCACTTCTTACGCAATTACACACTTGATTGGATACTTAATTACGTGCACGCGAGTACATGAATATTACGCTTTCGCGTCTGCGACGCTTGCACGATGTGTTACACAATAAATTTCTTCGACGTCTACACGTTCTCCACACGCGAAATTTTCACCCTGCCATCGCGACGAAATTGCCGCTCGAGAGAATCCGCTCAACCTCCGAAAGTCTGAAATATCGCGTCCTCCGCGTTTGACGTTTCCCCGCTGAGTGCACGAACCGATTTCTAATCTCGCCGACGCGACACACATCCACCTACGAGAGAACAAAACCTCGCAGAGGATATTATGCATACATGCATATGAACGCGCACGTGTGTTGCGTGCTGGTTTCAACGGAACGCGCGCGCGTCTGTGTGCGTGTGCGTGCGTGTGTGTGTGTGTGTGTGTGTGTGTGCGTGAGGAGGAGGCTTCGGCTTGCCAAGTAATTATATCCCGTAACGATCGATCCATCAAATCTGATCACTCGGACGGGAAAGATCTACCAGCACCATCTTGACGAACCGCGCCACCAACACGGCGGCGGCAGCGGTGCAACGACGTGCTGCTATCCGCCGACGCGCCGGCTAAATGAAGCTTTTACGCACGCGGTTGGATTGAGTTTGTTACGGGATCAACACTTCCACGGCGCCGTACCGCGTTAGGCATACGCTTTCGGCCTTGGCAGTAGTCTCTCTCTCTCTCCCCCCTCGCCATCTCTTTTTTTCTTTCTCTCTCTCTCTCTCTCTCTCTCTCTCTCTCTTGCCCACGCATAATCGTTTCTTAAACGTAGATGTATCACTTCGACGGCTAAATCGTCGAGATGCTTCCCCGTCCGCTTCTTTTTTGCTCTCGGCAGCGCCGGACGTCGGACGAGCGTCGCGACTGCGGCGGCCGTCCGAGCACGAGGATTTACGACGCCGGCGTAATTTCGCAAGATAATTCACGCAAAGACGAAATATCTTTGCGGGAGCGGGAACAGACGAAACGTCACGATGAATCGATTCCCGTCGAGAACAGCATCGCTCAATCGTTCCGAGGGAATGGTTGCGACATTTCTTTGTCCGGGAGTTTTAGCGCACGAAACGACGTCGACAGACTCGTCTCCGATAATGACCGCCGTCATTTTCACCCCGTGCGCCCGCCTCGCGTCCTCGGCCTTCCCTCCAGCAGCGGGGGAACGAGCCGGTCGCGGAGGACGAGCCTCGCGATAGGGCGGATTCTCCACGGCAGATGTTGCGTCTCGGTCTCCACCCAGGGGATAATTGAGTATTGTGAGTCGACAACAAAATCAAATTTCCCCGGGCGCGCGCGCACTCGCTCGCCTCTCCCGATTTCCCGCATGGCGCCCACGACAATGTCGCCCGCGACCCTTCGTCGTCGTCGTCGTCGTCACTCGTTTCTCGCACTTTCGCGCGATTTCCTCGTAACCCGCTCGCGCGCACGACTCACGTAACGGCGGAAAGTTCGCGTGCCGTGACGATGGCGTGCATCTCTGACATGCGCTGCCGCCGGCTGCGGTGTCTCAAGACAATCTTGTTTGGAAACTCGCGAGAGAGAAAGGGAGAGAGGGAGAGAGAGAGAGAGAGAGAAAGTAAGATGGTGCAACAAAGCATTTCACGCGTATGCACGCGTAATTACTCGACCCTGCCGTCGCCGCGATATTTATTCCTCGCGATTCGACCTACCTGCTCGACGTCGTTTTCCTCTCGCGATATTATTTCGTACAGTTATGCTCATTATGGCGGCGGGAGATAATGATCGAGCGTCCGCAGTAAAACGTCGCGATTATCGGCCGCCCCTTTCATGCGTCGTTCGCGCCGCTCGCCGATACATTCGTCATCTCGTTGTTGTTGGCAGATGGAACGCGTGCCATTTGCGACGTTTAGCGCGACGAATGGACAGATCCGCGGCGGAACAGATGTCCCTCTTATTGGCGAGATCGCTGAGAATCCTGATCCCGTCCTCCCGCGGCGCGACCGAAAGAATGTGTGTGTGTGTGTGTGTGTGTGTGTCGCGATCGTGAAGAGTGAAACGTTGCGAAACGCGCGGCGACCGTTTGACGCTCGAGAAATCGGCGGAGTCGCCGGCTACGAATACGCGAATCGCTTTTTATCTCTCTCTCTCTCTCTCTCTCTCTCTCTCTCTTTGTATATATATATATATATTTTACATGCGCCAAGTAATAAAACAGTGATCTGAAATTTAGGTTTTGACTCACCCGCTGCCGGGAATCTGCTCAGAATCGCCCGCGTTTCGCCACGAATCTGAAACAAAAAAAAAGCAATATTGTTGAATAGCGTGGAAATCTCGCCGAAATGAAAGCGCGCACTGCGGATATGAATATTTAGGGATACACGGAACGGTAGTTGGTAGTGACTTTCGTGGAAGCGGCTGAAAAATTACTCGGAATGAGCGGCGATAAAAATATCGGCCGACCCAGCCGCGCCGATGTTCCGCGTGATCGCGCGAAAATGCATCCGTCGGCCGCCGCCGCCGCCGCCGCCGCCGGCGACTGTGAGAAAGCGCAGGAGGTATAAAAGGCTTACGGCTTCCCCGAAGCCGGGGGTCCCGCGGTTTTATACAAATCCGCTAACGAGCGTCTCGAATTAAAAGCGATCAGCCGCAATTCCGCGGATGTAACCGCGGCGAAACGTCGGAACGGCGCTTTAACAGGCCGTTCTCTCCATCGTACTTCCGCCTCTTCTAATCAAGCCGCGCTGCTGCTGATTGTGAGCCGTGTTATTACCGCCCCGGGGATGGGCGGGGGAAAAAGGAGGTAGGAGGGGGAGAAAAAGGAGGAGAGGAGGAAAAAACCGCGCCGCGCCGTGGGCGATGATGCCGTCGATAAAAACGCGGTCGCTTTTCTCTCACGGCGAAGAAGCTCGAGCGCGTCGAGATTGCGCTCGCGGAAACGTTAAGCGCTGCGCGCGCTGCCGCGCGGCGTGTAAACGCGCGCGTGTGCATTCGCGCGGCAGGTAACTCGACGATGCGCCGCGTCGCTACACCGGCTCGGCTCGCCTCGTTAGCGTATTGATCACGCCGCCCTTCACCCTTTTCCCCTCGCCGTCACGTACGCACTTTTAACGTCGAATCTTTCGCGCCTCTCTCGCCGGCGCGGGCGTCAACGCCTGCTAGAACGCGAGAAGAGCACCCGGACTCTTGGCGCGAGTCGAACGAATCGCCGAGACGGTGGCAGATATGTGCTAATAAAATTTAATTATGTTAAGATAAGATTTTGAAGAATAATTGTTATTGTACATAGAGGCTTTATTTCAGCGGCAATTCTCGTGCTCAGGGCGATCAAAGTTTTAACCCTTTGCCGCACAGTGGTCCTCCTCCTCCTTCCAGAGTGCTGCCTATCGTCCAGGCTTGTTTTTTCAATAAATAATTTTCACATATTTCTTTTCAGCATATTTGGTACTGCTGGACTGCTAAAATATTCCTCTAACTGGATACATCAACTTTTAGAGTCGTTTCAAATAAGTAATTTGTCATTAATAAGCATATACTGAACAAAACTCGTCGTTTTTAGAGAATAAATTCGTTTACATGAAATTTTAAGTAATAACGTGTACTTCAAAATTATTATCTAGGGGGATTTTTTTGGGGTTGCTGAATACAAATCCGTGAAAAATATTCAAAATTCGAAATGGCGGACAGAATCTCCAAAATCAGTCGAACACCCGCTTGAAACATCCGCCATTTTGAATTTCGTACTTTTCACACCGGATTTGGATTCAGCGACCTTAAAAACCTCCGAGTAACAAGTTTCACAAAATTATACGCATTAGAAAAAAAAACGTGCAATAAAGTTTTAAAGTCAACGTATGCCTTATATTTCTCCTGGGAGCTGCTTTGTTCTTGTGTCAATAATAGCTAAATTCTGTTAATCATCGATTGTTGATAAATCGCCGAGGCTTACAGACCCGTAATGAAGTATTTATGGGTGTGTTTTTCTGATCGTACTTCCCCTAATTTGTAGTTCGTTCGGTGAGTCACACCTATATTTGGTGACGCTCGCGCGCGAAGAATCGCGACGCGAGAGCATCTCGGGAATTTTGTTTTCGCGCGAACGACCTTATGTACACGCCGCAAAACGCGGCGTCGGGACTTCTGACGGCTAATGATGCAACGACAAATACAATTCGCTCGCCGCCACGCATCTCTTCGCTCGGCATAACGAGCGCCCTCGTTATCTTAATACACTCATTATTCCGTGCTGTTTAATCAGCTTGATCGATGATCGATCGACGTCTTTGTAATTGAGAGCCTGAAATTACTCTCGCGTCCGATCTCGCGAGCTCGCGTCTCGTGTGTCATTTCGCGCCGCGATGACTCCGCGTATGCGCGCCGTTAATTAATCTT
Organism: Harpegnathos saltator; assembly: GCF_003227715.2. NCBI lineage: Eukaryota > Metazoa > Arthropoda > Insecta > Hymenoptera > Formicidae > Harpegnathos > Harpegnathos saltator. The sequence goes on along the minus strand of NW_020229873.1, from coordinate 475,648 downwards.
TTCCCCAGATATCTTCGTACAATGCCCATATTTATCGTGCACGCACACGCGTTAATGTACGCATACTGTATATCGTCGAAAACGTACACGCGCCCAGAATCGGCCCGCGAACACATCGGCGAGGCGAGAACGACCTCTCTCTTTTTCTCTCTCTCTCTCTCTCTCTCTCTCTCTCTCTCGGCCTTACACCCGTGGAGAGCGTACAGAGGATTCGTATCGCGATCGCGATCGCCGTGGATCGTAAGTTACCTCGAGGGAGGAGGAGCACGGCCGGTAGCCGCACGTACACGTAAACGGTAGCCGAGCAATTAAACGCGCAATTAAGCGGGAGCGGCGGCGACGGCGGCGGCGGCGGCGGCGGCGGCGGCGGCGGCGGTGGCGACAACGACGACGACGACGATGGCGACGTAACGTTTTAGCGCTTCGCGAAATTCGCTTTCGCCTCAGCGAGTCCGGCCCTAATCGGCCGGAATCGAGAGCGGCTGCTCTCTATTCTACTCTCAAACGCGCGGTGCTTTTTCTCGAGCGGTTCGCGTTCGCGCGAATTGCCGGGTACTCGCGAGTACTCTTGCGCGCCTCGTGAGTAACGAGCGCTTGATTCCTCGTGAATTTTCCCGGCTGCCTCGACTCTCGGTGTATAACGTGACTGTCGGGCATTACCGGGCGGTCGGCGGCCTACCATGCGCCGCTTACCACGCGATCTCTGTCACCTAATAACGCTCCTCCTAATCGGCTGATAAGACGACACGCGAGTGTCGTTGCATAAATAAAGTCAAGATCCCGAGCGTGTTCGCGGCTGCGGCGGTGACCTATGCGTGCGTTCGCGTGTGCGTCCATGGAGGCGCGAGAGGGTTACGTCAAATTGCGAGCCACGTTATAAACTTATAAGTTACAGCTGATCGCCGCGCGATTATTATTAACGCACACGGCGGTAATTAGGCACGCGAGCGAGCGAGCGAGCGAGCCGTTATAAATTGCGTTCGCTCTTTAACTTTCGCCCGCGCGCTCGCAGGCGCGGGCGCGCCAAGTTGCGCTTTCGCGCAATGTTGTTTAATATTAATAGCGCCCGCTCGCCGATGCTAATCTCGGACAAGTTGATACCGACCTCGGCCACTGTATCTCGCGGTTAAATTAATTATTAACAATTAGTCACCCGCGTGCCCCCCGCGTGAGATTTCCTCGCTCGGACTAAGCGTGCGCTGTTATTTTCGTGAATTATGAACCGGCGATTAATCGTCGAACGCGTGCACGTATCTTTCCCTTTTCCTTTTCCCGCGCGTCGGCCAACGACGAAGCGAAGAATGAAGACCGTCCGTCTGTGTGTGCGTTGCGCTGCGCTGCGCTGCGCTGCGCTGCGCTGCGCTCGTTCGTTCGTTCGTTCGTTCGCTCGGGAGAGAAGTTTTCAGCTCATTTCCCGATCGAATCTCTCGAGAGCCGCTCTCCCGCTCTTCCCGCTCGCCAACGGGGAAGGAAGGAAGGAGGAGGGCTCCCCGAGACCCACACAATTCATATCTCGTCGAGCATCATATAACTAATGTCGACGTCATTATACACAGTTTATATAAGATCGATCTACCGATCACGTTTACAACTCTGCCGCGCGCGCTGTCGTCACGAACACTAATCATGGTAGGCGGACAGCGACGAGCGAGCTTCGTCGACGCGCGAGCGCGAGCCAGCCAGCATCGTCGCGGATCCAGCTGAATCATCATCGGCCACGTTAGCGTTAGCAGCGGCCGGGGATTTTTACTTTCCGAATTCGTACGAGAATAATGTTGCCCGGATGACTAGGCGAGGCAGAGCACACAGTCGAGTGCCGCACAGGCGAGCGGCGCACGAGCGGCGAGGACGAGTCGCAGGACTCGCGCGCTCTCCTCGCTCCCTCGGATGTATACCTGAGCAGGGCGATACCGCGCGAGAGGGAGAAAAGAGGGGAGAGAGAGTGAGAGAGAGAGAGAGAGAGAGAGAGAAAAAAAGAGAGAAAGAGAACACCAAACGAGCCCCCGTAGGACGTGGATGCATCGCGGGGCGTGACCCGCCGAGGCCCGGCTTTCGAGGATTTCGTGGTCGGGATTGTGTTTTGACGTGTTTTGACAAACGGGCGCCATTATACACATCGCCGCGCACCACAAAAGCCAAGGGCGGCTTTTGAGCACACACTACCGGCGGTAGCGACAAGATGATTCCCCCACCTTTTTGTCTCTCTCTCTCTCTCTCTCTCTCTCTTTCTTTCTCTCTTTCTCCTCCTCTCCCGGTCTTTCCGGCGGCTCTAAGAGCGATCTCTAGGCGGTCGCTCTTCACAGAGAAATGAGTCCCGATGGGCATAACGCGATCCTGCGAAACAATTACGTCGCCGTAAGCCTCTAGTTTCGCAGCGCCGGACAGTAATTCTAGTGCGATTCGACTGGAAACCGGATTTCGCTCGGTTTCGGCGCGTACCGAGAGAGGCTCAGCGCGAGAGAGAGAGAGAGAGAGAGAGAGAGAGAGAGAGAGAGAGAGAGAGAGAGAGAGAGAGAGAGAGAGAGAGAGAGAGAGAGACCTGGAGAGAACGAGCGGCCTCGGCCGTACGGATCCGCTTCTGCTAACGAACTGCAAACTGCGACGGGCTTGCAGCGCCCGCGGCGACAATTTCGTTCCTCGCCGCGGAGAGAACTATATTTAACGTACATATTTTACATGCGTAATACGATGACTCACGTGAGTGCCGGCAATCACGAACTTTGTTGCGAGGCTCTGCGCGGGTCCGTTGAACGTCTCGAAATTTAGCTGCTGATTACCATGTGTGCATGCGGGTGTATGTGTCCGCGAAGGAAACGCGCGAGTCGCGAGTTTCAGACGACACGGCTCTCGCGGCCGGAAACGAGAGGATCGCGTTGAGAAATTTCAGCGAGCGGTCCCCGATGAAGACGCGACGTCGCGGCGTCGCTGCGACCGGCAGTCGCGAGGGAAGCGAGGTTACCACGAAGCGCGATTTGCCGCTCAGTGACGGCGAGGCGCGATTAATTCCCGAGGAGATTCGAAAATCGCCTGCAATTCCCCGCGAGAGTCTCTTACAGCGCGAGAAATGTCGTCACGTGTCGATCATCGGGAGAGGGTGGAAGACGCGCTTTCTCCGCGCGTGACAGAGTGGAAACATCGCCGCGGGTCGGCGCGCCGCGCCTTTCGGCGGAAACGCTCCACCCTTCTCGATCTTCCCGATGACGAGGGCGAGGAGATGACGTTACGAATCCGGCCCGTCGATAAAACGTCGGGCGAGCGGGTGGGGAGGAGGAACTCCTCCGGGTCCGGGCATAATGCGCGCGGTCGCGTGGGAATGAAAGTACACGGGACCGGTGATGTACGGCCGCTCTCTCGCCCCGCGATGGGCCTTTTCTCTCTTGCCACCCTTAGCGCGGGGTGGACAGAAAGACGCGCATCTGTCGCTTTCCCGATCCCAAAGCGGCTGTCTCGCAAGCGTACGAATGCTCACGTCGACGCTCGAGGGAGAAGGACTCTCTCCCAGGACCTCTTGTCGCTGCTGCACCCTCGTGGCGGACGCAGGTATTTGAAAACCTGAGGAGCAGCTCGCGCGCTCGCTGCTTCTTCCCAGAGGCGGAGGGACGCGGAGAGGAACGGCGAGCCGATGAGATCTCGGTCAACGTCGAGCTGTGATTATGGAAGCGGTTTATGTACGCGGGGAGGATTCTACTGTGTTCTAAAGCATCCCGCCGCGCTTCTTCGTCCCTGACTACGATGTGCCACGTCGCATCTTTCTTGCCTTATTATTCCTTGCCTGCGAATTATCCCTCACCGTTTCTGCGCGATGAAGATTCGGTCTTCTCTGGTGGAGCTTCTCTCAAATGCGGGGACTAAATCGCGTGAAAATAATTACATACCACGAGATCATTGAGTTCTCACCTCGCGACATCGGGACGACTGATAAACGTAATATATAAACTAGTCAATTAGTCGTACAGAGATATGTTTCGTCGATTTCGCGTTTTTATATCGCGTGGACGATAACTCTCCCCGATCGACTGACTGCGGCGATTCGATTTATCATTAGACGCGAATAAGAAGCAGCCGATCGGGGCGAGTTTCTCGGCGATTCCCGCCGCGTGTTACGCCGCGAGCTCGACTAATTCCGAAATACGTGCGGTTCCAATTAAGCGACCCCGAGGATTGACTCCACTCCATTCCTCTCGCCGAGGCGGCCGCATCGGCGCTATCGATCCGTGACGCTCGCGTTTCTTGCCCCCGGAAGGGATTGATACGTCAATGGCTTAATGAATGTATTTCTCGTCGAGGATCAACGACGACATTGCGCATAATTAATGGCCGCGTTCACGATGAGCGGCGGTCAATAAACCGTGTAATTAGAGCACGGAGAGTCCACTCGAGTGTGCAAACATCGACCGTCGCTGAAATCGCGCGTGTTAAACGCGTGTCAGCGCGCTACCTCTAACGCTGTTGACGTACGAGCGAAAAAGAGAGGAAGGAAGAGAGATAGATAGACGGAGAGCGAGAAAGAACTGCTCCCTAATTTCGCCTAACGACTGGCTGGCTCTCCTCTCCCTCCTCCCACTCTCTCTCTCTCTCTCTCTCTCTCTCTCTCTCTCTCTCTCTCTCTCGCTTCCTCTTCGTTTGTTACAACGCATCGTGCCGGTTCCCGTGATTACGAAGTCACGGAAACGTAAATTTGCTCTTAAGCGCCGAGCTTTAATCACTACCATGTCCCGCACGGCGCATTCGCGATACTGCGAATAATGGGCTCACACCTGGCAGCCAGAGCGGCACTCTGCCGAGAAGGGGGGGGGGGGGAGAGAGAGAGAGAGAGAGAGAGAGAGAGAGAGAGAGAGAGAGAGAGAGAGAGAGAGAGAGAGAGAGAGAGAGAGAGAGAGGAAGAGTGGGAGTCGCTACGATCCAAACGTGTTACGATTTTGCATCTTAACGACCGTACGGTCGAGGGGTCGTTCGTACATACTCGACGAGGAATGTCCGCCTTTTAATTTCTCGTTAGCGGGGAACTTGGAAAGTCACCGACTCTCGTGGCCTTTCCATCAGCGTCGCAGCGCGAGCACCGCTGGCTGTGAATCTACTCGCTCGCGATCCGCGCTCGGACTTACGCGGGCAAAACGCGAAGAGCGACAACGAACGAAGCTATAGTCACGCGCGCGATATAAATGTAGTAAATTTGCAATTCGAAATTGCGACTGCGAAATTGCGTACAATTTATTTCCGCTTCGCAGTCTGTGCGTGTAATCCAAGGGATTTCGCTCTCGTAAATTTCCGAATTCCATATTTATATGTATATTACGAATCCACGCGAGTGAAATCCCGCGCGCGTTCTGGCACTGCAAAATACAAAACCAACGCAATGAAAAGTGACAGGCGCGTGAAAACTGCGCAAAAAGATACAAAGTGTAGAAGGAAAAAAATAGACTCCTCATCTCACATCCTCCTCACCGTCCTCACCGAGATCGCGGGACGACTTCGACTTGGTTCGATACTCGAATCTAACGGCAGCACACTCTGCGATGATGCTGCGACGCGGACTCGGTGGGTGACGACGACGACGAGCCCAATGCGCTTCGAGGTAGTTCTGCCATTTCGCAATTGCCGTTGCCAGGGCGTAACCAAACAACGGCTAATCATTAGGAGTGTACGCCCCTACATGCGAGCGATAATGAATACATAGTGTCCGGCGGGGGAGAAGGGGTTCAACGCCCGTCGCCGGAGAACGAGAAGGGTGTCAGGGGGATGTATGTGTGCGTGTGCGTGTGCGTGTACGTGACACGTATGTTGCGAGCTCTGATAGATCGCCCGGTCGCTACGAGGATGTTTCGATCTCGGGCGTGATAGGCGTAAGCGATATTAGCACTTTCCTCTTGGATGCCTCGCTTGAACGCCGGCTACGAATCGAAATTATTACGTTGAAGGACACGCGATTGTTAACGAGAGAGAGAGAGAGAGAGAGAGAGAGAGAGAGAGAGAGAGAAGTCCGTGCAACGGGACCGCGGAGAAACGCGAATCCAGAGGAGGATTGAAACCGGATGATGTGCGATATGAGATTCTACGTTGTCCCCATTTCGCGCTACGTCATGCTCGATTTTACCGAACATCGTCTCAATGATTGGAAGTTCGCCTGAAACATGTCATTTCCGTTGAAAAATAACGCAGACAGCCGGGAGGGAGGGGGGGGGGAGGAGGACGAAATGGTGAGAATAATTGAAATTCCACGACTTCCGCTTTCAGTTTCTGAATGTTCGTTTCATGGGTGAGTGAACTCGTAGAGAGCGAGACTCGTCTGTTTTCATCCAAGTCACTGTAAAATATTCGCGCGAAAAGCAAAATTCGTCGCTCATACGCAACCTCGCGTCGGCGCTTCGCCGCCGCCGAATGGCTGCGCTCGAAACGAAACAATCTGAAAATGAGACGTCCCGACGGCGCGGCGCGGCGGCGGTCGCGCAAAGAGCGAGCGTCGAGTTCGAATTACGACAGACCGGTTGTGAGGAAGGGTGGCTCAACCTTCGAGGATGGCAGCGAGTCGGACGAAGGGGGGAGGGCGGGAGCGAGGAGACAGGACGGTAGAGAAGGAGAGGAATCGGAGATATCGGGCGAGACCGGTGTCGGCGGATCAAGAAAAGGATGTCATGATGTGTCGCCAGATAGGGATCGATAGGGCTCCTCTCGAGGACAGGGGGCAAGCGGATAACCATGCGCCTCGTCGCAGGCACGCCCCGGATGGGAGCGAGGAGTGCAAACACCGTCGGAACTCTCTGCGGTGACGTTAATGGTTGGCAGCTCGGATCGCTGTCTCGCAGCCAGGTATAGATCGCTCGTTTTCACCTTGCCCCCCTTCCTCCCATCTCAGCCGCAGATCGCCGGCGGATCGATTCGCGGGCAGGGTGCTCCGCTCCAGGGTGGCGGGAGCATCACCATCTGGCCGAGTGTCGGCCGATATTTTGCGCCGTTTCAAACGTAACCATCGTCGAAGTGATTCCGTATAGCTTGAACGGAGGGCTTCTTTCTTTCTTTCTTGACAAAGGGAGAGAGAGAGAGAGAGAGAGAGAAAGAGAGAATTTTTTGCTTGACGGGAAACACGTGCGAGTGAAACTGTTATGGGTTTGCAAAATGTCAATATTCCGAAAACTGTAGTAAAGCACTTTCCACGGCTGCGTGATATTTTACATAGTGAAAACCGAACAAGGGTGCTGAATGCGAAACGAGAGAGAAAGACGAAGAGAAACGTGCTAAAGTATGCTATATTTCAGGTAAGAAAGCAGGTAACAGTACGGCAGGTGAATAACTCTACGGCAGGTGACACCGCGGTGTCCACAGACAAACAAATTACAGGTTAGTAACGATCAGTTTTAGGAACAATGATTTGTTGCTCTCTTTGAAACACCGCGCATCGAGTGTAACCGGCTGTTACATAAAACATTCCGCGTGCGCGGAACTTGTTCGGAATATAATCGTTAACTAATTTCTGCGGTTTTTCCCTCTCGAGTTGTCGCCGGACCGAAGACAAGTAAGCATGAAATCGTCACGCTCTCGCGACAAGCAAGCTGGAAAATGACGATTTTTACAGCGAGGCAAAGCGCTCGCACGCGGTTCGTTCTGGGATTTACACGACATTCTAGCGAAGAAAAGAAAGAAAAGTAGAGATTCGATACGATCGGCGAATCGATGCGGAGGCGGCATTCAACTGCCGCCGAAAAAACAGAACGCACGCCGGCTATACTACAGTTTACACATCGCAACAAATTACGTATTAGTGGCGATGATCTGTCGTGTTCTTCTCCTAAATAGCTCAAATATTTGGATATTAACTCAAGGCACCGGCTGTGAAGCGCGGTGACATCAATGGCCGGCTGTCTAGCCGAGCGCTTTCGACCCAGGTATACAGTTTGCACCCTTCTCTCTCTCTCTCTCTCTCTCTCTCTCTCTCTCTCGCTTTCACATTTTCCTTTTCCCGTTCCGCCCGTACAGATCCTTTGAAAAGGGCCCGGCGCTCTTAACAGATCCCGAAGACTCGGCGACGTTGTTTGGACGTCTGCGGTATAAACAGAATGACCCGATGATCTATGAGTCAAGGATGAAACGGCCCGCCTTGTCCGTTTGTCGACTCTCGACAAAAGTCGGCGACTTTTTGGCATTCAGGGTGGGCCCGATGTACCTAGGCGCTATTCGAGGGTGAGTTAGGTGAAGGTGTCAAGCGCCGCAAGGGAAAACGGAGGAGAGATCTTGCACGAATCTTCGCCGACTGGTGTCTCTCGGCCACCCGGCTTCGGCCCCGAGCCGGCTCGGCACGCGTTAACTGCTCTCGATTAAAAGATGTGCTCGCCTTTCAATTACGCGGCCGTCCACTCCGCGGGAAGGGATGAGCGCGGAGGAGAGGAGTAAGCGGTTCACGCGGCGCATTCCTCGCGGTGTCTCTCCGCGGCGGACACGGCGATTTTTCCACGCAGGCGGCGTTTTTTCCTGCCTAACGCGTTCCCAATTGGGGAGCGCGCTTTGTACACAGCTGCGTGGTCCGCATAATATTATAAGAACGCAACGACGCCAAGCGGCGGGGCCACCCAGAATGCGCCTCGCGAGCTTCTTGCGTGCCAGCCGCAAGAAGACGCGGGTGTGCGTGCGTGCGTGTGTGTGTGTGCGTGCGTGTGTGTGTGTGTGTGTGTGTGTGACGCATCGATCGATTGATTTCGTCTGATCCGGACGATGATGGTCATGATGCTCACGGTGATCTCGTGAAATCATCCGCGTCGTTATTCGGAGGTCAAAAGATTTGGGATCCGTGATAATCTCACAGGCTCTCGGATTGTCTCTCGACCAAGCGGACCGATAACAGGTAAGCGAAAACTCACGCGGATTGATGGTTGCGCTTGCGAGTGCGGCTCGAGTTGGACAAATTTGATTTAACACAATTATAAACGCAAATACACAAAAAATTCCTTTCCTCGCGAGGCAAAATTCCTCGACTTGTAAACACCTTCATTTGATATAAATATAAGAGTTTTTTATCAATAGGTACCTGATTTCTTCATTTGTAAAATTTCCTCGCTGAATAATAAAAAATTCTTTACAATAGTAAAAGGCACTCGCAAAAACCTGACCAATCTGCGTCGGCTCCTGCGGCCCGGTCTGCTATCGTCCGGTTCGAATGAAAAATTTAACCTTTGGCATTTACGACCCATGCGCGAATTTGCAAAAACGAAAAAAAGACCGTTACAAAGTAAAGGAACAATTTGCGATGAGATCTGTTATTTAGACGCAAATTTATCGATGTACATGTGTGAGGCTTCGCTCGCAGGAGGAACCCGTGTAAGGTAAATGTTCCAATGGCTGGACACGTCTCAGTATCCGACCACTTTGAAAAAAAATATTTACTATTTATTTTAACAATAATGGATGAGAGTAATAATTATTGTAAAAAAGAAAGTCCAATATTTGCCGACTAGTTGTAAAAAAATATACTCAATTTGGTATTTTTGTATTAAAATAAAAATTAATTAAATGAGTATGCACCCCTACGGCTTGGCAAAATAACGGTCAATCGTGAATAAATTCATTAAGAGATAGCGTCTATATTTATATTATTTCAAGTTTCTAATCGCGGTCAGACACTGGAACAAATTATATCCGAACATTGGGCCGTGATTTATTTCAACTGTCCGAGCGCTGGTACATTGATGTAACTTCGTTACTTGCGTAAATATTTCATTAATAATAGATATATACATTGGTTTAAATTATTTTTCTCTAAGGGAATCTTAAGTTTTCGAACAAATACAAATATTTATATCAAAACTATTCTTCAGTATCATATATTGGGTTTTTTGTGACGACCTACGCTTAAACGTCCAGTTATTGGGACATTTACCTTGTTACTTCTTACGTGCTGGTAAAACGCGCGGATGCAAACGAAGCGAACAGTTGCTGCGCTAGAGCGACGACACACGCGCGCGCGACCACCCAAGTAGACGTTCGAATTAGCGTTGCGGGAAACGCCGGGGATGTTCACCTCGTCGCCATCGGGATGACCGGAATTTCCGCTTTTCACCGTGTACATCGCGGCGAACGGCTTTGGCAAACCCTTCCCGTGATCGATATACGACCCTTCCCCTCCCCCCGCCCCCCCAGGATGGCAAGGAAGCGGTGGTCCCCCTGTTGCTCGATGCGCGCGCGCGGGAAGATCTCGGCTCGGGGAAGCTATAAAGAGGGATCAAGTCGCGCACATTTCTAATTCGATGACCGTGGCACGTAGCTGCCGCGCGGTGCTTTAAAGAAGAGACGAAAAAAATGGAGGAAACTTCGCGCTGCAAAAGGGCACAACGGCGGCCGCTTGAAAGGACGGTCGGATATTAGCGGCGCCATCTTTACAGCTTTATGCACACGGCAGGAAGTCGTATTCTCGTAAACTAATCGTGTCGCGTCGAAGTGAGGGCCCGTCAGGCCCGGTATAGATATTAATCGTCATCGTGAATGGAATTCCTCGTCCGCCGGTCTAGTCTCGTAAAAGACCGGATTCGCATTGTTTAATATGTGAGAACAACGTGCGTTTGGCTCGACTCGAAAGCGACTTTCTACCCTCACTTGCCTCATCTCGTATAAGGTGTAAGTCGATCGATCGACGTTTCGTCTTCTTCAGTTGGAAGTTCCGAATGCCGCAACACGTCGAAATGCATTTCACGCGATTACGCGCGTCTCCACGTACGATTTTGTCGAGCTCGTCACAGGATGCTGACGCGAGAGGTTCTGGCGGGCGGGGCGGACGCATAGAAGCGCGGAGGAGACTCCGGAATGGGATTAAAAGGAGCGGCCGAGAGAGAGAGAGAGAGAGAGAGGGAGGAAGAGCAGTCTCTCCGCTTTACTCCAATACGGTGTTCCGGACGCGGAAAGAGGACCGCCGGAGCGGTTTTAAGAGGCTGCAACAATGGAGCAACAATTACTTTATTTTGACTTTGCGGCCGGCTCTTGCGCCCCTTTGAGGCGGCCTGCGACTCTTTGTCCGCTGGCTACCTCCGACTCCCGATGTCAAACGTGAAAACGCGAGCGGAAAGAAATGCCCCCGCGGGCGTGTATTTATTCGTTTCGTTTGTGCTGAGCCGGGATCGGCTCGGTCATCTAGCCGAGATCGGTTAGGCGAACTCCCGCACCGCGACAAATGGCTTTCGGAACGCTCTACCGCTCACGTATCGCCGAATTCTATGGCGTCGAGTATAATATTCCCCCCACCCCTCCCCTCCCCCCCCTCTCTCTCTCTCTCTCGCTCTCCCTTTTTTTCCCTTCCTTTACGACTTAAAAACTCCAATCAGGCTTTGGAAATTGAACGTGGACGCAGAATAATACGTTCACCTTTGGGGACAGTTCAATCTGAGCGAGATTTACAACGTGGAACCAAAGTCGGTGCAATATTGCCGACAGGGAAGCGACAACGGGGGGGGGGGAGGGGGGGGATACGAGCCGGCGGATTCGGGCTGATAGTTGCCGCTTGTTCGCTGGTAACCCTGTGGTAATGCTGGAATTATTTAATTACAAAGTCACATTGACATAATACGTGGAGAGATATACGTGCAGACTGTCAAACGACTACTGGATGACTCAAAAAACAGCTCACAAAGTCTGCCATACGCTACGATTGCCGCACTGGAAAAATCGATCTAAAAGAAGTATATCCTTTAAATATTTCCTTCATCTCTCCCGGGAAGGTACGGGAAATCCTGAAGATCTTTTGACGCCAAACGCGCGGTGTGTCCGATGTGTCCTCGGCGACGTCGAGCCAGCCGGGGAAAAGGGACGACGTGATGGTCACGTCGCATCGTGTCGCGTCGCGTCGCGCGACTGTACAATGCGATATTAATGCGCGAGATCGCGTCAGTACCATAGAGAGATAGGGAGAGAGAGAGAGGGAGGGACAGGCCGTTTTCACATGGAAATTCATGAACTCGCCTCTCAACGGCGATTTCCACGGACATCGCGAACGAAATCCGTATTTCCGAGGAAACGTGCGGAGCCGCCGGCGCGGCGCGGCGCGGCGTGGCGGCCGCACGTAGCCGAACGACGACGTTGAAGGATCGCCCTCCGTCCTCCCATCGACGCTCTGCTTTGCACTTGAATAACCCAATTTTCGGGATGGAGCGAGCTCTCCAGCTCCGGGGCATTCGCCAGCGAGGTCTCCTCCTGCACCACCGCGTCTACGCGCAAACAATCCATTCGACGAAGATTTACGAGCTGAATTTTATCGCGCGCTCGCGCTCGCGCGCGCGTCTCGCATTCTTCACCCGTTACATACGCGCCCGCTGTGAAACTTCCTTAATGCGGTCATACCTGCCTGTACCTTGTCGTCGCTGCCGGAGAGATTCGTAAAAGGAAGGAAGATCGCGCGCGGACCAAGGGAGGCCGAGCTCTCTTGGACTCGGTAAGACTCGCTTCTTCGGGAATAAAAATATCCCTCTTCCGGCGCGGCCTCGCGCGATCCTCGGGCATGTTGACATTTTTGCGCTCGTTACCAAGCGCGAGATGTGCGCGCCGAGGCGATCATCACGTCGCGCTTTGAATTCGAACGACTGCGATGCGGGTGCGCATTTTTTTTCACTTTACCGCTCAATTACGGAGCGGCAGCGAGAGAGAATTTTTTGCACGGATTCGGTGACACGCGAATTCGTGAAACGCGTTTCACGGCGCGCGGATTCGTCGCTCGTGATTCTCTCTCTCTCTCTCTCTCTCTCTCTCTCTCTCTCTCTCTCTCTCTCTCTCTCTCTCTCTCTCTCTCTCTCTCTCCCTCCCTCCCTCTCTCTCTTCCTTCGAGAAAAAGACAACGCGGCGACGCTTGAAAAATCGGCCGGCATTGAAAGCGGAAGCGAGAGCGGCGCGAGGTCCCCCCGGGCCTGCTTTGCACCTGAATGATCCAATTTCGTTGCGAGCGGTGTCTTATAGCGTGTTCGCGAGGAAACAGCGTCCCATCGCGTCGGGACCCAGCCCGTGGCGTTGTTAGGTGACACGCTCCTTTGCGAATGAATAGAAAAGCACGACGGTGCGCGACGCTCTCTCGAGAGGGTCGAAATTTTATCCCGATTTCTCAGCCCGGCCAGGCTAATCTCGCGTTGACTTTTTTCCATGTTTCCTCATTGTGAGTCAGTCGTGCGAGCGAGCGTGGCTCTCGCGGCTCACGTCACAACAATGCAATTATACGCCTGCGAGATTGCGGGAAGATCTCGGGGTAGAGACACGTTCGATTTCGGGGGTGGTCGCGTAAACGAGCCGTTTACGGGCTCTCGCTTCTTTTCACTTCGCCTCGACTTTTCGACCCACGGGATCACCCGCGAGGCGTTCAACGATCTTCACGCGAGCTTAGGTACCGGGGAACATGCTGGCGCGACGGATCCGTCTTGTAGCGGCAGATTGTAATAACGATTGTGACGCCTCGTGCTCTGCGCTCCCGAATATCAAACTGTGTCGCACAAATTATATTGTAATAATTCTTTTATCTGAATTATTATAAAGATTATATAATACAATTATATATACATTATATATATATATATTTTTTTTTTTATATAAATATAATGAAATGTGTACAAAAGCGACCTGGCGAGAAAAGTCTTTTTGTCCACCGAGGGAAATCTCAGTGGCGAATTATATTGTGTAAAATTGATTGTGTTGTATATGAATACGATCAATTCTGTGTAGTAATTATTTATCATTATGTCGCGTATTATGGAGCTTTTTGCGAGAGCGAGAATTACACGCTAGCGCGATGTCTGAGGAACGTCACGCGATTTGTTAAGCGCTCCGCGCTTGTATTCTGTTGTTCGTTCAAAGAGCGGGCGAACGCGTGGTCGATGGCCGCTATTAAGTGCGATGGGAGTCCGCATTGTGTCGCGAGGGGGAGAAGCGTGTAAAGCATGACGTCGTGGTGGCTACAAAGTGCGTTTTTCGGGATGAGCGTCGCGATAATACAAACGCCGTGTTCATTTTTCAGTAGCCGCGTGAGCCCGCTGGACCATTTTTCAAGGGGCAGATTATCCGCGTCGGAGACGCGGTGTGTGTCCCATTACGGATCGCCGATCCCTCCGCGTGAGGCACGAGACGATGTTATCGTCCCTTAAAGGATGAATTTCATCGATAAGGATCCGCAATTTAGCGCTCGCCGCTTTGTCCGGGATTAAATTTGTAATGTGATTATGTTGCGAGGGCGAATAATCACCAGCGAAATATTTTCTCCAAATTAAATGTTGTACCGTGAGGAAAGTTTACCGAAGAATAACGACGCGATTCTGCTGCCAGGTCTCAAAATGGTTCCCCCTCACGTTACGCGATGACTCTGCGTGAAGTTCTCCCTTTTCGCGAGAGCGATACATCGCGTCGTCTCGCGTTTTTACCTCACCGTGGGCACAATCTAAATTTTTATAAGTGAAAATGTAACGTCGCGGGAGAGTTACCCGAGGAGAAGAACCCGATAGCGAAAGCGACCTCGAGAGCGCATCCTGCGAACCAGGAATATGTCCGAACATGACGTGGCGAGATCTTACGGCGCGTGATATCGAGGACCGCTGGAAATAAGAAAAATACCGAACATTTCTAACCTCTGGATGGCACGTATGAGATCCGTCCTACGTTTCTCGCGCATACCGCCGCGGACACGGACTTATCCGCGAGAATGTTCGATAGGCCGTAGGGAGGGGGAGACGTGCTCACGCGCTGCGTCATAAGTGTATCCTTCACGATGCGTCGCTCGAAATCGTCTCTCGAATGTAAAACCGTTCGCCGCCTCCGCGCAGGAACCTCCGTGCAGGATATGCACTCGTCTTGCCCCGCCAACTACTTCCGACCCGCGAGTTTGGGAGAGCCGTTACCGATCGTACCTCACGAGACGACGAGAATTCTGCGACCTGAGGAAGTGCAACGCCAAAGTCGGCACGAACTCGAGGCCCGAATACGACTCCTCGCGCTCCTACAATGTCGACCGTCTCGTTAGCAAAATTCAAGAACTGGACAAGAGCGTTCAGGACCTCGAAAGATCGAGATACGACAAAGCGGTAATTTACCAGTTACGGATCGATCAGATGATCGAGAGAGAGAGAGAGAGAGAGAGAGAGAGAGAGAGAGAGAGAAGAAGCGGTTGCGGAAATTTTTAGTTTTATACACACGGTATTTCGATAAAAATTCAGGAAAAAGTTGAGCAGAAGCGCTCGGTGCTGGAGCAGCCGGTGGATACCGAGATAACCGACTTGAAAGACGCTCACGACGCCACGGAGAGCTGCCTGCTGGACATAGAAAGGATCAGGGCGTTTTTGGGAGACGAGAGCTCCTGGTGGAAGATGCTGAAGGAACAGTCGGTCAATTGTTGCCAGGAAAAATCGCCTCATCTTCACGGGGTTTTGAACGGATCATCGGTTACTTTGATGCTGCGCGAGGAAGGAATCGACGAGGTGCGCTTTCTCTCCGCTCGGGGAAGTTAATCAATTAATTCGAGACGATTGAATTAAAATTTTCAGTCGTACTTAAATCGGAACTCGTTAGTTACAGATTGAAAAACGAGTGACGAGTGTTCAACGAGTGAACAAGCACGATAATTTAACGATCTGAAGAAAGGTAAAAGGGGGCAAAATTAACGTAACTCTTCTCTCGCTAGGCACCGCGTCGTTTCACGTCCACGCCGAAGAAAGGATCCAACGTCGCTTACTTCAGCTTCCGAAACTCCCGAGCTTCCTCGAGGGAACAGACGAGTGAAATGAAATGTGCCGAGCAGTGCACGGATCCTCCTTGGGAGGAACGCGCGGACGAGTGTACGGTTCCGTGTTACAGCATCGATATGAAATCGACGTTGATCGAAGTCGGGAGGTAAGTCCTGTCCAACCTGGACGACGTTTGGCATTCGCGTCAGCGTGTTCGTGGGAACGTTCGTTAAGATTCGGCACGTTGGAACCGCTCGCGAAAATTGAGCAAGAAAATTCACGACACGTTGATAGGAAAGTCCTATCGATAGAATATCTCGGGAAGGATAATTTCTTTCGTAGCAGCGAGAGGCAAGCAGATCCGCAGACTCAGCGATACGCCAAAACGGCTACGAGGAGCAAGCAGAATACTGTTGCTTCGGATATTTGGACGGAGACGCGGGAAGGCAGGAGCGGCGAACAGAGAGCGCCGGATCGGCCGTACAGGTCCAAGGAAACGCGCGACAGATCGCAGGAGAGGAAAGAGAAAAGGACTGACAGGTCGAATGGTATAATGTGACCGTCGTTAAATCAGCAGACACAAGGTCAGCTTTGCCAAAATCACCCTCGACACGCGGTTTTCAGTTGCGCCGCCGAGAGAAGTATGGTACGGCCAAAACGCGGAGACAATGTACGAGGACACGTCGAGGCCCCGGGAAACGTTCAGTAGCGAGAATACCGGAAGCACCAAGCACATCACCGTCGATTTCACGTCGAACGTGGATCTGAACGAGGTACGCACGTCGAGTATATCCGCGTCGAGTATATTCGCCAATTTCCCTCTGCGATATCTTACTGCGTGGATTACTTGCCGCCTTCCTTCCGCCTTCAGGACTTCCCGTCCAGAAGCGCGACGAGCCATAAGCCACGAACGAAAATGGTCACCGAGAAGATCGTTTATCGCGTCCAAAAGTCTCCGACGAGAGTTACCAAGACCAAAAGCAGGGACTGACGTTCGCAGGGTCGGCGCGCTATTCAAGGACACGCGTAAATCTCGCGGTTACTCCAGCTTGTACTCCAGAAATGTAATAAACGCCTAAAGATTCCATACAAATATGTGAAATTCACTCCTAATTATTTCTGTCTCTCGTGAACGATTTTTCCTCATTCTGTATACCTAATTACTTCGACTCGTTTCACACGATTGATCTATATATAAAGCGCACTGGTATCGATTAGACTCGAGTCGAGTCTCACGTCGTTCAACTATCAATCCGCGACTCGTCGGCCGCTCGCCCGTATGTTTTTCCGAAGCTTCTCCGCCGCGACCGAAACACTCCATAATTTCGCAGGTGCATCTCAGGGTTCTTAAATTCCTCAGGTATTTC
The DNA here is from genome assembly GCF_003227715.2 of Harpegnathos saltator. Lineage (NCBI taxonomy): Eukaryota > Metazoa > Arthropoda > Insecta > Hymenoptera > Formicidae > Harpegnathos > Harpegnathos saltator. Next base: position 458,619 of record NW_020229873.1, on the reverse strand, counting down.
AGGAAGAAGTTCAATGATGTTTGCAAGTGGTGCTCGAGCAAACGTGAGCAGGTGAGGTTAGACCACGCCGCCGTGTCTCGTTATCGACTATTCGACACAAATCTTACGCGAATGCACGCGAAGCGATATAACACGGCGCGTATAAATTCGCCCGCCAACCGTCTAGACACGCGGGATGGAGAAGGTCCTTATAATAGCGAGGAGTCCGCCGGCCCCTGCTGTCGATAACGAGTTGAAAATGGGTTCGAAGACCATCGTGATCCTTCGCGAACCGGCGCTACTGCGATCTCCGCTACCGACCCCGAGCACTTCGTCCGAGTACACGTCTTCCACGCGAAGTTGAGCGAAACCTGAGGTGAGGAGCAGCAGCAGCACAAACGCGGCTTCCAAGAGCTTCCAACCGAACGTCCCTCGCCGAAACTCGAGATGGAAGGAAGAGAACGAAAATCGACATCTTCCAACGAGTCCATCTTTACCTCGAGTACCGAATTACCGGAAGCGTCTTCGAAGGAGGAGCAGGAGGGTACCTCGGCGATTGACGAAGGACGATTCACGGAGTCATGCAAGCTTCCGAGGAGAATTAAGTTATCCTCCTCCAGAGGCAGCTGCTCGAAATCATGCAGGAAACATAAAGAAACCGTCCCGGAAGGGTACGCCGTTTATCTCGCGATCGTCCTTCTCGCCGAGGCAGCGCGGCCTGCAACCTCGGTCGAGTCGATGTTATTGTTTCTTTTCTCTGCACTTTTGCATCGAGGAGTCAACGCTGAAGGATAAGGATAGATAGGTTAATGATTACCTTACGGAAATTACAAAATCGATCGATTTCCAATTATTTTGACTTCCCGGTGGAATCGATTTTTTTTTTTTTTTTCAAGCAGCTTCATTTCGGGTACGATCGTTCGTTATCGTAACTTCTGAGATTCGGCCGTGTCGAGGAGTGCCGCGAAGAGTGAAGCGCAGCGCGTTAATTAACCAACTCGCTCGAGGATCGTCTCGCGTTTCTCGTCTCGAGGGAACCGCGACTGCTCGTGTACCGATGCCGATCGTGCCGTTTCGCGTGCATTTCAGTGCTCGAACGTCGGCCTGCAAACCGCAAACGTTGCGTGAATCATCCTCCGGTGAAAAGAAGCTCGAGACAAAACCGTTGGCGGAGACACCACCGTCCGGCCAGGTGAAAACGAAACTGAAAGGGACGTCGGAGAAGCTACAGGTCTTTCTTCTTCTTCTTTTCGTCTTCGCCTCTCTCTCTCTCTCTCTCTCACCCCTCCTGCGCGCCAGAATATTTTTGCTCGAGTCGCGGAATCTCAATGAGCGACTTCCGACAGAACGCGTTTTTCGCCGTTTTTCGAAAAGGTGGCCACGCGCACCCTGGCCAGGATCAAGTCCTTCTGCTTGCAGCTGAGGGACGACCTCAAGACGAGACGAGCGCTCGGCTTCAAGTGCGACTTGAAGAAGTGCGACAGCACCTTGGTGGAATGTAGCGCGAGGTCGTGCAAGAAGAAGAGCATGATATTCGGCGGACCGGCCGATCCGCGCGACTCGGAAGATTCATTCGCTTCCAATACCAGCGATTCCTCGACGATATCGAGCGCGAGCGGGAAGGTCCGGAAAAACTTCGCCGTCTCATAACGTAAATATCATCGTCATATCATAGCGTCAACATCATTCATAATTATCCTACGTCCTGCCGCGGACATTTCTCGCCGACCAATCTTCGCGAAACCTTCGGGCTCATCGAGTCGAAACGTCGAAACTTTCATCCACCTCGATTTATCCGAGTGACAATAATTGAAGAGTAATTTGGAGAAACAGTAATCGCGATCGAAATGAAAATTGACCCGCGACGCGGAGATGCCTACTTTCTTCAAGTAAATCGGTGAAAAAGTATGCGATTGAATCGGTCAGTGCGCGTCTCACCGACAATCAGTGAATATATTTACAACTGATCTTCAGTGGATTCACATTGCTTCGACCGATCCTTCCAGCGAGACCAATACCGGTCGCAATGTTACGCTTCCGACTGAACCATCAGTCGCAAGTATGGCACTTTTCGGTGAAGAATACGCTGATTGCGTGCGTGCGGAGAACGAGACCGGGAGTGAACATCGCAACTCGTTGCTTGCTCGAGCGAGCAATGTCGACGCGTTCCCGCTCGTCGAATTCGACGATCTGCGGCGTTGGCGACCGCGGGGGCTGAGGGTGGAGGGAAAAATAGATAAAACGCGAGACTGCCAGGTATATACTCCCTCCCTTTTTCGGGAGACAGACAGATCGACAGACTGACAGACAGACAGACAGACAGAGAGAGAGAGAGAGAGAGAGAGAGAGAGAGAGAGAGAGAGAGAGAGAGAGAGAGAGAGAGAGCGAGAGAGAGAGAGAGAGCATTTACGTGGGCGCTAAGTAGCGATACATCACCGGCCGGGTATTCAGAAGGCGAATCGACTTTTATTGCTTTATAGCGCTTGTAAGCCCGGCCGCACGCCATCCCGAGCCGCGCATGTAATCTGGATGTAAAGAGCTCATTATTACGGCCGATTACGTACTATTCACGAGCGGAGGCCCGAACCGACGAACGAAACTACACTTTGATAGCCGGACCGGAGCGCGATATTTTCCGCGGACTCATGAGTCACTGAGGGAGTCCAGACATGGTGGAGGAGCGTGTCTCGCTGTTGCCGAGACGATATAATTCCTCCCACACTTGGCCGTTACGGTTCCCGACGCGCGCACGGCTCCAACGTTTGCTCAACATTTATTTAACGCGCGGCGCTGCGCGAATTAGCGTGAAAGAGACACACCGCGCGCATCGCGCGGTGATTCTCCGCGAGTCAGAGATGGCGGACGTGAGGACGTGATTCGCGCGTCCCTGCGAATCAAGCCCGGAAGAGTGAAGCCTTCCGAACGAAGGCGTGACAAAGCGTCTTCGAGCGTATTGTCCGGAGAATCCGCGTCAATTAATCCGTCGGAGAAAAATCGTCCCGCCGACGTATTCCCATTAGACGCTCCAACGTCTACATTCATAATTTAAGACGATTCACGCAATCTGTCCACCCACGCCGAGGTGCCTGACACGCTCGCCCGCATAGATCGCATAAATCGCGTGTTTTCCTTCTTATTGGCTGATTGAATAATACATGTAACCGAATAGTATTAAACCGGCCGAGCGGGACACGCGAGGTCCATGACGCCTGTCATGTCGGGCGGGTCGTGCGTCAGCATTTTGACGAGTTGTTTAGGTCGATCAATTTATCGTTTAAGATACGTACACATACACACACACGCACACACACATACACACACACACACACACACACGAAGGAAAACGAACGAGCGTTCGCGTCGCGCCTGCTGTATTTCGCCGTAGTCGATTCGAGATTAACGACGCGATGTTGAGATAAGATTGCGGATTTATGAAACTGCGTCCACCGGCGATTTATCATCTTATATCTGTTACGTGTCTATCTTAACGTTATTAGGAGGCGTTGCTCGATCGCCGTCCACGTTTCCCGACTATTATTTGCATTCGCCGTGTATTATTCGTACTCTCTCGCGGATAATTCCCGCGAGGAGCCGGCGATCGCCTCGCGGCGACGCGCGCGGTGAAGATTGAGCCGGCCGGCCGACCAGCGAGGCGTCGGGGAATTTTCTCGCGATTTCCCGAATCTTCCCGCTTTCGTCTTTTTCTTTCTTCCGCTTGCTTCTTCTCCCCCGCGTCGTTGCAATATTTTTTCGCGCCGAACGACGAGACGCCGTGGTGGGCCGGCGAGCTGTTCGACGCGCGTCCGACGTTCATTACGCGCCGGCGGAGAAATTACGTTACGAGCGGAGTAACGTCGGAGTTGGCGAGTAATGTACAATTTCCATTACGCTCGCATTTTTTCGGAGCGATCGACGAGAAGAGAACGGCAGATTCTTGGCGGATACGAGACTTCGCGGTGCCGCATGTCCTCTCTCTCGCTCGCTCGCTCGCTCGCTCGCGCGCGTGCAATTTCGAGGCGGACTGTACTAAAAATATTATTATTTCGACGCGCATGAACGGCACAAAGGGCAGAAAGAAGTATTAATGACGGAGTATTACACGACGCGTCGGCCGTGCGCAAAAATTGCTCGCTAAATCACCGGTCGGCCACCTATAATCTCGCCTATTCAGCGTAATTTATTACGCATTGATATTTACAATCCTTTAGGGTTAATATCTCTCTCGCGTCGCGTCGCGTCGCGACGATTGGCCGCGCGGCCGGGATCGCCGGTAATGCGAAACCTCCTCGTTCGCGAAACCGACGATGATCCGCCGTGATTGCATATTTAACGCGCGCGCGCGACCAACAAATTGACCTTCCTAGCGGCCCATTACGAGACATTTGCGAATCAATCGCGGCAAGTGGGCGGCGAATTTACATTTAATTACGGTATACGCGAACACTCTCGCGAGAACAGCCGCTTTACACGCCGAGTATTTTCCCTCTCGCGAAATTGCGCCGTCCGACGATAACTACGTGTACTTGTCCGAGACGCAGCAGCCGGATATCTCGATATCGACTCGAAGAACAACGCATCACGTCACGTGTCGTGCTGCGTATCTGTGAGACAAAGAGATCGGGCAGTCGCAAAGTGCTTCTCTCTCGGGACAGATCGACCTGATATTGATACAATCCAACCCTCCCGTAATCGCGATATTCACTAGATTCCACGTTCAGGCTACAACGTGCCGCCATTGCTGATCCTAATACTTGTCAATTTGTCCTCCACATATTTTAGCCGAGAACAAAAAGCGAAAGGAAAATTGCTTCAAGAAGCGGAGGAAAATTAATATATTCGTGAGATTCATGTCGGTTTAGAATTAGACTGGAGTTCTCCTCTCGCTCTAGCGTCTAGCTCCGCATCTGCTCAAACCGGCACATCCCGAACCCCCCCCCCCCCCGCGTTTTCCTGCAGCGACATCGCAGATGCGATGATCCTGCGCGCGACAGCCAGCCGTGCTTTTCGGCCGCGCAAATTCGCCGGCCGGCCGGAGAGGTGGTTCCTTCCGCGCGCCCAGGCTGTTGCATAAATCACAATGAGACGCACGCCTCATTATACTTGCAGGCACTCGTGTAATTGCGACGGGCGTGTCCGCGCGTATTTACCCGTGCGGATCCGGCCGGCTGGTTCTTGGCCGCGCGTGTTGGCGAGCGCGCGGCTATACGTGTGTTTGCGTTTGGTTTCTGCTTCTTTTTCTTTTTTTTTTTTGCGCACTCTCTCCTCCTCGTCCTCCCCCCTCTGCTCATCCTCCCCCTTTCACCCTTTCCGCCGCGTGCTCTCCGCGGCTATCCGTAAAATCCGGTGCTTTTCGCGAGCGGAAACGCCGGGCCGGATATGGGCGGGACGACGCGCGGTCTTAAAGAGCGACGTGTAACGCGGAATTACACCTTCTCTCATTCGCAGAAATCGTTTTTACCGATTGCAGCCGAGACACGTCGCGGCTGCCTCTCTGTCCCTCCTTATTTTCTCCTCTCCTCCGCTCCTCCGACCGAGGAGGGTTCCACAGATCGTCGGATTCCGACTGCATGGATTATTTTCGAAATCGATGATGACTGTTCGAGTATCCGCCGCGGCGTGAGGCGTGAGCGCAGCGAATAACGAGCGAGCGCGCACCCTGCAGATGGACCTTCGAGATCATCGCGAGGTGAGAAGCGATCGATAACGGGAGCTTTATGGACTGTCTCGATTACATTTATCAAATATGTGTTGCAATTCGTGTTGCATTGAATCGGTCATTAAATTTACAACGATAGTGCGCGCGATTTTTTCGTCACATTGAAGCAGCAGCAGCGGACTCGGTAAGAATTGCATCCCGCGTTACATTTCGGGAGACACGCTGCGAGCAAGTTCTCATCAATTTCCTCGCGTTTCTCTCCTATCTCGGCACTCTGTGCGATGTGAATGCCATGCGAGCGACTATTCGTCTGCGGATCTTCACGCGGAATTACTGACTCTCGGATTTTCGTACCTTCGTACAAATCACGGTTGTGTACATCGCGCCTTGCAGAGGAATGCGAGAAAGCTTCGTTGTTTGTTACGGGCAACATTTGCCTATTCTTCGACTTCTTTATTGCAGAGTTTCACTTCCTTTCTACGCGCGGCATCTCTGTAAAAGGCACGGGCTCGAACAATGCAAGTAAATTGACACGAATAATTTTACTTTCACTTGGGAAAAGGGATGGAAAAGTAATCCTTGATGTTAGAGCGGCCGCCCGGCCGAACGCGGTCGAAGCCCTTTCGTTACCAAAAATATACACTTCGCCGTATCTGAGATTTTACGCTTGAGAACGGCGATTTCTGGGATCGATTCGTGGACCGACCATCCGTCATAATTAAAGGCGGCGAGTTTATCTCGCGAGTCGATCGCGCGAGTTTTTGGTCCTCGATGCCGCTCGAGGACGAGCGCGACCACGATCGTTCGCGGACGAAGAATTTTTTTCCTTTCTTTTATTCAAACTCCCGCTTTTATGTCGGATAAATCATACACAGTTGTGCGAATCACGAGAGACCAATTATTTATTCCGTGGCAAATCGTACAGAACGGTATTGACGATTATACCGCGTCGGCTGACGGCGCGTCGCTCGCCGCGAGTGGAATCTCAATCCGAGCGCCGATAGATCACGGGGCAAATTGCGCGTCGGAGCGCGCGGAAAACGCGCATAAAGACGTCGGTGCGATTAATTACGCCGGCGGACACGTACCGACGGCCGGGGCGTAGCACGTCGCGGCGATCGTTATCGGCATAATTCTCGGTTACGGTATCGACATTCGAAACGCGTCGCTTCCACCACGGCTCCGCTTTTCATGATGAACTGCGCTGCGCATAATCGCGCGCGCGCGCGCTTCATTGCGCGCGAGACGCGGTCAAGGAGAGAGGAAGGAGCGCGCGATGGACGCCGCCGTCGCGGCGGAAAGACGCGTAACTCGGCGTGAAACGACGAAGATGGACCGTTTGTCCGGGCCGAGAGGAAGGAAGAGGAGCGAGCGAGCGAGCGAGCGAAGGGGAGGCGAAGGGAGGGGAGGGGCGGCCACCCGCGCGCGCGAGACGCTGTTTATACCGGAGTTCCGAAATTTTCACGCTTTTCCAGCGCGCGATCGCATTCTCTCCGCGCGTCGATACTCGGCCGCCTCCCGGACTCTCCTCCTCCCCGTTGTCTCTAGCCGTCTCATGCAAATGCGACCGTTGCCGGATAAATGCCAGCTGTTAAGACGGCTCAGGTGGGGCTGTCCGCCGAATTCGTCATGGATCGTTATTCAAAGTCGACCGGCGGCGCGTCCGGGAGAACGAGTCGAGCCTGGCCGCGAAGCGAAGCGTTGCGACACGGCGCGGCGCGGAGCGCAGCGACTATTAGCCGGAGCTGAAGCGGCGTATATCGGGGTTATTGATACCTCGGCGACAATTTATCGCGGGACTTTGCGTTTTAGGCGCCACGTAGGCGCGTGTGCGCCTATCAAATTTTACGCATGCCACACCGGGGACCGCTCACGTTTTTCGGATATCGCGCGGATCCAAGCTGGATCCAGCTGGGAGAAATGCCGCTCGCTCGATATCGCGTCGAAATGATGCAGTGAGAAAGGGGAGAGACGCGACTGGGGTCGGTTCTCGGACGTGTCAACCGACTGGGATAATCGGCAAGTCGATAGTCCACAAATTCACACCATTCATCGGATGAGTGCAAAAGTTTTGATGGCTTTCTCAAAGACACGACTGATCCAGTTTCATGGCCGCACTGCAACAATTCTGTGCAATAGGTTGTGTGCAATAGTACAGCAGAAAATAACGACGAGAATGGGCAAGTGGGGAAATTACTCGGTCCAGTTTTCTACAGCGAGACCCATCAGGACTCTTGCACTCGGCCGATCAATATATAATTGATCGGATCAAGATGATTGACTGAAACGATCGTGCCTGACTCGACGTTAATTTCGAGCGTCTCAGTCAACTGAAAAAAATTCTCGCCAATCGATACCCGAAAACTCCCGACGAGACGGGACTGACACACACACACACACACACAGGTAACACACTTCGAAGCGAACACGCCGGCCAAGGAGGAGAGGCCTCGCCTCTCCGGACTTGTCTCTTTTTTCACTCGGTTGAAACAGCGCCGCGACGACGGTGAAAACGGCCAATCTCGGCGTCTTAGATATACGATATGTATCATATTTCTGGCGTACTCCCATCTCAGGTTCCCCCCGGCGTGCGATATGCCCTAATCTATGTTAATTGAGCGAGTTACGTTTCCGTGCTCGAATGTCGGCGGAGATACGCTGTCGTCCGCCACGTGCGAGAGACACAAATCACGCTTTCGACGTACATTCTTAACGGTACGGAAACGTCGCGCGCGTTCCGCGCGGCGACCGCGAGAGGGTTGAAGCCGCGCGGTGTGAAGAGATGAAATCTGACCTACACATATCCGTCAGCACGTTTCATCGGCTCCCATTGCGGCCGCACCGGCTCATTTTTCTCCTTGGCTTCCCGTTGATCGTGACTCGATCGAGAGACGCTCGCATCGCGCGGCGCGTTTAGAGGGAAATAAATGCGCGCCGCAGCGAAACTGCAAGTTGCCGAGCAGTTGCCGAGCCTGCCGAATTGAGCCTTCGACGAGAGGCCGAGAGAACGCGCGGCGAACCCTTGCCGATTCCTTCCGCCGGACCCGCTTCTCTCGTCTCTCCTCCCCCCTGCATCCTTCTCCCTTCGCTGTCCGGCGCGCGCGGAAATATCTACCCGCGAGTGGATCTACTCCGAGCGCGGCGCGGCGGCTAATCAGCGATCTCGTACATTTGATCGCGGATATGCCTGTCCGTCGGTCACACGTACTACACGCCGTACGCCCACGCGTTTGTGCTCTCGTGCTCGCGCTCAGGGCCCGACGCGGATCCGCGGGCCCCGCTTGTACACACGCATACACGGAGGAACGGAGGAGCGCGACACGCAGAGCCGCGCGCCGCTGCCCGCGCGTCCGGATGATGAAACGGTGCACTCCGGGGCAATTTGACTTACGACATTTTGAAAGCGAGCCGACCGTTCGTGGGCGTGTGTTGAAACGTTGGGATGTCGGACGGGTTTTGCGTGGGCCACGGCATATTACATCTGGCCGGGTACGGGCCTTATGATGGACGAGACAGGTGATTACGCGTGTGGAAACCACCATGCGAGGTGCGCGCCATTCGAGACACTCGAAGCGTGTGCATGCATGCGTGCGTGCGTGCGTGCGTGCGTGCGAGTGAGCGAGCGAGAGCGCCGAATACAAGCGTGCGCGCGTCTTCCCCGCGTCTCGGAGAGGATGTTATCCCGCTCTCATCCCGCGGGATCGGGCCCGGCTGAATTTCCTGGCCGGGGGAGGGGGCTGCTCTCTTCGGGTTCTCTTGGACGATTTCACGCTCGGGCTTGTCTGCGATCGTCAACGCGCGAGTCGTCGATCTCGTCGCTGCGCGCACGCGAGGGTGTTGCTTTTAGGCGCGTGGAGCGCAGAGAGAGAGAGAGAGAGAGAGAGAGAGAGAGAAAAAGTGTTTGGTTGAATGAACGAGTCTTTCAGCGAAGTTTGCACGATTCCGGAGTTCCGATCGAAAATCGCACAATGCTGCTCGGAGATTTTAATTAAATTTAGGTCGAACCCTTATAATTTCAAGCAAAATTTCTCTGTGTCGTTCATACCTCACTAGAAAAAATTGTTTCATTTAATCAGATATTTTTTTCGCAATTTTTCGCTTTTTTCTTGCAATTTGGTTCTTTTTACACGTTTCTCGCTGCTTGAAGAAATCACGTTACTCTCGACACGTTCACGTACGAATGGAAGGGGCTTCAGTCTGAATGAACAGACTGGAATTTAGAGCATGCGCCTTGCGCAGGCAGGTTGTGTTACTTTTGGCAAGAACTCGGCGCGAATGCACTTTCGCAGCCATGACAAATGGGCGTTTTGTAACGAGGGACGGCTCGGGAGATCAATTCGGATGTGCGAATGTCGTCAGCTGCAGATGCGAAGACGCGTCCTGCGCGTCCGCATGCCCGGTCGCGAGGAGAATCGGCGAAACAATTACGGGGAGCGCGCGTTTGTCGGAATAAAAATATAATGAGTCTGAATACTTAATGACGCCGACGCACAGTTATAACCGACTAAAATTGCGCGCGTGCGAACGAGCGGTGTGTAATGGGAGGTATAATGGAGCCTGAAATTGTAATATGTGTAATTTATTGCAATAGCAATTACGCGAGATGATATCCTCTTTGTCGGCGACTGTGTAATTATACATTGCGTAATCGCCGATATTAGCGTTATTCCGGCAATCGGCATTTAAAGCTGGTTCATCGTAATGACCTACGATGCTCGCAGCGCAATCGATTCGCGTCACAGCGAGCGTAAAAAGACCGGCGTTCTCTCGAGCGAGGAATTAAATCTGTTCCTTCTCATAGTTAAGTCTTCGCCTCCCCCTCCCCGCCAATGTCTCTACGCTCCGTCTCCGTCCGTTAAATTTAATTTAACTCGACTAAATCTCCCTCTATTGTATTTTGCCTCAATGTCAACAGCGAGCTGATAGCAAGTGGGCGTGCGCGCGCGTGCGAGAGAGAGAGAGAGAGAGAGAGAGAGAAAGGGAGGAAATCTTGCCATTTGCAGAGAAATCGGATTTGCCAAGAAGCGACTTCTTTCAACCTTATCACCGGAGAGCGTCCATCTTCTTGGGAAATAAATTAATTTCTCTGCCCCTTGAGATACGATAAAATCCGCCCTTCTCCCCTGCCGTCTGTTTGCATACAATCAGAAAATACGACGTCGCGGGACGCGATGACGACAAGGAGGGTCGCCTCGAATCTCGATCTCACCCGCGACTACGAGAAGCCGGCCGATACGACGACGTGCGTGATCGGCCGATGGCAATCGTGCGGATCCATCGTGGATCGTTAATGTCTGTCTGTCAAACTGTCGCGTGACTCGCCTACGTCTTCCTCCGAGGGCCGAAAGTCGGCCCCGGATCATTCGTGGCTACCAAAGAACGACGACCGGTCGGCCGTTTTTTGAGAGTCGATCACGCGCCTAAAGCCGTTTTCGCGCGGGAAACTTGCCGAGGAATCGCGACGCGTCGGTGATATTCGAGCTCGCTAATCCGACGACTGATTTGAGACGTGCGCGACGCGGAGGACCGCGTCGCGCATATTTGGCTTCTGGATTGGAAATCCGCGTCTTTTGCGGATTCCTCTTCTCATTGATTTCACCTCGGTGAGTTTTATCTTTTATTGCGTTCGCGACATGTGAACGGTCGTGCGGTTTATTTCACCAGCGTCGCATTTTCCCTTCGCGAATCCCGTGGCCCCGTTCTTGACGTCCTCGAGAGACGCGCGAGAGGCTCGCCCCGAGAAACAATCGCGCGATTTATTAGAATTGAGTCGTCTCAAGGAGCGTTTCCTCCGTGCACATTCGCCGGATCCCGCTCGCGCATTAATTACATCTTCACGTTCGGCACGTACCTACCGCGCGATTTCTCATTCAAATTTTATGCGCATACGTATCCCCGTGGTGAGCTCGAGAGAAGAACGCGCAGAATCTCGTCCCGTACGACGCGCACGGCATCGCCGGCCCCTCGCCGCGACGCGGCGAGCACGCACGGTCGCCATTTTTGGTTGTTTCGTTAATTAATCCTGAGTGGCCGGCCAGCTAGCGTGAAAGCCATTAGTTTTTGTCCTCTCTCGGCGGCAGCGAGAGCCGAGTACGGTTCATTTCGCTCGCCGGTTAGAGCGCGCTCCTTCGGGAGAAACATGGCGGAGGTCGGCACGCGAGTCGCCTTACGATCTCTTCTTGCCTTCTTTCCTTCCGATCTTCGCGTCCCTACCTGGCCGTTTCTTCTTCCTTACGAGCGATTCCACCGTCTCGCCGCTTCTTGCCGCGACGAGCGACCGCGACTTTTCCCGTATTCGCGCGCGCGCGCGTGTACGTATGTGTGTGTGTGTGTGTGTGTGTGTGTGTTTATAGCGCGCGAGCGAGGGCGCAGACTTTTTGCATCGCACAGTCATTCGATTAAAACGCAAGCCCTTTTTATGCCCGCCGGTACTACACAAAACGTGAACGTTACACCGTTAATCCACCCCGGCGACGTGCCATTATCGCACGCACACGCGCACGGTGACACGCGACATCATTATCCGTTGAATTCAACGGATAATGCGGATAACGCGTGCGCGATCGCGATCGCGCGAACGGCAGAAGAATAAATATCGCGGCGGTTTTTAGCGGTCGCGTCCGCTGAGAAACGGCGGATGGATAATGCGTCGGCGGAATTTTGTGAGTACATTTCCGCTGGCGAGCGCCAATGATTTCTCTGCGATTACGCGGCAAGAGCCTGGTCGGTGCCGGTATTGACAACGTCAGCGATCGGTGTCGCGTATGCGATAAAATATGACCGCTTCGCGCAAAAATCGCGTCGAGGGGCGGACGCCTACGCGTGTCACGATTAATAATTGGCCGACGTCCGAGGACGTCACATTTTTACGAGCGCCTCGTCTTTTTCAGCCGAGAATCCGGCTGTCCGGATAATAACTGAATTTCAATTCGGCGCGTTCTTGCGCCGACATAAATATGTATCGCCACAGTCGTCCGTCTGCGATTGTACATCATCGCTGGAATTACGCATCGCGCGCGACCGCGCGATTGAAATCGCGTTCGCGCGATTAATGCCGACGTATTGCGCAGAAAGACAGAAGGAAGCGTCCAGCAGCGTGGAAATGTCTTCGGAATGGAGTTACGTGAATAAACATTTCTCGAGTTTTTACGTGAAATCGCGTGATTAATTTGAAAAGGAAGAAGGACAGAGAGAGAGAGAGAGAGAGAGAGAGAGGAAAGAATCTCGGAACGATGAAATATTATAATTTCACAGAGGAAAAAATTCAGAAATCCCGGTCAAAGTTACCAGAATTCGGTTGCGATTGTCGAGATTTCTGGTTAACTGAAACAGAATTCTGCAGTTTTCAATCGAAGTTTCGTTCGCGTCTCGCCGGAAAATTGGCTTATCCGACCGAACGACGCTTTGCTCCGCGCGTGATTTTGAGATTGCACCGCTTCGGCATGGTGGATTTTGTAAATCCACCTGGCGTTTCTTCGGTATCTATAAATGCCGTAACGGGGTCCGCGAGGATTCTTGCGGATTTCTTTCGCACGAATCACGCGTCGGGCTTTCCAAACCGCTTCGCGGAACACGATTACCCGCGGACACGCGGTTCGCGGCCTCACGGCCGTAAGGCCGACGTTAATTTTCAGGCGATTTAATGAGTATCGCCGCGGTGACCGCAGCTGTAATTCACCGGTCGCCGTAGAACATTAAACGCACGTTCGCGAAGACTCTTTTTTTTTTTTTCTCGAGGCCAGGGCTCGGCTCGTGGAAATATCGTGCGCGCGCGCGAGTCGTTTGTGCGTCGTGTACGTATAACGACGAGCGAAGTCGAACGAAACGATCGAGCCGAGTCGACGTGCGGCCTGCCGCAAAATTGAGAGTTAACGAACCTCGACGGAGCCGCTGACACTCCGCGGGCTGCGCAATCCGCGCGGCTGACGGCTGCACACGCCTATGCACACGCGCGTGCAGCCACTTGCGCGTCTTGAAAATCTCGCGCTTTCTCCACACCGTGCGAATTCGAGAGAACGAACCTTCCCCGACTTCATCGTCAACGTCGCGTTCTCCATCTTTTTAACGAATTTTCGACGTCGAGCGATAACTCGCTCTCTCGGGGCGAGACGAACGACCTCGGGCTGAATTACACGAGAGTCTCCCCCTCTCCCCCTCCCCGGTGCGGCGCGAGAGCTGTGCGAGGAGGGAAACTTTGCACATGCCTGCAAGTTGGAAAATTTGCACTTTTCACGAGTCCACGTCGAGAGGGAAAGATTTATTCGCGATTGATTGAGGAAACCGAAGGCGCGATTATCCCATTAGCGTTCTTCGAACTTCGCTCTCGTGTCGAAGAGCTGTTTAATCTGTAATTTTCTAACTTCGAGGTCGTTTGTACACTTCAAAGCGACTGCCGTTCTTCCCCCGGCTCGCATTTGCAGTATTCGGAGAAAGTACGCGGTCTCTCCTGGGACATACCCCGTGTACGTACAAGTACACGCGATCACGCGCCAGCCCCAGCGATGGCGCGATGCGTCGAGCTGGGCTGGCGCGTTGACAGGTAATTTATTCACCTGCGAAGTATCGAGACACAGGCCGCGAGTTTCCGTCGAGTTCCGCGCGTACCGCGCACCGTCGACAGGTCGTCCTCCTAATTGCCTGATCAGTCGATTTAACGGTTTGCTTAAGCGACGACGCGAGCAGGGCGAGACGCTAATTTTTCCAAAGTCGCTGGCACGTCGCAGAGCCTGCACGGTGGCGAGGACGGTGCGCTTTGAAAACGCGCCAGCCGGCGAACGAGCTTTTTCTTATTTATCGCACGACGGACGGTATCTGGCGACTTAACGATCTCGAATCTCGACGTCGTTGACGTTTACTCGTTAACATTAACACGAACGTCTCTCGGATTTCTTCTTGTCATTTATTACATAATTTCTCCGTGTACGATCCAGATACCATCCAAACGTTACAACGAGGAATAAATTATCCAATTATCCAAGGTAACTCTAATCACACGGAGAGACGAGAAGATTGAGTTGGAGACACCACCTCAGCCGGTGTCGTTGTAAAGTTCGAGACACATCGCGGGAAGGAGAGAACGAGAGAAGAAAAGGGGAAACTCTGTCTCTCGTTTGCGAAATCGACAATTCGCGTTGACAATTCGAGACGGCCGCGGCGGCGGCCGTCTACGTGCATTTTCGCGGGGACAAAATCCTCGCGCGTCAGTGGTCGTTTCTCGGCACGAATTGCGGCGCACCGTACGCCGGTGGAAGGCGTTCTCGTTTCCTACGGGGCAGGATCGATCTATGGGCCGCCATCGAGACGAGGGAGAGCCGAGAAGGTTTTCTGGTATCACCTTATGGCAAACGGCAGATGTGTGCACCCGTATTCCTGTCCCTATCTCCTCCCTTTTCTGTCCTCCTTTCCGACTCCCCTCCCACTGTCCTTCCTCACCGATCGACGTATTCTCTCTCTCTCTCTCTCTCTCTCTTTCTTTTCCCTCTGCCGCTCTGAGCCTCTCTCTATTTTATGGACTCGTCGCCCCCTCGAGACTTCGAGCCCCGTATATTTACCATAAGGCAAGCACTGACGGATAACTAAGCGACATTTAGGTACGCCGCGGCTTTCTAATGCCGTCCATTATCCCGAAAACTTTACCGCCGATAAACACACGAGAGGCGGTAATAAAGGAGCGTGTTCGAATCGCGTAAATCACCGTTGAATCGCCGCGTTGTACTCGTGCACTCGGTGCGCCCGTCAGTGCAAATGACGGTCGCGCCGTCATCCGGTAAATCGTAAGAATCGACGGAGGCGCATCGCGACACATCTGGAGAGCTCTTACGAACTCGTCGCGATTGCGCAATCGACATACCGGGCGCGAAACGTCACGACGAGGAAGTGTCACGCGTTGCGGCCTCAAAGGGTCGTTTCTCATGAATCGTCTATGCGAGCAGACGAATTCTCCTGCTGCTTGATAAATTAACAGTACTCAACAACAGCGGATTAATTATCGATAAGGATCAACTCCTTCGGCCGGGAGATTCCTACTTGGCGGATACGCAACAGAATGCCGATTTCTCCAAGCTTCGGACATTTCCAAGTCCGTCCGAATCCAAGAGGAGCCAGGAGAAAGAAACAGAGAGAGAGAGAGAGAGAGAGAGAGAGAGAGAGAGAGAGAGAGAGCGGGAGGGGGGAGGAGAAACGGCTATTAAATTAGAAAACTCGCCGGCGGCGGCGTTAGCGACCGGACACCATTTTACTCCATCTAATTCGGGAAGACGAAAACGATACCGTGGACCGTTCGGCTTCTCCCTCTCTGCATGGCGTCTCGCGCTGAACACCCTGAGAAAGAGAGGCAGGTACAAAGGAAAATAATTATCTCCTCCGCCGATGGATAGATAGGCGGGCATATATAGACACGTTTTCGTAGGTAAGGATTATTACTAGCCAACGGAACGCATCGGCTCTCGCTCAGGTATACACTCGAGAGGAACGTTGACCGGCCGGTCGGCCGGTCGGCCGAACCCATTGTCCATCTTGATGAGACTATCTCGGGATCAGGATCGAACCTTCGTGCCTCCGAGTTTTAAGCTCCGGCTCGAGACTCTTGAACGTTGATAATTATATCGGATGAAAACTTACAACCGGATCTTCGATCCATCCGGCGTGTTCGCTGACAGGTAACTTTTACGGATCGCAGTAACGCAAACGATTAATTGTACGTTGCGCGTGAAATCAACGCGAAATTCGGCGGTGATTCGGCGGAAAACTCGCGCCGATACTTGCCGGCGTATTTTACGGGGTGTTTTACACTGAAACAGTTGAAGTTCAATTTTTTCGTGATTTTGTAAGAATGCTCGCGAGGTACGATCGAGATTTTGGGGACTATCAAGATTCCCGAGGTAGCGATCAAGCAGTCTTTCTTTAACACGTAATAACGTGCATTTAGATAGAATTCAGATTCGTGAGGAATCCAAGCGGTGCTGTTATCCTCGATCAAAATTGCGTTACGCACGCGGGGAACACCGACAGGACGCGAGGGGCAGCAGGACACGAAATCGTCGACTCTCCCGAAGCGACGTATGACGTCGAATCGGCATCTCGCATCAAGCAGTCGCGAGTAACCTCTAATGAATTTCTTCCCTGCCTGCGACGACCGTTCCATTATATCACGGAGAAGCGGAGCCCGCTACACAGAGAACGGGCCCGAGAAAAAAGGTTCGCGAGAGTGAGCGAGCGAGCGAGCGAGCGAGCGACTTCTTTGCGCATTCGGCACCCGAGGCCTCGTTTAGGATTCTGGGATCCCCCGATGAGGAATCCTCGTGCGACGACAGACCTTCCTGGCATTCCTGCGAGTGAGCATCGACGACAGAATCTGGACACGTCTCTCTACCTCCCTCGTAACCGGGCTCCCGCGAATTCCGCGGTTTCCACGCGCGCGCGCTCCGAGCGGCCACGGAGCAGTCGCGGCGCAGCAACGGCGGCAAAAGCCGGCGGAATGAATCAATCGGCTCCAGCGGCTTCTTCTGGGTTCCGCTGGGTGGAATAAAAAAATGGGCGGCGCCTTGGATGTGCCGGGGCCCGATCTAACCTAAGGGACAGACGGGACGGGACGGTACGAGACGAGTCGAGGCTGGGCCTTAGATCCGTCGATCCTTTTCCTTCCATCGTTCGTCCGGACCGTCCCGGTCCCTCCGCTCGTCTCTCCTCTCTCCTCTCTCCTCTCTCTCTCCTCCTCGCGTGGAGCAGCGGGGAGGATGGAAGGGCCGAGGACAAGGGGCGAGTGGATGAAAACGGCCAACCATCGGTCGCAGCCTGCGCGGCGACTCGCGACGGGAATATCAAGAGATCCCGCTTACGGATCCGGACAAAGGCAGCTGCTGCTGCTGCTGCTGTGTCGTCCTCCTCCTCCTCCTCCTCCTCCTCCTCCTCGTCGTCGTTGTCGTCGTAGTAGTTGTTGTTGTTGTTGTTGTTGTTGTTGCTGTTGGTGTTGTTGTCGACATCGTCTTCGACGGTCGTCGAATAAAGTTATGGGCCTCTCTCGCACCCGTTTGTCCTTGTTAGGCTGAGAGAGGCCCTCGGGGCTGGATCCGGAGAGAGAGAGAGAGAGAGAGAGAGAGAGAGAGAGAGAGAGAGAGAGAGAGAGGAGAGAGAGAGAGAGAGAGACAGAGACAGAGACACACACAGAGAGAGAGAGAGAGAGAGAGAGGAGGGGGAAGAGCAGAGAGCGGTGGTATCGATCCCCTCGGAGGCCGGAGGAGACGCCGCGCCGCGCTTCGCGGCGAGACGCGTGTCTTGATATTGCGATTACCTGTAATGAGGATCGATCGGGCAGAGGCAGGTATTCAAAAGCCGGAGGCACGGCCGCGCAACAAACAAGACCAGATCGACCTTAATGCTGGTGATTTTTTTCGCGCGATAAGAATTTGATTTAATGCTTAATCAATACGCGCCTCTATCGAGTCCTTACGCGCTGCGCGCCGCGGCTTTTAATCGCTCCCAAGCGATGGGCGTGAAATTTACGCGCGCCCCGCCACGAGGGGCGAGTGCATCGTACTCGCGCGGTCGTCCGTCGTGCACTCGCCAAATCTGCCGTGTTTTTCGTGGACTCCCTTCTCGTCGACGCTCAATCGGCCCGTTCTCCGGGACTTTCGTCCCCAAGCTGAAGCTGTCCCACGATTCGCGCCACGTAGCGACGCGCGCGCGAGATAAAAGGCGGACGAATTTATCTCGGGCTACCGCCCGGCTCCTGCACACCGACGAGGAGCGCCGGAGGTGACCGACCGAGCGAGCGATTCCAATTCCGACGAATCTTCGGCCCGTAAATTCTAATCATAGAATTGCAGATCGCGACGTAGGACGTCCGATCGTATATACGCTCGGCGCGAGCGGGCTATTCGCGTGATTGCCGCGGCAGTCGTTCTCCCTCCTCTCTCCTCCCCCTCTCCTCTCACCCTATTTCTCAGCCCTCCCGACCGCGAGAGAAACAAACGAACGAACGAACGAATGTCGTTCGAAGGCTGACAACCCTCCGGTGAGAAAAGGATGAGTCGACCGGATGAGCGAGTTCGCGGAGAGCGGCGGACGAAAAGGAGAGACGCCTTGGGTCGGAATTTTGTTTCTACATTAATCCCGAGAATACGAAGGGATATTCAAGTGGACACCACCCTGTGACAAATTGGTCATCGACGTATGTTCTCACACGTCGAGACTCGAGGGAGGGGGGAGGGGGAGGGAAGCACTCTTGCCCGGGAATGAATCTCACATTAATTCACAAACTTCTACCCGCGTTCGAACTCGCTCTTCATTTCGAGCACCAGCAATGTATTAGTCGCGTAACTCGCTCAGTCGCGGGTAAAGCGCAGATATTAAATACTTATTACGCTCGACGGGGGGGGGGGGAGGGGGGGGGGTTCGTGGTCGGCTCGACGTGGGAGCGAAATTTCGAGCCGGCATCGCGCGAATGAAATATCCCCCTCGCGAAACGCGCGGCTGCCCACCGGTAGGCGAGGGATTCTCGTTTCATCGGCTTTTACACACGCGCGCGTTCGCGGCTGTGTGTTCGCGGCCGGCCGGTACGTATTAATCACGCGATTCGTCCATAACCGTATTTCAGCTCGTCCGCGACTCACCGCCGCCGCCGCCGCCGCCGCCGCCGCCGTCGCCGCTTCTCGGCCGTCTTTTCGCCTCTTCCTTCGTCCGGCGAGCGCGACGGATTTTTCTTTCGGCGATTACTTCTGTCCGCGGATTTTTGCCGGACCGTCTTCCGCGCGCACATGCGCGTGTGTGCGTGTGCACACACACACACTGTGCAGCGTGTCCTGCGCGTGTGTTCCCTTAATGTATTCCCCTCGTAAGCTACCTGCTTACGGCGGCTCTCCTGCGCGGGAGAGCTGCGCTGCTCCGGATAATTAACTCCCGCGACCGGCACCACGAATCATATCGTCCGGACAGATCTCGCCAGGCTTATCGCTTTTTTCACAGTCTCTCCGTCTTCCTCGCTCTCCGTTCCCGCTCGGTGCGTGCGGTGAAAAACTAAACGGCCTATGAACGCGCGCGCTCGCGTTCTCTCGATCGAGAGATACGCGCTTTCGCGGGCCTTTGCGGCGGCTCGTTAACCTTCGGCTGTTGCGCTATTGCGACTTCAGCCCGCGGATCCGACCCCGTTATTCGTGATACGAGATCATTTTACAAGCGACACCGTCGTCGTCGTCGTCGTCGTCGTCGTCGGCGAGTACCTCACAGGGAGGTGCCCTCGATCAAGTCGCCGCGCTTCCCCGCCGATTTATGAAATCCGCCGAGGTAAGAACAGCACGACAAGTGGCGAAGGAAGAAGTCTATTAGACGACGGCGCCGTTTCAGCGTTCTAACGATGGGAACGAGAAGAAAGGGGGCGGGAGAAAAAGAGACGACTCGCGAGACGCATAGAAGCGCGCGCGTTTATAGACAATCGCTGCGGTCGGGCACAATCCGCCGGCGCGGCGCGGCGCGGCGTGGCGATCGCATTCGCATATTCGCATTCGCATTCGATTCTGCGGGGCCCGGCGCAGGAGCGGAGGCGAAACAGAGACAACGAGGACGAGAAAGAGCCGGCGACGAGAGAGTGCCCCGCCGCGCCGCGCCGCGCCGCGCGGACGCGAGCAAAAGCCGCGGCGGCCGGGGTTGCGGAGAGTCTGAAACGAGTATCGTAAGCGCGCGCCGAGAAGAAACTATAGTGAATTTCGTCTTGGGTGGTCCAGGATCGGCAGCAGGCCCTGTCGCGTCCCCGCGCCGCGCCGCGCGAGCCACCTCGTCGGACGAGGTTCCCCCGCGTGCCCGCCACCGTGCGCCCCCGACGCCAACGATGGGCCCCCCCGACCAGGCACCACCCCACCTTGTTCCCCGCTATGACGAGCAACGCGAGGAGGCGAGAGAAGCCTCCTCCCGAAGCCACATCGCAGCCGCTACCAGCCGCGAGTGGAGCGTGTTTGGGAGCGACGACGAGACGACGACGACGACGACGACGGCGGCGGCGGCGGCGGCGACCGCGCGCTCATTTGTATGTCTGTAATTAGATAGCCACCCCCTCCCCCCTCCCTAATGCGAGATGCCCGCGCGCGAGAGTGTTATTATTTGCAGCCGCACGAAGGTGGATACGCGCCGGCAGCCGCGTGCGACGGAATGCCGATGGATGGGCGAGAAGTCGCCCATCCCTTTCTCTTTCTCCTTCTCCTTCTCTTTCTCTCCTCCCGGCGTCGAATTTTCTCTCCGTCGAAAAGAAGAGATAATTCGTTTCTGCCGCGAACGATTGTTCCCGCGTCGCGGGGTCGGAGAAGAAAGACGCTGGGAGCTACCGCGAAGGGAGCATTGGCGCGCACGCGATAGAATATTTGGTCTCTCTCGGCTTCGCTCCGGAAAGCCGGGAAGCGCGTTCCTCGTCGAAGAGCCCGAGGAGAGCTCTGTCTCGGAGGGGGGGGGGGGTTGCCGACGACGGACGGTCGCCGAGCGGGCGCGAGATACGAAAGCGGCCTCAGCCTCAGCTGAGAAACGCGAGACGGAATTTTGGAGCGGGATTGACGCCGCTTGAAAATTTCGAGGAAATCGTTAAAGCCGCTTAACCCGCCTCGGTATAAAGTCCCTCGTTACAATCTAATAACTCCGGCGCGGTCTCAATGATGAACGCGAGTCGAGCGCACGTTGCGCATTATCCGCGCGGGAGATCGTGTTTCCGACTCTGATGAGGATCGTAACGGAGCCAGCCGCGGCAACGGTGCTCTCACCTGCCCTGCAACGCGCGCGGCCACTTGGCCGATAATAATTACAAACGCGACTGTTAATGCCGGCTTGCCGGCGAGAGTGACAAATTGATCGATTTCTCACGTCCAGCATTACCGCCGTCCGACGTCGCGCTGCGCCGCGCCACGCCGGTGAGACGAGATACATATATTAACGAGAGCCCGCCGTTCGTTTAAAGAAACAATTTAACCACTTCGGACGCTCCTCCGGCCTTCGCTCCAAGAGACTCTCTCTCTCTCTCTCTCTCTCTTTCTCGCCTGTGGTCGCGTTATCATCACGGCGACGACGCGACATCAGCCGTTTCTCGAGCCAATCGAGCAAACGACGATGACCCGATATTCGCCTCCTCCCCGCTTCTTCTCGGAAGATATTTCAATCATATACGTCCCCCTCGGAGCCACTCGACACCCGAGCGGCAAGTGTTCGCTCGCGCCAGTTGGACAGCGGCCGCTGATAAAACGCGCCAATTGGACCGTTGTTTCGAGGCCGTAGAGTCCAATTGAACGGCGCGAAAATGGAAGTCGTGCATACACGCGCGAGAGAGTGCGTTTCGTAGGCGATAATTTACGGTGTCCCCCTCGCGCGCGCGACTGTCCGCGCCACCCCCTCTTCTCCCCCCGGCCTGTCTCTCTCGCCCACCCACTTGTCGGATTAATAGAGGGTTAATTTAGGCGCGAGTGTGCCGACGCGCCTGTTATCTCCCACGCGGTATTTGTGCAGCTCATCCCAAATCGCACGTATCTCCCCCATCGGCCACATAATTATCGCCCGCGACGCGGCCGTCACGCTCGTGGATGTGAATTTTGAATTCGCTCTCGACGAGGCGCGTAATCGACGCGGCCCATCCGCGACTATCTGCCGCCCCGCGGATTCTCAAACATTGGGGCGGCGGCCCACCCCCGTCAGCCGCGCGACTTGCGAAAGAAGCGTCGTCGATTCTCCGGCCGCGTGCGCGGCGCGCAAAATGCTTTGTGATTTCCTCGAAATATCGCTCGCGTTTTCAATTTCTTTTTTTTTTTTTTTTTTTTTTTTTATATCGATGCACTCGGCGCTTTTATTCCCGATGGTGGATGATGATATTATAAAAAGAATGGGTAAACATATTTCTCTCCTGCTTCATTTTGTCTTTCCTTTCCTTTCGACCACCGAGACACACTTCGACGGCCTCTGATAGAAACAGACGAGTAATCGCCGGTAGTTTTGGCGTGTGTTAACATTGCGAGCCACGGAAATGAGACATCGCGACGACCGACGCCAGCTCCGCGCCACACGCGGCGATCGTCTTGCTACCGAGCGGCCCCCAGTCTGAGGGTTAAGCTGTTACGCCAATGTGTGTGTGTACGAGCACACGTACACGTCGCACGAGCACGCGGCTCATTTCAATTGTCTATTCAACATCGCGAGGCTGATTCGTTCAAGCGTTATTATCGTCGCTGAATAACGACGTCGCGGCAGCGGCGTCGAGGGTGGCGAAATTACGACGACCGATTGCGTTCGCGGGCGTGACGACGTAGTCGTCCATACTTGAGTTATAAGCCGCCAGCCGACGGCCGACGTTGAGCGCGCAGCCGGCCCGGCTCGTTACTGCCTCCCGTCGTGTTAACAAACACAGATGCTTCGATTATTCCGCGCGGCGAGTAAATGAGAAATCGCGCGAGACGCGCGCGCTGTCTTCCGCGGGCGCTCCTCGTCGTCGAGCGTCGGCGAGCAGGCCGGGGGCGAGTTCGTTTGCCAAGGAGGGAACGATTTACGGGGGCGGGCGGGCGGGGGGGGGGAGGGGGAGAGGGGAGGGACTACGAGCGCAGAGAGCGGTCGTCTAACTGCGTGCATCGCGTAACGACCGCTTCTAATCGATGATTAGAAGCTACCGTTCGTGCGTCTCGGGCCGGACCAGTCCTTCAGCATTGAACCGAGATCGTTTCGTCGTACGACTTCACGCCGGGGCCTTGCATCGCGTGTGCGCGCTATATCACCGGCTATACAGGGTGTCTTGTCCCTCTCTCTCTCTCTCTCTCTCTCTCTCTCTCTCTCTCTCTCTCTCTCTCTCTCTCTTTCTGTCTCTTTCTCCCTCTCGCAGGAAAGACACGCTGAATCCTCATCAAGGGCTTGCCGATTCGGGCGAGATTCTACCGCGGAGACTCTCGTCTCTGTCCGGGATTCCGCTTTGGATCCTCAGATCAGCCGATTGAATGTTTGCGTCTTTCTTCGTCTTTATTATGAACTTTTAGATCCTTCAGGTGAGAAAGGCGCGATCATTTCTGACGGTTGCGTGACTTATTGTTGTTCCCAAGTTTATGTCGGTGTTGCATTAATTACCACGAGAAAGTGTTGTTCAAGTCGACTTGTCGCGATTGCGGGACGCGGGAGGGCTTTCTGAGGGAGATCTTACGCGGTCCGTTTGTTTCTCGGCACCCGGTACGACGCGTGCATAGACGCACGCGTTCGTCTACGCACGGCGGCCCACGACTAATAGTTTCCACTTAGCGCGCACTCTATAAACTTAATTGTCGCTTCGGCGATACATGCGCTGCCGCCGCCGCTGCGATGCACACGTCGCGCGGTCGCCCCGCGCTGTGTCTTCGGGGGTTGGATCGTTAGACGCGGCTAATTTTCACGCTAAACATTCTCAGCCGCTTCTGCGCCGCGGCTAACGCTCGTTTGTTTCTCGACGGGAATATAATGAAGCGCGAGTGCCGCCGTCAGGGAAATGCTCGCCGTAATCGTAATCGTGCGTTCGTTAGCGAGCGGACTGTTTACGTTTCTTCCCTCTAATGCATAATCTTACTGATCGGGAACGAGCGACACGCACACGCACACGCACACGCACACACACATACGTATACGCTCGATTCGTTATCAAAAAGAAGAAAAAAGAGGAAGCTCTGAGCGGACCGCGGGCGTGTTTACTAATTTTTTCCGCCTAATTGCCGAGGCGATTTCTATCCGAGCAAGCCGAGCCGAGAGAACGCAGAGAGCGCGTCATCGAGAATCTCGCTCGGGCAGGGGGAGGAATCGGTAGGAGCGCGACGTCGCACGGGGGACAAATCGCGATGTAGCGCGCGTGACGAATCGCGTCCGTCGGGGAGTCCACTACGAATGCGTATGGTAATTACCCGAGCTCGTCGAATCGGTCAACGTCGCGGCGGGTTATTAATAAAGACGCAAGCTCGCGCTATCCATCCCCGCGCGTCTCTCGCTGTTCCGTCCGCGGACAGGATCGGAGCTGGCGCTCTGGTGCTCGCGCGAGGGTTTCGTCCCGCGGACGATCCTTCATTCGGACGTTAATGTACGAGCGTATTAATTAATTCGACTTCATCCGGTAGCGTTCGCCCAGCTGGGGTGGGGGGGGGAGGAGAGGGTGCTCTCTTCGACAACGTCGAGACGTTTTCTTCCATGGTGGGAAAACCATTCGGTCCGTGCGCGAGCGCGCTGTGTGTGCGCTTGTGTGCGTGTGCGTGTGCGTGAACGTGAATGCAAGCTGAAAAATCCGTGGTATTTTAATAAGAAAGATAAAAAAAGTCGCCGCGATACACGCTGGCAGTTATCGCGGAGGTAAGCCATTTCTCGTGCCATTTTTTATCCCCGCTCGCAAGCTGACGACCTCTCGCGCGACAGATCGCGCGGCGAAACTTCGTTAAGCGCGACGCGCGATTAAATCTAATGTGGCAGGTGCGCGCGCAAACGCGCGATTCGTCGATCGATCCTGTCATCCGGGACCGTCGAAGGATGAGGAGAGAGAGAGAGAGAGAGAGAGAGAGAGAGAGAGAGAGAGAAAAAGAAAAGGGGGACATCCCGGACTTTTTCGCGGCTCAGCCAGGCACTCAGAAGCCGCGAAATGACGTTCGGGGAATTGGGAACGCGTATGATGTAGTTCCTCGCGTACCTCGCCGCGCCCCGGCTTTAATTCCATTAGCGTCGCCCGGCCAAAGAACGACGCTAATTTCCTGTCGTTAAGAGCCGGCGATACTTCGCCGAGTGACACGGGATACCGGCGTGTTGAAGCGACGACGAAACGACGGACAGCTGGCGGGGGAATCCCGCCGATCGCGGGAGAAAAAGCTCCGCCGCGCCGCGGAGATGCCTCGGTAACGGTACCGGCAATAACGATTATGTAATTTGCGCGTTAAAACTAAGCCGACAAGGCGAACGCTGAAACGCAGAAGAATGCTGAATTACATCGGCCCGAAATATCGCCCCGACATAACGCAACGACGGCACGCAAATAGACGTTTCTTTTTTTGGCTCCTCCTTCGCTCTCTCCTTCATTCGCTCGCGCGTTCATTACGATTTTATGCCGGCTACGAGACACAGAACGTGCGAGCGCGCCCGCGAGAGAGAGAGAGAAAGAGAGGGGCGAGGGGGAGGGGAGGGGAAGGGAAGTGAGGTAAAAGATGCCTGTCACAGCGCGGAGGATCGTTTATGGGAGATTATGGGGGGCCGCAGTGCGCAGAGGAGATTTTATCCCACCTTTAAGCGAGGGCAACAAATGCCGTGGCACGTTCGATCAACCGACGCTTCACGCCGCGCCGCGTCGCGTCTGCTCGCCGACGCGGTGACTCGAAGCGGCGACTTGGTCGGAAATTTGCATTTCCAGCCCCGAGATGATCGCCGAGCTCTATTACCGAATAATGTCACTGGGAAGACCGTCGCGTCGTGGCGGCGGAGAGGGTTAGAGGCTCTCGCTTTATGTTGAAGTAATAATGAGAGAGAGAGAGAGAGAGAGAGAGAGGAGAGGGGGGAAAAATGATACGGTACACCTTCATTTATCTAAGATATACAAGTGTATACACACGCTCGCAATCGCATGAGCGACTCTACGCGTGTTAACTAGCTATATAATTAAGTTTTAGTAATTTGCATAACGTAAGCTCCCTCGTGATAACGCGGCCCGCGCGAGTCAAGCTGGCTGAATAATCATCATCATTCGACTTAACCCGGCGAGGACTTTCGATCTCGACGTCCTCGAGTAAAATTGTCCTCGTCGCCGCCACCGCCGCCGCCGCCGCCGCCGCCGTCGTCGTCGTCGTCGTCGTCGTCGTCACGGAGACGATAAATTTCACGCGAATGTCACCGGGCGGTTTCCCTCGGACTCTAACAAACTTCAACATTCGTCAACATTCAGCTTAATTAAACGGCATGTCACCGGGAGCCGCACGGAGTCGCGCAAGAAACGCAAAGAGGAGGAGCTCGGCGACGACGGACACCGCTCTTCCACGAACAACTGTCCGACTCTCGCAGAAGAGCCGAGAGCACCGTCGTGGATCGAACCGTCCTCGGTGCTCCGCCACAACCGGGCGGGGGGAGAAGGGGCGGAAAAAGGCGCGTTGCGGCGCATTTTTGCGAATTCGTATACTAAATAAAACATCACTCGGCGATGCTGCTTGTTCCCTTCGCCCTTCGCCCTTTTCCCTCTCTTTCTCCCTCATTCTCCCTTTCTTTCTCTCTCTGTCTCTCTTTCTGTTCGCTCGTCTGGTCTCGTCCTTCCTCGGTTGCGAAGAGTCGGCCAGTCGTTAGTACGTCCGACATGTACGTCTCGCGCACACAATCTGGTTCTCGTGGTACCGCACTCTCTCGTCTTTCCTCATCCTGCCTCGTCCTTGTCGTTGTCGTGATCTTCTTCTTCTTCTTCTTCTTCTTCGTCTTCTTCGTCGTCGTCGTCGTCGTCGTCGTCGTCGGCCGCCATCGCATCGTCTCTCAGAGCGGTGATAGAGAAGCAAACCGCAAGAGCGTCCATCACTGTCGTCGGCTACGATCGGGGCGACATGCAGTGCGCGCCCTCGTCGACGAGAAAAATTCCGCGGACGATGGCGAAGAAGAAGAACAAGAAGAAAGAGAGAGAGAGAGAGAGAGAGAGAGAGAGAGAGAGAAGAGTGGGGGAGGCAGAAGACAAGCGGGTTCAAGT
Source organism: Harpegnathos saltator (assembly GCF_003227715.2). Taxonomy (NCBI): domain Eukaryota; kingdom Metazoa; phylum Arthropoda; class Insecta; order Hymenoptera; family Formicidae; genus Harpegnathos; species Harpegnathos saltator. The sequence continues at coordinate 431,329 of NW_020229873.1, read as the reverse complement.
CCGCGACAGAAAGGGTGGCGCGCGAGAGACGGTTCCGCGAGATGCACCTCGCATTCCGCGACCTTGTTCCGCTCGCTGTTTACAGAAGTTGTGTTTACTCGTGTCGACTTGTGTGTGTGAATCGAATGTCGCGCTGGCGAAAGGGGTTGTCGCCGTGAGCCGAGCGTCGAATCATGTTAATTGATATTCCGCGCGGAATGGTATTTTGCCTGATAACCGCCGCGGTTCGCGAGCAAACCACCGTACAGTTGTGAGGGGAGAGGAGACAGAATAGACCGAAACTTTCGGGCAGGCGATTATGAATCTTCTAGTACAAACTCGTGAAAAGCGAACGTCGCCTAACGTTTTCCATCTAGAAAACTTTGGCTCCGCACGAGCCACGCTCGAGCAAAAAATTGTCTTGATCGATCCTCGATAGCTTAGCAAGGGCATTGTAAGAGAGCAAATGAGAAAAATTTAACAATATAAAGGAATGAACAAACAATAAAGAAATGATTAAGAAATCAGCTCGAAACACCTCGATATAAAATCCACGCAAGGGTGCCAAAAACCAAGCGTTTTACTCTAACTCGACATTCCCGAGGAGATTGAGACGCCGCGCGTCCGGCAATTGATCGGATATCGAGTTACGATATCGAGAAGCGCGTTTTATCGATTGCGATTGCCTAATAAGCGCCGCGACGATGGAATCGTTTGGTAGCCGCGCGCGGGAAATCGCCGACAAGCCAGCGTTGGGTCCGCGTTCGCTCGGGATAATTTCGTTGCGCGACGACGTTTGAGAGCGTGATTGCGCAACAAATGACCGCTTGTCACCCTCCGTTGCGGCTTCCTCTCCATCTCACGTCGATAGGATCTATCGATCGAACGTGCAGGTATACGTGTGTAATGGCCGCTCGCAGATCCGACCTACATATCGGCGATTCGCGTTCACGTCGTGTCGCGCGGCGAGCGAAAATAGCGCTGGATCGTCTGAACCGATATCGGGGAAGATATCACGCGGCTTCGCTCCGACCTGATTTGAATAACAAAACGCTACACGCCCGTCCAGCTGTCACGTGCTCCGGCACCGAAGAGGTATACGCGACGCGTTAACGCGGAGAAGCGGTCCTCCTTTCGCCGCACTCGGCGAGTGCCGCGTTCGAGCGAGAAGAAACCTCGCGGTTTGTTCCCGCGACTATACAGGTTTCAGAGGAGACTGGAGAAGGTGGAGCTTTTGTCCGGGAGAATGTGGAGAATCTCTCACGGTGAGACGTTCTCCCTCGGTGTCAAGAGACCGTAAGAACCGAATTAGAGTTGCTTATCGGATATCCTCGAATTGTGTTTTTTATTCTGCAGGAGAGGGCATTCATCGCTATATTCAGCCGTACGTGACGTGACGAGGAGCCGCGACACGAGTTTTTCTACCACCGTCATGTGCGCGCCGTAGCAGTCTTACGTAGCGAAAGAGTGTACATAGTCGCACAGGCGTTGAATAGTACAAAATGGTCGTGGAAGTGATTTAAGGTGAATGTGGGTAACAAGTACGCGAGAGAGGGGCATCACCATGGGAACCGATATCGATTGTCGAGAGGGGCAAACGGTGCCGATAAATGTCGGCTGCTGAAATCACGTTTTTTTTTATTTTTCAACCTCTCTCTCTCTCTCTCTCTCTCTCTCTCTCTCTCTCTGTCTTTCTCTCTCTTTAAAACAGCAATATCAAGTAACTCAATCCGCCGCGCGCGCGCGCGCACGAGCGTCACTCCGATCCAATTACCCGCGCTCGCGCGTTGACGCGTACTGCTACCGAGTATTTTTCTCCGTTTTTTAAATTTTGTTTTCCGCCGTTTTATTTGATTTTATTTTTTTTTTCATCGAGTCGATGTAAAGCATGATCCTCGAACGCGAAGAGAAGAGACTTTACCCCCGCCCGAATCCAAGCGCCTTTGATCTTGCTCTGTGTGCTCGCCAATAGTTCGCGTATCGTACTTTGTGCGCGCGCACAATCGAATATTCATTGGACGTTCAATTAATTATCCGCGGTACAGCCGTGTGATTTTTCCCTTCCAAGTAAATATATCGGCTAATCGCGCACGTTCCTTCGCTGACGCGGACTTCCGCTTACTATTCGCGTCTGGATTTTTCAATCCGCGGGGCGCAATCGTACGTACGCGTCCGAGCCGAAGAAAACGAGAGAGAGAGAGAGAGAGAGAGAGAGAATGACGCGGCGCGATGTTATCACGCACACCGTGGCGAGCCAATTACCGACGAGCGCCTTAATTTACGATCGTCAAATTAACCAGCAATTTCTCCATATAACAACAGCGCCGTTCGCCCATCCGTCCGTCCGTCCGTCCGTTCCTTCGTTTGTTCGCTCGTCCGTTCGTCGCGACGCGAACAACCCCTCTTGCGGCCCCCGGCCCTTGTTCGACGCTCGAATTTCATCGTCATAAAAGGGGGTGGAGAAAGACTCGATTCATTACGTTTCCGCAAGGCACCCTCGGCCTCGGCCCGCGCGCTCCAAGGAAATCAATTCAACGCTCGGAATAAAAGATAAGGCGAGAGGGCAGCCACTGGGCTAATGTATCAATCATTCTGTTTGCGTAACCTCTGACACGTTCGTCGAACACACACACACACACACACACACACACACATACACACAGCTATGCATGCGTGTACACGTGCGCGCGCGCGCGCGTACAGGAAGAACCGTGAAGTAAGCGCAGCCACACTAACCCTCCGGAATCAATAAGCCTAGGTTCCCTCGCACCCTTCGACGGCCCTTCCAGGCTCCCTCTCTCTCTCTCTCTCTCTCTCCCCCTCTCTCTTTCTCTTCCTCTTTCGCGTTTGACCCTCCCTTAACCCCTCTTAGTCAGCCTTCCTCCTACTCCTCCTGTTCCGCCAGCACGCGGTACCCATCTTTCTGCGCCTCTCCGCGCCTTTTCGAACCTTTCGACGGTCTCGCTCCATCTTCTCGCTCCGCGAACCCTCTTTCCGCCCCATCGCGCGCGCGAGATAGTCGAATCAGTTTCTCCTCCCGTGCCCCTTCTCGCGACGGTCTCGCGAATCCGCGTCGTCGCGACACTTCGACACTTACACACGGCTGTAGGCGCGACCCTACCGAGGCTCGCTTCCGAGGAGCGGAAAGGAACGCGGAAATATCCGCGATGACTCCCGAGAGAAAATTCCTTCAGCGTCGGAGGAAACCCGATTGCGCGCGGCTGCTGCCGACTGGAGTGGCAGTTGATCGGAAAATGTCATTCTCACAAGTGTGCGATTCGTAGCTTCTTTTTTATTACCGCCTGATTTGTTACCGCCAGATTATTTCGTATTTACACGTTAATCCGACATTATAGCGAGCCGCGTCGCCGCGGCCGCCGGGCAGGCATCGAGCCGCCGATATTTACGGAAGCGCAAAAGGGAAGCGAACCGCAGCGGGAGCGAGAGAGAACACGACCGCCGTTGCGCGAGCGGCCCGCGCAACGGCGCAGTTCCGGGGCTCGTTCGCTGGGTCGAGATCGGCGCGATCCGGGACTATCGTTCATCTCTCCCTCATAATGAGGCAACCGCGGCGCGCGATACGCGCGGATCGTTCAATCTCCGCGAAAGCGCGGGAGTCTCCGTCTCGGGGCTTTACGTCGAAAAAGCAGCGGAGGAGCGTCGAGTAGACGGCGGCGGCGGGCCTGATCGGGCTGGCCGATACGGCGGAATGTATTTTCGTTCGATTCGACTCGATTCCCCGGGCCGTGGCGGAGCGCAGAGCCGCGCTCTCTCCATTCATTAAGGCGCGTTTCCTCACGGGCTTATCGGATCTCGCTCGGCGCGACCGAGCGAAAGCGCCTTCGGTCGCGCCGAGCGCCGCCCGGCGCAGAGGAGGTGTTACGCCTCGCGTTTAATTAGGAGCGACGCGCCGGAATGAATAAGTTAATTAAATGGCCGCCGTCGTGCCGGCTCTGAAACGCGGAAAAAAGGATCGCGCGCACGAGCGAGGGGAGCCGCGCGGGGGTAGGAGAGGTCGCGAGGAAATTCGCAGTTTACAATTAAACGCTTCTTAATCGCGTCTGGCCGGCTCCTCGCACGATGCGCGACCGAGAAGAGATCTTCTCGCCAGATGCGCGCGCGCACATGCAAAGTGTTCGCGCGTTCGTTCGCGGCTGCTGACGATTTTATCGCGTTGGGGTGCGCGATACCCGCGAGCCGCCGGTATCGCGTTGCGCTCGCGGATATAACTTCGCGCGATTATTTTACTCGCACGGTACGCACGGTACGCACGGCGAGTTCGGTAATTCGGACGAACGACGGGAGATTCACTCGGCGCGAGCGAAGCCACGATTACCGACGACTGCCGCACTTTCGCAGCCGAATGCTCGCTCGTGATTTATCGCGAGAGCGACGGGGAAGAGAGAGAGAGAGAGATTTCGTTTCGTCAACGGCGACGAGTCCGGCGGACCGTCGCGGTTGCGCCGCGTCGTCGACGATGCCGATGCCTTGACGATTTCCTCCCGTCTGCGCGAGTGAAAGAGAGAAGGGAGGGAGTGCGCGCGTTTTCTTCCTCACGAGGCTTTTCTGCACGCCTCACGTGTGCGCGCGACCGCTCGCGTGACTCCTTCTCCGTCTTCCTCACGCTACTTCCCTCCCGCCCCCTTGTCCTCCTTCATTATTGCCCTCTGACTCCGTCGTTCGCTCGCTCGTCCAGGCACCGATCGAAATAACGAGCGAACGACCGCGTCGATCGTAACCCCGCAGTCAAGTGTGGGGTAACGTGTCCGATCGCGCGCGCGCGCGCGGCCGTGTGTCTGTGGAAACACCACGTCACGAAAATGCGCGCAAACACGGCCCCGGTCTGCGGCCAGGTATGGCGGAATTAATTGCGCATTACGCTTGCCGCGAACGAAGCTGCACTTACGTGAGATCGAGGCGCAACGCCGAACCCGCTCGGCGGCCGTATTAACTCCGGCCGTCCCGGCCGGAGAAGCGCGCACGCCTTTATGACAGAAAATTCCGCACCCTCGTTAGCCGGGATACCGCAAAACGTCGGCCGGCGAAAATCCGACCGAATCGCAGACCGGAACGCACGCGACGCGTTCGTATCCGTCGTCGCGATAATTGTCGCATGACGGCTCCCGAATTGCGCTTGTCGGCGCGATCACGAACCTCAGGGAAATAAAGCGGGAAAAAAATACAATGAAGGAAGTCGAGAAAGATGGATGATACGACCGGGTCCGTATCATTTTATTCGTCCGGCGAAATTTTCCCGGCGGACGAGAGATGTCGTTGCCGCCGCGCGAGCGTTTCTGCAAATTCTGCAACGGAAATTCTTCATTTTATAGTTTACTTTAGCCGCACGGAAATTGGTTCGTTTATTAGTCTCCGAATCGCGGCTGTCGGATGCGCGCGCGAGGATGCGATCTCGGGCAAAGATCGATGGAGGGGGGACACGAGAGGAAGAGAGGAGCGAGTTAATTATTTCACGGAGGATCAGGAGAATCGATTAGTTCGGCCGGCCGTACTTAGCGGGGACATGCGGTCGGCCGCATATTTCCGTCGCGCCGTGGGAATGGCACTTTCGTAGGTAGGTAGGTAACGCGCCGACGAATTGCAATCGCGAGGAATTTACATGGATCCGCGCGCAAACTGGTCGGACCTGGTGCGCACACGCGCACACACTCGCGCGTTATTACATTTATAACTGACCGATTATTTACGGCATGCTCGCGCGCGCGACCGCGAGCCGCTGCGCTCCTCCTGCCTGCGCCTCCTGCGTTCGCGGAGATACACACAGCGGCGCGGAAATCCGCAACGCGCGCTTTCGTTTACGGCCGCGATTAAGAGGACATTACGGGAGGGCAATCGACGCGCTCGTTAAACAACTGTATTACACAAGGCGGCGAACTATTCCTTATCGTGCGCGCGAGGTCATCACTACTGTTTTCCTTTACGCCGACGACGCGAATTTCTTCCCATGTGCCGGCGCGAGTGCGTGCTGACCGCGTGTGCGTGTCGGCGGCTCTAGGCTATCGCACGACGCCGATGATTCACATTGCTCGGTCGGCAATTCAGTTCGATCAATTTTATCCTCTCATGATGAAACCTTCTTCTTAACAACGCGAAGCTTCGAGAAAATTGAAAATCCGCAGGATTCCGCAGGACGCTGCGCGAGAGGGGAAAAATTTGGAATTTGTTCTTCGTCCTATTTCTGCGTCTAGCGAAATTTGGAGACTTGTCCTTGGTGTTTCTCCTTGGTTTTTCCAAGTCCCCTCCTGGCGAAAATCTGGACTCTGACCTTCCGAAGCCCGTCTAACTTCTTTCCAACTGCGCGTACCTCGCGCCTTGGAGTCGCGTGAGCCAATCGATTTTTCTTATTTCTGCTAGTGCGATCCCTCTTACCCCCGACTCGCTCCGGACTTCTACGGGTTAGTCGTAAAAAGCGAAACGAAAGAATCTGCTTGGTTAGCGAGAGAGAGAGAGAGAGAGAGAGAGAGAGGGGAGGGGAGAAAGAGAGGAAGAAAGAGAGAGAACTGCTGCGGGCCGAGCGGCGCGAAATAGGCTCCGAGAGTTCCTCTTGGCAGTGACGGCCTGACAAATCAAGCTGAAAATTGAATTCTGGGGGCGCCCATAGCCTTGTACACGCACACGCACATACGCATCCGGGGTGTGGGCGTGTAAGCTGCAGGTGTGTGTGTGTGTGTGTGTGTGTGTGGCTTGTGTGCGAACGAGAGAGCGTGCGCGCTAGCAAACTTCTCATCGCCGATTGTTTCTCACCACAGCACGGTGGGAGAAATCGCTAAAGCAGACGAACGAAATGAAATTTCACGCCGCGAGAAGGATTCATATTTTCGACTCTGCCTCTGCCGTCCTTTGTATCTGTCCGATTACGCGAGATCTCTCGCGCTTGTGCCGGAGTGCACCAGGAATTCGTGAAACTGCGAAAACGCAACTGTGCTTACGAAAGTAGACGAGCGCGATTATTTCGTATCAGACAATCATTCGATCGAGCTCGCAGCTCCCGAGGATATTTCCTGTCGCGGGTTGTCGTAGAGATTTACGTATTTAAGACCGAGCCCCTATTCTTCTCACGTATTTTCTGATGAATGTCCACGAACGGCGGAGCCGCTTCCGCGGCTCGCGACGCTCGCGACAATGTCCGCCCGTATCGCAGATAAATTAATTATAGATAAATTAATCACACATGGCCCTATCGCACACGACGTAAGAGACACTCGGACGTGACACGCGTACTTAAGGAGCCCACAACCCAGACCGACGCTGTCGACACGGGGTCGCTCTATGAAAACCATAATCGGCCCGGCGACATGGCTTATCTCGCTAAGCTGTCTCCTGGCGCGTGTCACGCGACACACCCCAACAAATTTCCGACCCCTCTCTTACACGGATAGACAACCAACTGCGAATCGAGATCGCACCCTTGTCAGTCGGAGCCGTATCGGGGGCGCGGTGTGCGCGCCGTTGAAATAATTCGTTCGTATCGAAAAATGATCTGTGTACATATTCTCGCGCGCGCGAGAATCTGTAGTTTATGTCGTCTAGTTTGACGCGCAAATAAATGCTACACGGAACGCTAAATTCATTTTCGAAGGATCTCGCGTTCGAAATCGTAGGCGAAAACGAAGGCGGCAATGTATTATCTCGATCCGCTCGCCGTAACCGGAAGCACTCGGGTGCGGCGGGGGGTGGAGGGGAGATGCGAAATTGGTTAATTCGAGTCGCGTGCTCGTCTCGTTTCGCGAGCCGAAGGTAATACGGATGCCATTGCTTTCGCGTTCCGAAATATTCCGCAATGTCCGTGTTGCATATAACCGCCCCTCTCTCTCGCTCTCTCTCTCTCTCTCTCTCTCTCTCTCTCTCTCTCTCTCTCTCTCTCTCTCTCTCTCTCTTTCTCTCTTGCTCTCCGTCGCTCTCGCACGCTCTCTTTGCCTCTCGACCGTGCCTCGCCGGTCGCGATTCACCGTAATTATGCGGGCGAACTCGTTCGCATATTTTGTCTTTAAGCGGAGCGGCGGCGGCGTCGCTACCGGAATTTCAAGCCGCGCAAGAAGACGCGAAGCGGCCGCCTATTCTAATGGTATCTCATTAAATTCTTTTAATCACTGACATTACAGCAATCCGGATAATTGCCGTTGCTCCGGGCACCGCCGCCTGCCGCGCGTTTATTACGAATATAATGAGCCGCGGAGCACCTGAGTCTCGGGAGGCGGGGGGGGGGGAGGGGGAGGAGGAGGAGGAGGAGGAGGAGAGGGTGAGCGGGACCACCTGAAGTCTCGAAAAAACATCGCGGGAAAAAAAATGGTACCTGTCAGGTACCATTTTTTTTCCCGGGACTTTCGGACCGGCCACGAGGCCGATCGATACGCGGCCCCGAATTTTTCATTTTGAAATGAACTTATGGACGCGGAGCGTCCGGCGATCGGCTTGATGAATAAGCCCGGGGGATGGGAGGATCGAACCGAGAGGTCTGGTGGAACAATTCGTCCCAGCAATTGCACAACGCGTGAGAAACTTGACAATCACGCACATGTACAGCAAAGAGAGAGAGAGAGAGAGAGAGAGAGAGAGAGAGAGAGAAATCAATAAAAGAAGAAAAAAATAACATTAAATATCACGACAATTCTTGCGTCTCGTCGCCGCAGTCGCAAGCGAGCGGAATGTTACGATGAATCGTATCATTACTTAACGTGAGAAACGCGTCCCGTTTTAATTATGACTTTAACGTAGTGGGAACACTCGAGCAATGGGCGGAGGGAATGGGAGGAGGAAGACGAGGGATACAAATTCAATTTGATCCCAGGGTGATGCGATGACAAATATTTTCGTCGTTGGCGCGCTACGAGAGAGCCACTTAGGCGTTTTACATAAGGGTGCGACCTACGAAGGGTCTGGTATGCCAGACACGCGCCGTGATTTGTTTTCCCTTTCCACGACGGCCGATCCCCCTCGCTGCAACTGCCCGGGAAAATATTAACTCGATCCGCACCTCGCGCCGGTGATTGCAAATACCCCGACCTCACGATTTCGCCATCGACGTGCGCGCGCCGTCGATTCGCGCGTTATCGATTATTTCTCAGGGGTGAGAAATTTTAACGACAGTTCTCTTCGGAGAGATTAACTCTCTCTGTTTCGAGTGAAACGTGTTTGGATGCTTCGGAAGCGTGGAGGTGAAACGTGATTCGCGGGTTCAATGGCGAAACGAAACCGTGTATTTGCCACGTAAGTCGTAAGCTCACAAGACCAAAGTGAGTTCTCAAAAGTGAGAAATGAGTGAATAAAAAATAATATAATAGTGTCAATTGCGATATCCATGTAAATCATATCGCACAAATTGATTCTTGTACATCAATTGCCACAAAACCCATCACCTTAAAAATTTTTTCTATCTTTTGACTCACCAAACTTTGAAGCACCAGGAACTCAGTTCCGGCTGTTCTGCAGCACATCTGGAACAAAAACATAGTATCTCATATAAAAATATAGTTAAATCTAATTTTTATATAAAAACATAATATTAAAAATAAAATAATTGAATAAAAATTGTATAAAAAAAAGAAAAAAGAAAAAGAAGGAAAAACAGAAACGGAAGAACGAGCGCGTTCGCTTTAACAAATGGCCAGCACCTCGCGAGCAGTCACACTCGCTTGCGGCTTGACGTTCAAGTTTGGTCGCTGCGGATTTACAGAAACAAACGGTAAATCGTGCTGCGAGCACGAATAAAAATTGTGCTTTGCTAAAGGAATGCGCAATGTGATGCAAAGACAGTCGGGTAAATTCGCGAAGAAGAGAGTCGACGAGCGGAAGGTATCCGAAGGCGCGTCTCGCCTCCTTCGGACAGGTCCTTAACTGACGGTCAAGGAAATTCGCTAGGAGTCAGGAAAGGACGCGTGAAAGGCATTCTGGTGAATCCATGCTTAGAATATTGTACTATGTCAACGTTCATCAACTGCCTAATACTTTACAGCGTTACAGCGTCACACGCACAAAAAAAGCAAATACATCTTGTCGACGTATTCTTGCCTAATTTTTTTTCAAAACAGCGTTATTCATTGCAACACGCGTAAAAAAAAAGATACAAAACGGTAACGTTGCCGGAAGAATAGACGACTTCGTCCCGGAGGCGAAACGAATCTCCTTCCGAGCGAGTTAGCCTGGAACGTCTCCCTCTAGTCGGTCTATTTTTGCGGCGAGAGAGAGGTCACCGGATATAATAACGTGACAAAATCGGCACGCTGCTTCGTCGTTTGGTCGAGCGGGCCGAGGTGAGCAATCACGTGGAGGGAGCATTCCGAGAAGGTGAAACGAGGTGCACGAGATACCGCTGGCTCCTCGATCCACTCGACTCGGCTCCGTTCTCTTTCTCCCGAAGCGGCTAATTATCTTCTTCGGCACCATTTCGGTATTCAGAAAACCGACTCCTCTTTCTCTTTCTCTCTAATCGGACTGTGCGTCGTCTGTCGGTTTAGCGATCCAGAAGCCGGTCAGTCGGAGCAAGCCTCGGCAGATACGAGACGACGCGAGAGAGCACCTGAGCGTACAAACGAACCGAGCCTAACGAGAGGAAAGAGGACGGTATATTAGACGAGCCGGTAATAAGCCGAACCAATGGGAGGGCCAGAGAGGGCAGCATGTCCTCGGCGAGGAGCCCGAGGAGGACACGGCGAGGCCTCCTAAAGTAGATTCGTGCCGAGCGCCGGTGTATAATGACGCGCGCGCGAACGAGCGGGAGTGAGACGAAGACGTTTGCAAAAGGGATGATAGGAAAAACAGGAAAGCAGGATACAAAGGGAGAAGGAAGAGCGGGATCCCGTAGCGGGATGAAGCGAGAGACACCAAGAGCGGGACAGAAAGGGTAGAAGAGAGCGAGGCTAACAATGAAGGGGAGAAAAGGAGTAAAAACTCGAGACGGGAAAGAGAGACGGAGAGGAAGAAGTCGGCAGGCGAAGAGGAGGAGGAGGAGAAGGAGGAGGAGGAGGAGGAGGAGGAAGAAGAAGAAGAAGAAGAAGAAGAAGAAGAAGCAACAGAAGAAGAGGAGGAGGAGGAGGAGGAGGAGGAGGAGGAGGAGGAGGAAGAAGAAGAAGAAGAAGAAGAAGAAGAAGAAGAAGAAGAAGGAGAAGAAGAAGACGACGACGACGACGACACAACTACGACGACCAAGAAGAAGGGGAAACTTCGAGTGTCGGCACCTCGCCGTCAGAGCGGACCACACACGTCGACGGATGGTTCTCAACCTGGGGATACCCGCTTCGAGTTACAGTCCGAGAAGTCAATCCTGAGGATGGAATCTGCGACTGCTGGCGCAACAATCTACCGTCATCAATTATATCGGTTTGATCGCGCGTCGACACGTTGTGAATAACAATATCGTCCCGGTAATACAGATTCCACGTGCGTTACACCGGAAACACGAGACTCTCCGCTCTCGCAGCCGATCCAGCCGATCGTCCTCGCCGTCCTCGAGTCATCATATCCTGCTCGCTCACGAGGCCGCGGATTCCGGCGAATCGCGGAAAGCGCCGGAACGTGGGAACCCGACGTCGCTATCGTGCATTCCGCCGCTGTGTACCGCGAATGATACGTTACTTTGTGACGATGAAGAATGCTTTCTTCTACGTCGAATAGTCGAGAGGGTGAAGGAGAGTAGAGCGATATCCGCGATAGCGTGACAGGTGAAATCAGACAACGAGAGAGAGAAAGAGAGAGAGAGAGAGAGAGAGAGAGAGAGAGAGAGAGAGAGAGAGAGAGAGAGAGAGAGAGAGAGAGAGAGAGAGAGAGAGAGAGAGAGCCGCCGTTGCTCTCGCGCTCCACTTTCGCGAAGAGTATTCCAGCATCGATTTTTGCCACGGTAATTTCGCGAGTCGTCCTTTTGCCTCTTCCCACCCCTTTCTTGCTCACCCTGCTTCGTCGCTTCGTCGGTCGGTCGCGGTTGGATGTTACAGAACGCATAGGTAATGATAGCCCTCGTTTCCGTGCGTTTGCATTCGGAACTAGATAATTCGCGTGAAATCGGGCGAAATGATTTTTACACGGTGAGCAAGGGGGCGCGAAGGGATGGCCGGGGCCCCGACATCGTGGATACATTTAATCCGCGTCTCGATTACCGCACCAACGCGGGGGACTTTCGAACGAGTGGACGTCACGACGAAACAATATTCGCACTCACGAGCACTGACGTAGCCCGTAGCTGGAGGGTGACACCCCCGCGAGTTAAAACTCTCTCCACTCGGACGCCAAAAAATAACGACGTTAAAACGCGACATGACGGCTGAGATCCACAACGAGTATCTCGTTCGCTGCGGCGACTCGTGGATGATTCCGTGTTAAAGTACGTCGCTCCGGCGGCGCGCGATAATCCGCGAAAAAATCGGGGAAAGGAAGACGAGAGATTTCTGGCAGTTGATTAAAACCGAGAGAAATGTCGTCCGCGCGATTACCGGCCGGCGCACAGACATGCGCGATGGCCGCGTCGATGGCCATCGATCTTGGCCGACTTAACGGACACGTCGTCGAATTAGCGTGAATATATATATCTTTCTCTTTCTCTCGTTACGCTCGGCCGTTCTCACGCCCGTGTGTCGATCGTTCGCATGACGTGTCGTCATTTTGCACGGCAAAGAGGCTTCGTTATCTGGACGTTACTCGGCGCGCTAATTTGAGGCGCGCTTTTCTCCGTGTCGCGCTAATTAACGCCGGGTCGCACGATGTCTCGACACGCCGATTATCCCCGTACGTGATAATTATCGTCGGCAACGGCGTAAGTATGCACATCCGCGTCCGCGCGATATCGACACTTTCATGAGCGCTCTCACGCCGAAACGTTCGTAGTTTACTTTACGAGACGCGACCGCTTTTCTTTACCTTTGCGGCTGCGCCCGCTATCGGCTCGTCGATCGTTCATCGAAGCGCGGTATCCGCGAGAGAGATCCGCTGCTTCTCTTTCTCTCCCCTTTACTTCCTCCGATTCCTTTTATGCGTACGAAATTTCGAGCGAACGCCCGCGGACTTCTTTGACCCTTTCATGGCCGCGCGAGCCACGCCGAGTGGCTGGGAATGTTTCGACGGCGCGCACTCGCTGCCACATTCACATGCAAATCGCCATTGAGTGGCAACGTTCTCAAATATTTGATCGCCGGTGTAATAAAGGAAGCTGGTTTCGATCGGAGACGAAAACTTCGGGACTCTCGTTTCCGTGAATGGACGCTGGCAGTGCTGGCGGAGGGAGAGAGACAGCGCGAGTGTGAAGCTCGCGTTCTGAGTAGACATTCACACTCCGGCCGAGGCTGATTAATCAGGCGGATTTATCAACGGGACGTATCAACAGCACCTGCTTATCGCGGAAATCGCGTCAACGGGAACGAGAAAAGAGTCGTTCTTTCCGAATTTCTAATTAGTGACATGACGAGACCCCGGGGCTCGTTGTTTCAATCAAACATTATGTTTATTTAAACGCGCAGCAATCCGGCGCGACGATCCGGCGGTGTCACCGATCGCAGATTAAAGCCGCTCGACACGCGAGCTCCATCTTTACATCTCCTTTTTCCCCGAACTCTTTTCCCTCTTCCGCCTCCGTACCGAGGACTTTCCGCTTTGGTCGGCGCTACCCCTTCGTTTCCCGCGGCTCTGCTTTTTTGCGAACGTCTCCCGTTCGCACGCTAATGCATTCTACGGTAGCCGGGGAACGCGTCACGAGCGCTTTCGATAGCGTTTTTGAGTGCGGCGTTTTCAGCTTGGCATTCGCCACGCTCGGCGGGACCACCGGCGAAAATGGAAATCCGAGGCGACCCACGTAAAGCTGACCAGCGAAGCGAAACGATAATGTCGATTTTCGCCGATTTCTCATAGCCGCGTGTAAACTCGTGTATTATCGCTCGCGGAATGTGTACAGCGAAATATGAAACGTCACTCCCGGTGATAAACCAAATACACAATTGCGTGCGCAAAATCGGCGAAACAAACAAACAAAAAAAAAAAAAAAAAAAAAAAAAAGAGAGAGAGAAGCCGATAAAGGTTACGCGGTTTGTTATTAAAATGCAAATGTCGCACTCGTCGATGTTGCTCGTCGGACGGCGCATTTTAGCTCGCCACATCGGCGCATATCGCGAGAAATTCCGGGCGGGCGGGGAACGGTAGAGGCTGGCTCGGCGATAAATTAGCGGGCTTTATCGTTACCGCGGCGAAACTCTTTTATGGGTAGTTAAGGATTAAGGAGAACACGCGAGTTAAAAAGTCGAACGAGCGCGAGACTCGCCGCTGAAACGACGACGACGACGACGACGACGGTGACGAGAGCCATTGAGGAACGCTCACGACGCTCGCGGCTCGGTACTCCTGCGGAAGATTCTTTCCCCTGCGGAGGATTCGTCACGACTTGGCTCGTGGGTCGCCTCGAGCAGTGTAAAAGTCATTATTGCCAACTCACACAACCGTCGATGATCACCAGGAACGAATGGATCGAGGCAGAGTTCGTGAATAGCTCCCCGTACGTTCGACCGTCCGAACTTATTGATTCGGGTCTTCCGTTTTGACACGGCCGTCCCTTCCCCAAAAGGCTGAAACACGTGTTTTCGCATCATACCTTGGCACCCCGCCGCGGCTTGATGTCAAAACAGATCGACACGTTCATCCGTGCGGAGACACACAAGGACAAACACGCCATACTTTTCTATCCGTTTCGCGACGGCCGCGATTTTGTGAAGAGACGCAGGAAACGACTTTATTGTTACGGCCGCGCGACTTTTCCGTTTAATCCGAGAGATTCGGCCGGGTTTTGGGGGCTTAGAGAAAATACCAGCGGTCTCCTGTGTATTTAACCGAGCTTCGTCACTTTTTGACGCAGCTGTCGAGCAGGTGTCAAATCTTCTCTAAGTCGGTTATGCGCGAAAGAGTTTTTATCGCCCGCTTTACCGACGGGGAGTTTCGAGGAAATGCTGTGTGTCGAGTATACTTTGGCACAGCCAAAGTGAGTGCGCGTGAATCTCGAGTTGCTACGGATTTTCCATAGCAACTTGCGGTTTTCACTGTTTCGGGATGCGAACGCAAACGTGACTTGCTCATTTTTTAATCGGGCAACATCGCGCAGGATAAACAGTCACGGCTTGGTTTGTTGACGAACCGCCTCTCCGAATTGCTTGGAGTGAAATTTCTTGAAATAAAATCTCACTTAAAACGAGGGAAACGTCGTTCGAAGTGGAAGTGAAAACAATGCCATTCGGAGTCATACAAAAGCACGAATGTCTCCCTTCGTGTTAATTGGAGGACTTTTTTTCAAACGAGACAATGGACTGCATCACACTCTACATACGCGCTCTTTCAATTCGAATGAAAATTTTCACTCGACGATTTAAGAGCATTCGCGCTTTGGAAGAATTCTCTCTCTCTGAACGAATCTATTCTGAAAGAATTCATTATATAGCTATACAGCCGTTACTGTATTCCTTGAATTGGATTTCATCTTTGATTTCACGCGTGGTTTCCGACGAATGCGCCCAAAATTTCAAGTTCACGCTTGCAGGCGTCCTTGCAGATAATTACATTGCGAATACAAATGCTTTTTTCTTATCTAGTCTGTGTTACTTGGAAAAGAATTTTTGACGTCTTAGTCATGGAAAACTAAATTGACCTGCGACAGAGGCTCCGTCACAACATTTGTCAACATCAACCCTTTCTCACCGTTTATTTTACAAGGAAATATTTGAACAACGAAATGGAGTGCATTTTCTTACTTTTCGCGTTTTTCTGACTCACGTTTTCTCCAACGTCTATTTTTTTTTTTAAACTGAAATCTTCCTCGTAACGTGGGTATAATAAATGTATCCTCCAAAGTTCCAAGAAAAAACCCTTCTGTAAAATTTCTGCAAAACAGATGGAAGTATATTGTGAGAGATATAGATACATTAGGTTGACCCTGACACTCCATGACGTCCATATTGTTGTTGTATAGTGCCAATAAAAATGTCTTCCACTAACAGAATTATATATCTTTTGTCATCCTATTTTGTCCTCTGACCTCATATAATAACCGGGAACAAACCAAACCAAATGGGCGCTGCACTGAGGACACGTTTTTGCTCATGTACAAAACGTGTGACACTTCGTCAATCTTCGCTGAGGCATTTTTTTTCTTTGTTTTCCTAAGCAGCAGAGTTTTTCTCGGGAAAATCTCGCCAGGCTTCCTCATCGGGATTTCTCTTATCGCGTGATTCGAATCGCTCGAATCGAGACGGAGGCTTCATCGCGTCGCGCAAGAGATCGATCCACGAAAACGAGTGCGCGAGGACAATCGCATCTCCGAAGAGGAAATGTTCTCAGGGGAATTATCCGATTGACGGATTGCCGTGACCAAATCGAAGGACACTCGTCTCGAGTGTCGACCTACGACGTATCTGCTCCTTTCGGTGATAACAATCAGGATAACAATCACGGAACGAATCAGGCTCACGGACACATACACGCCTTCCTAGGATCGAGCCGATCGAGATTTGGCGACACCTGCGCGTTCTTCCCCAGCGAAACCAATCGATGAACCCGTTTTAACGTGCAGTGTCATTGGATGACTCCTCCGGCGATTTAGACTTAAACGCTCGCTTCGCGCATTCCACCGGGGGATGAATGCACGATCATCGTAATTCACATCGCGACGATCGTTGTGTGTATAGCTGACAAGCTCGTTGGGAAATATCGACTGGACGTGCGCGCGCGCGCGCGCGAAATCCCGCGTGTAATTATCGAAGATTCGAGAGGCAATAACGGAATGGAATAATGTACTTGTGGAGGAGTTACCTTGAAATATTTCTGAAGAGCCAGGTAAAATACTTTACATCGCTACGATTAGATACTAAAAATAATCATTGAAAAATGATTAGTGAACATTTATATTTACCTTTTTACATGTATATACGTACGCGTGTCAATGTTATATCGAAATGTGTGGCAAAATTGGTTGAGCACCTAACTAAAGTCGAAAGTTGGGAGATTTTATGTTCGCGATTCCTCGTTGAGATGAGTGTTTCTTGAGTGTTTTTAATACGCGCTAATTAACGGTGGATGAGAGCGATAAAAAGTAATTAAAATATCGAGGTGAGAAAAGGTTGATTGGGCGTCTTTAGCAAAATTAGCGACATTCGAAGAGCGAGAAATGTCTTCGCCGCGCGAGCCACAGACTTTAGCGATGGCTCTCACATCGGTCTAAAAATGTTTCGTGTAATAAATTATTCACGATAGCACGATCCAACAATTCTCTGTTGCCGATCTTTCTCTCTATCCTTCAAGAGAGAGAGAGAGAGAGAGAGAGAGAGAGAGAGGGAGATTTATACGATATTATATTCGTAATTGTTAGTTCTCTCGAGATCGATTTTCGCGAGGGAGATCCAATCAAGATGCATTGCACTTTTCTTACCGCGTGGCAGTGCGGCATGTGAAAACACGCATGCCTGACTAGAGTATGTTGTACCTCCCTTATAAATTACCACCCTTCGGCGAGTAAAACGATAAAGCATGATTAATGGCGGTTATACTAGAGCCTCATTGAATTTATGGTCGCGTCGCTCGACTGAGACAATCAATATGGAAAACAAAGTGCCGCGCAATTGAATTTGTTGCGCGTCCGCCATCGACGACAACTATCCGCGAGTGTGAGCGGACGAATCGCATCGTAATCAACATTCGCAGAAATTACATCAGCGTGGAATTTTCAGCGTGGAAAGTACTACCATCAACGTGAAGCAAACGTGTTTCGTTCAAAAAAACACGTTTCGTATAGAGTGCCGTAGAGAATAACGTAGAAAAATATGTGAAAGGAAAAGGAATATGAATAATAGCTCTAAAGACTGAAAAAAGTTCACGTGAAATTTCCAAACAACACTTAAGACCGCCTAGAGTGCTGCATCCCTAGAATGTCGCATCTCTCTCTCTCTCTCTCTCTCTCTTTCTCTCTCTCTTTCACTGTTTACAGCCTCCACTAACATTTTGCACAAAGAAGGGTTAATATTCCAACGAGCCTTGCACGATACAGATGTCAGCATTTGCGAACTACTGCGGATACAGTTTTCTGCTTTAGCAAATATCAACATCGTCTCTCCAGCGAGGACTTAAAAGAAGTTGACAGCAAGTTCTTCTGCCACATATTGCTGTGGCAACGAGTAGCCTACGCAGAAGAGACGACCGTGCACGCGCGTCTTCTTCGCGGCAATAAGCGGAGAGCACGGTGACCGAGCGATCATTCTGTTTCGAGAGTGCACGAGTGGACGTAGCGAGTGTCGGATACGCGGTTTACATTTATTTTCTGTTACTCAACGTAAACCGTGCGCGTGTGCGCGACAAAATGGAGAGTAAATTCTACGAAGACGGGAAACATATTTCAATCCGTGCCGCTAAATTGACAATTTTGTGTGACAACCAGATACGAAAACTTAGTGAAAAATAATACCTCTGTTACCGGTGTTGCATTCGTCCAAACATCCAATTGTATTAAAACTCTTGATTGATATAACCGAACACAAACTTTCTGCAATAATCTCTCTGTTCCTGCAGTCAAGTTTCCGTTTGGCTCCAAGCAGGCAACAGAAAACTCAGGTAGAGAAAGAGAGAGAGAGAGAGAGAGAGAGAGAGAGAGACTAACGGACTTGTTTTTCTTTTCCATGCAGGAACGTATATATCTATCAGGAGAAATCAAATGATAGGAGTAACTATAGTTATGTTGCGAGGCAAACAGTACATCAAACTAGTCCCATCTATTGCACTCTAATTTCAGTCTCCCGGAGATATTCGGTAATCGCGCGAGTCTCGTTGTGTTCCCTTTATCCTTCTATCCCTCTCACCCCCTCTCACTCACTCTCTCTTACTCTCTCTCACTCTCTCTCTCTCTCTCTCTCTCTCTCTCTCTCTCTCTCTCTCTCTCTCTCTCTCTCTCTCTCTCTCTCTCTCTCTCTCTGTCTCTGTCTCTGTCTCTCTATCTGTTTCTATCTCTCTTTCTCTCCCTATGAACGTTTCACGGGCGTACGCTCGCGCAATCCGTGAATGATAGCATAAACGTGGAAGCTCCGGGGCATGCTTTCACGGAACAGTTGCCGGGACAGTTTTCGTGCCGGGCTAGGCGAGTGGCTCGACGAGATGAACTTGCCTCGTTTATCACCTCCCCGCCGATAAATCAGTACGCGCGCGGAATGCTTTGCGGTTCCCCATCGTGTTAGAACGGTTCATAAGCAGCGGGGCTTCCCCGGGGTGCGGTTATCTTCGCATGTACCGGGTGTACATTATCTCAGCGCCGGGGTCTCGCGCGCGGCGCTGATGTATAAATAGTGGTGTACTAGCCGGCGAGCGTTCGCCCCCCGTGAAAACACCGCTGAACATTATCGAGGGTGGATATAGGGTGGATGCGGCGGGAGAGTGGGTGTGGTCGTGGAGGGTTTATAAACTGGATTAGGGGGAATCAGCGACGCGACGATCCGTTTTGCCAGAGACCGTTTATCCAGACCTCTCCACAGCCCGGCCGTCGGACCGTTCGTTCGCTCGATCGTTCGCTAACTCGCCAGCTAGTTGGCTGTCTCGCCGATCGTTTCGATTGATCGCGTACTTAGCTCGAGTGCATCATTCGCGTGTAGGTCCGTTATCAAGGATCGTGAATGGATCCGTTGTGATGGGTGCCTATGATGCGAGGGGAGAGCGAGTATTGCGCGAGTAAAAGGAGCGGCTAATGCGGAGCGTTTAGAACCTCAAATCGATGTTCAACGTATTACAGATCGCTTTTTCTGTTCTTGATTATGAATTTAAGGTTAATTATTACTTGTAAATTTCGAATGAGACAATCGTCGAATTTCCGCGCTGAAAATCGTTCTCGCTCGTATACTTCAACAGTCGAGAGTTCTCGCGGTGAGCAGGATTTAGGTTTAGGCTATCCTGTCCAAAAAGTCGTCGCGATGAGCCCACCGAGACCCAGTTTTGCGAATCACGGACGAGACGAGACTAGAGACAAACTACGAGCTGATATTCTTTCTCGCACGCGCGTGATTACGCGCCGGCTTCTGCGTTCTTGCGTTCCGGAAAATATCGTCCGGCTCCGAAAAAGAGCACGGTGGCGGCATTCGTGTCCGACGGCGAGAAGAGGGGAACCCGGAGCACAAGCCGGAAAGAGAAAGAAAGAGAGGCTCTCCCCCCGGCTTGTACCTGCACGCGAGGTTGCATGCGAGATTCAACCGTGGGCGGGCTTTCGAGTCCGACTACGCCTACAATTTCCCCTCCGCCGAGAGGATAGTGGGGCAGCCGCGGTGGCGATTGGCCGCGGACCGGTTCACGAGGTCGTACCTGCATTAATTATTCTAAATAAGTCGTCGCCCCTGCGGCGGCTGATTATAGAGTTTGCAGTGCCATAAATAGAACCCGTTTACAAATCGCGCTCGGGGAATAATGATCGCCGGTGCGCGCTGGCTCCGCGCGTCTCGTTGCTCGTTTTAGGGTGCTGGCTCCGCGAGGGCAAGAGGGACACGAGGTGGAAGACGTGGGGTGGAGGACTCGCGAAACGAAAAACCCAATCAATCCTTGACGTCCCAGAGCGGCGATTGGTCTCGCCGTAGGCGTTTTCTCTCTCTCTCTCTCTCTCTCTTTCTCTCTCTCTCTCTCTCTCTCTCTCTCTCTCTCTCTCTCCCTCTTTCTTTCTCGGAGAAAGAGTTCGCGGCCCCGTGCGCTTTCTAACGAGGGGGATCAAGGCGACTTGCATTTCGGTGATTTGCTCCTGTCCCAATGTGTATAACGAGCCGATCGCCCGACTCCAAACAGGAGTGTTTGTAATGACCCGCCAACAATGCGCTCGACAGTCTCGCAAATTGTAATTTGCGACGAAACGACGAAGCGTGCTATGGCCAGACGATGATTAAAGGATAACCTCTAGTAGTCACGCTGGTAATTTATATCCCGGCTGAGATAGTTGTTTACTGAAAACACGTCGCCTAATAAGAACATAGAGTTCTCACACAACTCTCACGTACTGTGAATCGCGAGATGAATATCGCAACGTGTTCTTTTCTCTCTCGCTTTGGCGATCCAAAGCCTCGTATTCGCTTCATCAAACGTCCCTTTGTCGCATAACGGAGCCGCGATATGTCTCTTTAAAGGTGGCGGAGGAGACGTCTCGGGCTGTAGCGTGAACCAGCTTGGATAATCGAACCACGTTCTTCCCCATGGGACGATTCCCATGAAACGTAGCATCACTAACGCTCGGATAGACGCTATTGATAGATGGACAGATTATAGTTATTTACGATCGCTATCTCTATTATTGTCCTTACGCGGAACGACATCGCGGCTAATGATCGCCCCGCGGCTCACGTGGCAGCTGGTGTCCCTAGGTGCGGTCATTAATAAAACCGCCGGCGATCTTACCTACTTCCTCGCGGACGTTCACGAAGATGATGATTCCACGACCGGTGGAAATAAAGGAAATCGCCGTCTGTCGAGCAGAATCAGGCCGGCAAGGAGCGAGCAACGACAGCCGTGAACATTGACGAAGCTGCGAAGCGCCGCAAAAAGGTAGCAGCCGCCTGTCCTCCGCTCCCTTAACGAAGCAGGTAGAATGGCTCGCGCGCGGAATTGGGTGGGGCTGTTTTGCGAAGTGGACGCGAGTGATAGGACACGGTCAGTGCAATTCGCCGGCGATTCCCTTCCAATTTTTAAGAGCGGGTTTCAGTAACGGAACGATTATAATCGTCGTCATTGTCAGCTACCGCGTTACGTTGGCCGACTGATGAGCGGTTTAATTATTGCAAAACTATCGGGTGATCAGCAGCACCGGCGATAATTAAATAAGATGAGATGATATGTTAACGGCAGGAAGGCATAAACAACTTGGTTAGCATCGGCGGAACTAGTAGTTGGTAAGTCGCGCTGATATTATTCGGGCTATGAAGGCCATTGATATACGGACGGATAATTAATACAAAAAGGAAAGAAAGCGGATCAGATTCTCCCGTAATTTACAATGTTCTCCGTTAGGCGAGGCTCCCTCGACCAACTGATCGCGCCGATAAAAATGTTGATTTGTGCTGTGCGCGATAACCTACGTCAGGAAGTTCATTCCTATGCATCACACGCTCGTTGTCTATTATTTCATCAAACGACGTTAATGAATATACTAATTCACGCTGAGCGAAACAACTTGATTAAAATATCTCGCTTTGTTTCAACGTCAAAACATGAGCTTCTTTGGTAGCGCATAATTAAATATTTTTTAATTTATCGTTACATTTTCTTTTCAATTAATCTGTTTTGAATATAACAGTGAAACATCGTCAATCCTATGATGGATACGTGATTTTCACAAAATGTCCAAAAGATTTGACAAATTTAAAAAAATGCACAAACAATTGTCACATTCTTCATCTAATATAACTTTACTTAAAAATATCAACATATCCAAACAAGATAATAATTATAGTAATAAAAAAAATCAGCGAGAAATTGGAAACTTCGCAGGGTAGTACACAATTCAAATATCCATTTCAAGAAACTAAAAACTGCGAATTTTCCATTCGCGATTATATCAGAGCCGTTAAAGGGAACATTCATCGTCAGCATTCCGTGGTCGTATACTTTACATCGTCGTTGTCGAACAGAACGAAAGACGTGTTTCTTTAGGCGTGAACGGCGGCTCGAGTTGTCTTCGTCAATTACCGCGCGAAACACCTGACTTGTCGCGTGCAAACTACATCGGCGTCACCGACTAGGCGGATTTCGTTAGTGGCTTTAATTGCGAGCGTTTTAACGACGATTCCTTATGCGTCTTGCGTGCTTCTAATGAGCGGTCTCGCGCCGTCTCATGTCAGGACCGAGGAACACACTCCGACGCAGCAGGAGCATTAGACGTTAAAGAGTTAATAGCCGTAATTTTGTTCCGTCGATTAACGAGCGAGCATATCGTCGTCGCTGATTCACGTGATGATCCTACCAGCAAGCCCCGAAAGCGCCGGTCAAGGAATGAAAAAAAGTTGTCGAATGTGTGTATGCATGTGTGTGTGTGTGTGTGCGTGCGTGCGTGCGTGCGTGTGTGCGTGCGCGTGTGTGCGTGCGTGTGTGTGTGTGTATGAAATCGATTTAGCTCTGGACGGTCCACGTTAAATCGAAAGGATATGGAATAGAATACGAGAATAGAATCACTACAACTATCGATCATCCAAGAAAGCGTATTAGTGAATACTCTGCTTCATAGTGTGCTCCATAGTGCGCAACTCTTTCAACTTTGCAACTACCCAAACATCAAGCTGCGTGTGGAAGGTACATTACACAGTAATCGGATTGCCAGGTCACGCGCGGGGCTCAACAAAAGGGATTGGATCAAGCTGCCCTTTTAACTTTCTAAGTGTGCACAAAACATCGATACGATTGAGCGATCTAGAAATGAACAACACCGAAATGGATGTGAAGGTGAGAAGAACCAGATATATACGACGTACGTAGACAATGCACAGAGTGAGACTAACGGGAGAGGTTGTTGGAGGTGGAACAAAGGGAGAGGGAGCAGCATCTGCAGTGGGGTGGATAATACATTTGTTCGTTAACCGTCGCGAAGCCGTCGGACCCGAAAAAAGGGAGAACAAGAGAGGGTCATGGCTGATGGTGTTCGTGCAAATTTTTGTATGAAGCGATTCCGACGCCCGACGATAAAATCCACGTCGCGCTCGAGGAATAGGGCGGTAGGGCCCACGGAGGGGAATAAGTGAGTGAGTGAGTGAGTGAGTGAGTGAGTGAGTGAGTGAGTGAGTGAGTGAGTGAGTGAGTGAGTGAGTGAGTGAGAGAGAGAGAGAGAGAGAGAGAGAGAGAGAGAGAGAGAGAGAGAGAGAGAGAGAGAGAGAGAGAAGGGGAGAGGGAGAGCGAGAGAAAGAGAGTGAGCTCGTCGGCTCGAAGAAACGAATTAGCTGGCTTCAGCCTGATCGGGTCGACAGCACGGTGGGGAGGAACAAAAGTATGGAGTAGTGGGTAAAATCGAGTGGAAGGGATGGCAGAGTAGGCGTGTCCTAGAGGAGGGACGAGGATAAAAGGGGATGGGCGAGACCTGAAAGCTCTGCACGTAGTGGGGGAAGCTGAAATGGGGCGGAGAGAAGTGGATATTCTCGTTATTGTGTTCGCAGTGGCGCGGATATCCATACATTCTCGGTGTGTCCATTGTGAAATGGACCGTGAATCTCTAAACAAAATCCGGTATGGCGTAAGGCAGCTTGCGACGTCTTGCGACATATGAATAAAATCGTGTACCTATTAGTTTCGTTTTGTAGTGGTTAACCAGGCACTCTACAGAATCAGGGAAACCTCTTTCGACTGGTATTGTCATCACTAGTACTACAAATTACGGACTTTTTCTTCTACGACTTTTCTAACACGAATAACTATGCGTCATTGTTTGGACAGGTCAAAATAAGCGGCTTACTTCTGGACCCTCTGGCATCTTCTCGGCGACCTTTTCGGCATTCAACTTTGTTTGACTCCGATTTGACCAAACAGTCGATTCTTGAAAAGGTCTATACTATATTCTTGGTTCACTAATCGGCCGATTTTGGCGGGCAGACCCTGGAGAGAGAAAGACGTGCTTTTCGAGACACAAGGTACCTGGAGCACCAGAGGAAGCCAACGTCTGCAACATTGATCCGTGGCAAATTCGTGGCGCAGTCCCCTACTACCGGTACCACTGGCGGTGGGGATACCGACTGGGAGAGGAAGGGGAGCACACCTTACGCGAGTGGGCGGAGCTTTTGACCGAAGAGTTAATAGAGATACAATCGAGGGTGTCTAGTGCACTGCACTCCGGACTGCGGCGTAGGAGGAGAGAAGGGACAAGGGTGAGGTGAGGAGGGACAGGCGGTAAGTAGGGACCCCGGGTCCCCTAGTTTAGACATCACTGAGCGACGGATGGACAGCCAGTCAGACCCGTCACAGCACTCGCCGGAGTACTCGGAAACCTCGGGAAAAGCCGATACCGAGAGAGTCTTCGGTTTGGACCGGCTCCAAAGACGAGCCAATAATTAACGCGCCGCTCTCATACCGTGCCGCTGGTACGGTCACGGGGGCTCACTTTTTTGCGATACGTACGCTACGGTACTGGTACGCGCAAGTGGACCCGATGAAGCCGATGAGGAAGACGGCGAAGCACCGGAAGAAAAGAACGTTCTCTCGTACAGTGACTCGCGGCAAGCCCTGAGGAATGTAGTACAGAAACGACGCGTTTCCTTCAGACTTTAGTGGCACGTGGTACACAGTGTTTACTTCGAATACGGTTCCGTAAAAGAGACCTGGCGATTCACGGAGAGTTGCGTCGTCGTGCTATCTTGACAGTTATCTGGTCTATGCGCAAGACGGTTCGCGTGACAAAAGTGGACAACGAAGCCGGCAACATGTTCTTTCTCTTCCTCTCTCCCACGAGAATAAACACGAAGACTTAGTGCGTCGTTATCGGGGTTATTCCCGTTATCAGACTAGTGTAAGACACGAGACAGAAAAAGAAAGAGAGAGGCAGAGGCAGAGGGAGAGGGAGAGGGAGAGGGGGAGAAGGGGAGAGAGAGAGAGAGAGAGAGAGAGACATTTACAGGGTGGAAAGCGGATATTTCAGTGGAATGGACATACTTGCGCCGTTCATGTTAATCTTACGTGATTTTCCACTTATGATGGGCGGCCAACACCCTTATAATCCTCATCTCTATCAGCCTCCCAACATACTCTCGCCTGCGAATCGTATGCTACCACATCAGGAGAATCAACCACCGGATGACGGCGATAATCCAGACACTGATACGCCGTTACGTTTCAGTGTAAGTAACATCCTCAAGCCGGATTTCGGTCTTAAAGCCATTCTCACCTCAAAGGGGTCGAAACAAACGGTCGCGAAGTTTAGCAACGGACACGCTGCATCGAACGGCCACGTACAGACCTCGAGTAGCAGTCCACTTTCGCTACCACGCGACCTGAGCTTACCGTCCACGCGGCTGTCACCGCAATCACCGAATGCTACAAATTACGCAACCCGAGACAATAGGGATACTTTCTCGTCCCACTGTGGATTGGCGTCGCCGTTGCAGAGGCACAATTCGGCAGGACTCAGCAGGAGCGGCAGCGTAGAAAGCCTCGCGTCCAACAGGAGTACGGCCACCAGCAGCTCAGTTACCGGACCGTCATCCCTTTGCTCCGCGTCATCTACCGTTAGCGGCGAGTCGTTAAACGGCGAAAGTGCACAGTCCGGTAGTAACGGTGGAACCCCAGCGACCCAGCAGAACACCACCAACGGGCAGTGCCAGTGGCCCGCTTGGGTGTATTGCACCAGATATTCGGACAGACCGTCTTCTGGTAAGTGAAAAATGCGCACTTTCGCGCGCCTTCTTCGCGCCCTCAAGTCGGGATCAAGTTTCGATCAAGAATTGATACGCGAGAGTGGCGCTCACGAGTGCGTGCAAACGTGAATGGCGCGACGTGCAATTCCTGCCTGTCATGACAAGTCACGGCGACTTGAGAACAAAAAACTGCAGTAAAAACGTCTACTTGTGTCATCCCGGTATCGATCAGATATATTGCATCTTTTTACCGAGTTCTTGCACGTCCGTGCGTCTTTGTTCGCGTATTTACCTCGACTATGATTACATGCCAACGTCGTGATCGTCTGTTTCGAGCATCGTGCTTGAACGATCTCTCTCTCTCTCTCTCTCTCTCTCTCTCTCTCTCTCTCTCTCTCTCTCTCTCTCTCTCTCTCTCTTTCTCGTACCGTTATAAGAACTCGACGTCATGTGATTTTTCTAACATGTTAATATCCGTCTCGCGAGCTATTCTATCGCACTGACACACGTCCGCCAAAGTAACGTGGGAGAGGGAGTAACGTAGAATATATGGGGGAAGAGTGGGGGGTTAAATAAGGGAAGCGAAAAAGCTGAGAAATTCAATTCAGATTTTTCGTGCGCGCGGCACGTGACTTGCGTTTCAGCCGCATGCAAGAAGAACTCGCGTGGTCGCGAGACGTCGGAAATGCCTATCAAGATGTTTTGCTCGCCTATGCGCTCCATACGTACTTACAAAATCACGATCGGCCGTTAATTAAAATCCCCATCAGGACGTCTGAAAAATTACGCGGCGCGCCACGGAGATAAGCGAAATCCCTTGGCGAGTGAAGCACGTGACTCCCCGCTTCGTGGGCTTATCGCGCGGCTTTTGTAGCCGGAGGTCACGCGGACTCAGGGCGAGTCTTTGTGCGATTAAGGAGCTTACCGAGGTAATCGCCGCTTTTCGCGCGCGTAATCACGTAATCTTACTCTGCGAATCGTACTTGCGCGGTTTAGCGACTCTATTCGCCTCGACAGACGAGACGAGACGAGACGAGACGAGACGAGACGAAACGAGACGAGACGAGACAGGATGAACACGTAATGGACGAATGGAGACGAGTAATACTCGCGAGTTTGAATACCGATTATACCTGAGTGGTGGCACTCATGTGAGTTGCGTGTGAGGTATTTGGGTAACTAATCGAATATTTAGGTCCAAAAATACTCGTGTAAATTTTCCAGCATTACTCAGGTAACTTTCTGTGAGTTTGAATACTCGGCTACCGCTCAGGCACCCAAGATCCGAAAGACTCTGATGAAACCGAGTACCTGTGGTACTCGAAATAACCGGCTGCCTATAACTGACATCGTATTCGTGCATTCGATAAACTTATTCCAATGACTAATCGCCCATGTGCCAACGACGCGGACAAATCCCGATCTGTTCGCGACGCCTCGCTGACAAATGACAGCGATCTCCGCTTCGAGAGCGTCTAATTACGCGTTTTCTCATTAGAGACACGTAATCGTTCGCTCTCTACAAAATAAACGATACGATCGTCGAGACGTGCACGCGCTAATGCGCCCATCTCGCTCGATATATTAACGCGGTAAGTTATTGCGCTCTCCCGCGCGCAGGAGACGTCGCGCGGAAGGATCGCGCGAGTCGCATACGTTATATCTGACTTGAAGAAACGAGAGAGATGGAGAGAGAAAGAGAAAGAGAGAGAGAGAGAGAGAGATAAAATGAGCAGTAGAGAGCGAATCTAGGGGCTAGCTAGGCGAGAGGTTAACGTACGGCTCGATGCCACCTGCTCTGGTTCGCACAGTTTAATTGTGTAAAACCTACATTCACGAACTACTCTCCGCAATCAGTGTCCTACATTCGGACGTGTACTTCTTTCCCCCCGTCCACCCCTTCGTCCTCATTGTCGCTCCTTCCGCTGTTTTCTTCCGCTTGTCTCTATCGAGCTGCTTCGGTTCCTCGTCGAAACTGTCGCGCGCGCCTCCGCTCGATAATCGTCTCGTTAATTGCCGCGAATGATCGCTCGTCGAGCTTCATTCACGAGCGAGGATCACCGAATGCGTAGATGCGCGATGGGACAATGCAATCTTCTTTCGATTCGAACAAGGCGCATGCTTTGTGCAACGAGTTTCCGCTTCGTATCAGTTTTCGCGCAGCGCGAAATCATAGACCTCGTCGCGTAACAGCGTATTAATAAAAAAGAGATTACAGACTGAAAATCGATAGGGCAGAAATTAACGGTCGTTCAACAGCGGAGCGCGCCGCCACTCGTTACTTGTAATTGAGGCGTGCTCGGCCGATCGTGGCGGCAGGGAGAGCGCGGTTGCAATTTCTCGCGCTGCCGAAGTCGATGTTTAGCGCATTTTTAAAGCGATAATAACATTGGCAGTAACACTGACGATCGCTGCCTGCAAAATGCTCTCGGTCCAAGTTCCTCCTTTTTGCACACTTTTGTCCTGTTCCTTCTGGAAGGGGAACTGCGCGAAGGAGGCCTACGCGAGTAGTCCCTTTAGTACGTTCCTTTAGTAGCAATAATAATGAAGGTGATTATGTGTACTTTACATACGATCGATGTAATAATTACGGCGTCATAAAGATATATCCCAATATATCACAAACGACTGGAACGAGCCGGTTAACGGTTTCCACGGAGATAATAGTAATAAAATCGATAGTAACTGCAACACGCACGCAAAAGCACGCGGATGTGTACGCCGGCTAGACGATCGCGTTATCTATATAGTTAAGTAAAATATGGAAAACACGTAATGCTAATGCTCGAAACTCGCCGCCGATGAACGTTACTTTTCGATGACACACGCGATACAAGGTGATCGGCTTGCTTGTTTACGGGCCTTTAAAAGGCATACCTCGCAAAGTTCCGACCGTTGTCGCGACGAATAAGAGAGGCGAGCAACTCTCGAGACTCGATTCTTCAGACTTTCTTCTTGTTTTCCTTTTTTTTTTTTAATAATAAAAACCCAATTATTAATTATTCGCGCCAATATGATGGTGTCGCGTTTATAATTGTCGTGTCGGGAACGACATTGAGAATATAAATTAACATCGAGGGAAAGGGGGAAGAGGGAAAGGGGGAAGAGGGGAAAGAGAGAGAGAGAGAGAGAGAGAGAGAGAGAGAGAGAGGGAGGGAGAGAGAGAGAGGGGGAGAGAGAGGGAGAGGAGGGGGGAGAAAGAACGTAGATCGCGCGGAATTGAAATACAGTGCGCGCGAAGCTCGGATAGAATCTCAAGTACGACGTTCTTCCGCGGTTAATCGAACTATTTCCGTCTTCGGTAAATTCCGAAGTAGTTGATCAGATATAGTTATCCCGCGCGAGAGATGTCCTTCTCCTCCGCACGGTGTTCTCGCTCGCTCTCTCGAGTCATTGCAAAAACGCTGAATCAGAGAGCGGTGTGGACAAATTGACGAGAACTTTTTTACACCGACAATGAGTCCAACATGTTTCTGATCCTCCGCCTTGCTTCCCGGTCACGAGACGCGCCAAGATTAATGTGCAGTTCCTTTGTCCGTTTTCAGGACCGCGTACGAGGCGAGTGAAACGTTCGCAGAACGTTAAGAATAGCACGCCGGAAGAGAAGCGGCCGAGGACGGCCTTCAGCGCCGAACAACTGACGCGTTTGAAACGGGAATTCACGGAGAATCGATATCTGACAGAGAGGAGGCGGCAGCAGCTCTCGCAGGATCTGGGTCTGAACGAGGCGCAGATCAAGATCTGGTTTCAGAACAAGAGGGCGAAAATCAAGAAGGCGAGCGGTCAGAAGAATCCGTTGGCGCTTCAGCTGATGGCGCAGGGACTCTACAACCACTCCACCGTGCCGGTGGACGAGGACGGCGAGGAGATCGTAACCGGAAGGAATCCCTGAGACGCGAGCGAACTCGGATATGAAAACGAACGAGTACGAGAAGAGAGCGACAAGGTAGCGAACGATAAGCGAGTGGCGAGTTAGGGAGTACCGTTTTCGCTTAAGTATTACGCGACGATATTCCGATAACCAGTGATTAAGACTGAATACGGAAAGAAAAGAATAGAAATAAAACAAAGAACGGAGATGAAATTGATAGACATAATGTGCAATCATTAGATGTTGAATATCTCGATGGGATTTCATCATATTTATACATTTATATACTTCCTTTTTACATTTTTAGTCATATATGAATTTTTAAAAATCAAATTATTATTTACAGAACTTGGGTCCTGTCCTGGACCAGGCCCAAGTCCTGCATCTAGTGAAGGGATGTTTCATAGTACAAGTAGGAAGTGATTGTAATCACGTTTTAACTTATAGGATTGAATATATCCAAACATAATTAGAAAAAAAAAAAAAAAAAAAAAAACTAACTCGAATTAAGTATTTGAGCTACAAAATATGTGAGAAAGTATTGTGTTTCAAAATTTTATTTCAAGATCTTTGTTATTATTATAATATTACTCGAGTTTGTATGACCTCTACTTTTTTAACAATGACTTACTAAAATCAAACAACAGAACCGTAACGTGACACACCACGATCCACGAGTTTGCATACTGCTTTGGTTCAAGTAAAGAGTTAGTTCATATAAAGAGTTATACGTATATCAAAAGTGAAATATTAAATTGTAAAACATACGTCTGCGAAATATATACTCGTATAGCGCGTCGTATATTTACCTAGGATAATGATATTAAATATCGAATTAGCACGTAGGACTCGTGTTATATTATATTCTTGTTATTTATTTTTGTTTCTGTATATAATATGTAAATATATATTATATAAACGATATAGCTTACATTTGTGTATATGTAAGATAAATCAATAATGTAATAGACATTTTAAATCATTACAGTGTGATGCGATCTCATATTTGTGTCTATTCTTTCCTTATTATCATGTAATCTTATGTTGAATATGTAAGCAATTTTAATTATACAATTGTAGACGGTGATAAAAGTTTCAAGTGTCATATCTCAAAGTGTTATACTGTGGTAAATAATCATAATAATCTATGTAATCCCTTTATCATGATTAAATCGAAGTAAAAAGAAACTCGTCCTCCCTGTACGCGCTCCCTCCCTCCTCTCGTAGCCCCTTATCAATTATCAATTTATTGGAATTTATTAGCGCTCGTTGATATAGAAAGAGAATCTCTCAGGCCATAACGACATCGACAGATCGACATAGATAAGCGCGAGAGTTTAGAAAGTTACGCGATCTAGTACGCGGTTCAGTCGTTTTTGGCATGCATTTATTTATTTAATTATTTATTTATTTGTTCATTTATTTACTTATTCGTGAATATATTTGTGTAACTCTTCCGACAACATTAAGAAAAAAAGGGTAGGAACAAAAAAGAAAAGAAAAGAGAAGAAGAGAGACAGATACGCGAAATATAGATAAAAATAGAAACAAAAATAAAAAATAAAAATACAGAACATCTATCACACGTTTAACAAGGATGATTAATAAGAATCTCTTTTTCCCCCCATATACTCCTTTTAGTCTCGTAATTACAAACACACCGTTTCTATCGATTTCACTCTCATTGGGGAACGGTAAACTCCCCGTGAACTCTCGGGTGTCCGCTAAAGGACTGACCCGGGTGGTTAGCAAAGGCGACCGGGGGAATGACAGTACGACAGCGACTAGCTCGAGTGTGTGTTCGCGCACAGGTCTCGCAGTAACGATCGACACGAGATAAACGATATGGGCGCGCACCTGTTAGCCGATACGACGCTCCAGCGTCGCCGGGGCGCGCGAACGGATTTACGACGAGAGTGCTGTTTCTTCACGTCTCGTACAGGATATAATAAGGCTATCGACAGCCGTGCCAGGAGGGAGTAGAGATTATGCTCATGAAAAAGACAGAGGAATCGCGCGCGAGATGAAAGGGAGAAGAGCAAGCCCGAATCGCGCGCGGTAGCATTCCTCAAACGGACTTACAAGCGGTAATCGTGCGTGTATTTTTCGCATGTCGGATAATCACCGAATCCATCGTTACGATTCTCACTCGGACGACCGATCAATCATCGTGCGGCGAATTTTCATTCCAACGCAGCTCGATCGCGCGCGATTGCTTTCAGCAACAACTCGAGAGCGCCGAGACATTTATTCGCAGAGTGTTCGCACCGGACAGTCTCTTAATGACTCGCGCGTCAATTAATTACGGCGTGCTCGTGCGACTTGTACGCTCGCGCGCCAATAAAAGATGTAAATTCCAGCTGTGCGCGGCTTCGCTATCGATGCGAGTGTGCCCACGCGCTCCTATTATTATTGATCGTCATAAATTTGAATGCGCCACACGAGCGAGGATGAACGTTAATCGAGGGCGACTGACCGTCGGCGTCGCTCTGTCGTTGAGTATTTAGCATTTACGCGCGCGCTCGTCCGCGCCGGAATAATTCGACGCGAAATCGACCGTGTCCCGATCGCCATCCGTGATTCATCGTTCGCATTAGCACGCGCCACGCATTCGACGCACTCGCGTCGATAACCGCGCGCGAAAGCGACGCGCTAGAGCACGCATTCTTCACGCGCTTTCGTACGTCCGCATCGATTCTCGCGCGGAGGCTCGTAAATTCCCCCGCGCTGTCCTTTTTAATCCGTTCCCGTCTGTGTTCTCTGCTCTTCCTTTTTTATATAATTCGCCGATAATCAGCCGAGCCATATTTCACGGCTCAACCAAGGACGTCCGGCGTGCGGAGCACGGCGTTTATATTACTTATCATTAATTTAAGCGCGACGCAAACACACCCGGCTGGACCGGGGGTTGAACGGGTGGCGGAACGCACGAGCGAGCGAGTGAGCGGACGCGTGGAAGGGCAACAACGACCTCCACCGTCGTTGGAAACAAACGCGCGGATGGTGGGCCAAACCGGGGATAAATTACAGAGTCGTTGTCCTGGCCATTGTATTTAACTGCGGCGATGCGTAATTGCTGGAACGCCGTTGCATACACGCGGGAGGGCGGGCGAGAGAGAAAGAGAGGGAGAGGGAGGGAGAGGGGGAGGGGGGGAGAGAGAGAGAGAGAGAGAGAGAGAGCACTGTTGGACGCGAGCTAGGAAAGAGTGAGAAAGGGTGACGAAGGAGGTCGAGACGAAGGACGAAGGACGAGTTAGAACGCAGAGAAGGGACACAGTGTGAGGGACTATGCTTGTTGAGGGAGAGAGGACTCGGGGCACAGGGGTGAGAAGGGGTGCTTGCCGCTCTGTGGTCGAGAACCATAGTCATCGGAATGGCCATTAGAGGTCTGTACGTTCCCGCCAGTGGCTCACTAAATTTCACCTTCTTATGCCCCCGCGGACCACCTTGCGATCCACGTGAATTAATGGCTGTGGTGCCTCGCGCGCACCGTTTATTACAATATCAGCCGTTGCGGCGGAGGCGGAAGCGGAGGCGCAGACGGAGGCGCTGAGTTTCGCGTTTCATGAATTCGCAACGCACAACGCGCGCGACGAACTAGTCAACTAGTCCTCGGTTACCGCTTTTAGTTACCGAAACAACCGGTGGCCCCATGTCGTTAATTACACGCGCCGAGAAGTGTACACCCGTGGATTTTATTAGGATCCCCTCGATGAGTCGCTGGGTAAGGGAGGTCCAATTTCAATCCCGCTGCGGATATTTCGCGAAGCACCGTGGGAGAGGTTGACACGCGCGACTATTGAACATGGCAGTACATGACGTGTCACGAGTGGAATACGCCGGGCGAGATTTGGGCATTTCGGGGGAGGGGGGGGGGATTCGAAGATCGTGGGTGCGTAGAGCTTCTTGAAAATCACATCGATTGTAATTTTCTTTCTTTTATTCATCCATTTTCGATCAAACTGCACGAGGGGATGAAGGTTGCCGCTTCTCGCCATGCACGGTTGAAAATCGTGAGCGTCTTGCGCAGAGCCGTTTTCTCGGTACCTCGAAAAAAGAATCGTCGCACGCGGCGCCTGAGATCGACCGCGCTTTTCTCCGCCGCGTTTTCGTCCCTCTTCGCTAACGAGTTTAACGAGGTTCCGGCCCGTCAAATTAAAGGCGAGCGCGACGCGACCGCGGCGCGGCGCGGCGCGAGCGGCGAACCGAAATTTATCGCCGCGCTTTCGGGAAGCAAAGCCGGGTAAAGGCCACTTAGCTGTCCGTAAATGCGTCGTCCTTATGACGACGCGCGGCCAGATGGCTCGCCAATAGATCACCTTGCGCTCGCAAGAGTCGCTCCTGTTTGCGGCACCCTTAAAGGACCGCTTAAGCGAGACGCCGCAAGAAATTCGAGGCTGCTTAGCTCGCCGTGTGACAAAACGCTCGCGTTTCGCGCGCGACCGCTAGCGATAAATCGCGTCGAGTTCGCGGCCTCGTTCTCGCGATTCGGACGCGACGCGACGCGCCGATCCTTGTAATTTCATTCACGAGATGTCGTCGTCGGAAAACGCGTCCATTCATTGCGTTTCTAGACGGTATAATAAACATTTCTTTTCCTTTTCTAAACGGCACAGACGTTAAAGCAAAATTTTGCAATTCTCGCAATGAGAGAACGAAAATTTATTATCGGGCTGAGCATACAAATACAATTTTAGGTTTTTCTCGAGTAAAATGATAATTATATCCTCACGTTTAAATTTTGTGGAACAATGTATGTGAAGAATGGCAGATTATGGATGAAAATGGTGCATGTATTGCTTTATAAAATTTTGACATAAAAACACCATCGTTTCATTTTACCTGAGAAATCCGAAAAATTATTTATTACACAACGCATACATAATATTAACTTAAGGGTCTTAAGCGTGTCCGAATATATATGTTGGAAACGTAAATTTGACGAAAGACAAACTCGCACTGGTGCTTCCAGTCGATCGCGAAGATCGACGGTAAATCGCCCGGAACGCGGCGCGCAACAGATGTTCGGCGTCGAGAGCATAACGGCCGAGGAGGGCAAGGTATCGGGAAATGCCGAGAATAGAAGAATCCGGATGAAATATAAATTCCGGCTAATAAGCTCGCCCCTTTGAGGGCGCCCTCGAATCGCGCACAGTCGCGGATGCGCTGAAAGATGCGTGCCGCTGGCCGTAACCGCGTAATTGGCCAGGCAGAGAACGCGACATTAGATCCTCGTTATCCTAACGAGCCGAAATAGCGAGCGCGGCGAGAGGAGAGAGAGAGAGAGAGAGGAGAGAGGTCCGTGGCGAAAATCCGTGTAGCTCATGCGGGGAGACTTTCGACTGCGGACGGCGGCCGAAGGATGCGACATATGGTTGCTCTATTTTCGCGAATGACGGAAGAGAGAGACCGGCGGGGAAACAGGGAGAGAGAGAGAGAGAGAGGCGAGCGAGCGTGTTTTCAACTTTGAGATATTCGGGAGCGATTTGTTGGGGAGCGTGGATTTATCGCGGACCCTGTTGGCGCGTCGCGAATCACTGCGGGTTGTGCGCGCGGGGATTATTCGTCAACAATAAATTGTTACCGATGCGTTGAAGAGGCAACGAAGGCGCGACGATGATCGCGACGGAGACAGAAATCGTTCCGCGCCGCTCGCATAATGATGGTGTTATTCTTTGCATAATTAAGCGATTTTGTGACGACACGTTTACGACCTCACTTTGTCATTCGCATGCGAATTTCCGCTGATTATCTCAATGTCCAATTTTATCTTGAATCGCCAAAGATGAGATAAATAAATGTATATATTCGTTAGCTTATTTTATTGGCTTCCTGTCGGCTGTATATTTAACTTTTTGTACGCAGTTGGTTACACTCTATACGTAAATGGGGAAGACATGGAAATGTTATAGCGTCGGCCACCCCGTCGGTGGCAGTCAACGTGTTAAGCCACACTTTCGCTCGTTAGAATCTGCTTATTTATTTAATTTGATCAATTTTCGGGTTAAAAAATGAGAGACTTCGCAAGAATAGCTGAAATCGCGGTGATGATAATCAATTGTAAGGAATTTTGCAACTTCAACACGCTTCGACGCGCCTAAGACTGGAAAATCGGCAGCGGGTCGCGTAAGCACCGTCGATGAGCGTACGCGAGTCACAAGTCGTAATGCATCGTCGAGGATCGCCAGGTCGAAACGATTCGACTCGGTATCCGGATAATCATAGGAGGTGAAGGCGGATCGAAAGGAGACGTGGAACGTAAGCGCGCGAAACGCGACGACTCGACTCGCGAGCGGCGTTATCGCGTTACAGTAACAATGGATAGATACGCCTTTATTACGGTGCGCAGCGTACACACACACACAAACCGCAGCTGCTGCGGTAGCTGGCTAAAGAGACTTTTCAGAGTTAGCGTCCCGCTAAAGTACAGGCTGAAACGGACGCAAGAAAGTCGTCTCGCGAGAGAAACGAGCCGAGTAATACGCAAGTATAATAAATGATGTTGCCTATACGAAATGATTTTCAGATTCATTTCTCAGTTATGACGTCAAGTCAGCTCTCAGATTGCTTTTCAGTTTTCAATCCAGCGCGTCGAGATTGAGCTTTGTCGAAACTGGCGCTCGTTAGCGCGACCTTTCGAAATAACGAGCACGCGAGACAGATCGAAGGGAGAGAACATTGGACGGACATGGGCAGCGCCGCGCTTCCTTCTTACCTTTTCCGGCTGGCAAAACACGCGGACAGAACACACACTCTCTCCCTCTCCCTCTCTCTCTCTCTCTCTCTCTCACTCCCTCTTTCTCTTTCTCTGTCGCGGTTTCCCGGCAGCCTCCCACGCACATTTCCCTGCGCATTCGCGAGCACGACTTGTGCGTGAGTGCGCGCGAGCGTTCGAGCACGCCGCGGTATATAAGGGCATAAAGGTTTGCTTTCGGTTCGCTCCTCGTCGTCGTCGTCGTCGTCGTCGTCGTCGTCGTCGTGAGGGCCCCGAACACGGTAGAGCGTGTGCACGTCTCTCGGCTATATGGGACCGGAGAGTCGGTAAGAGTAGAGAGACCACCCAACGCGATCGCGCGAGACTTCTGGTGAGAGAGGGTGGAGAGAGAGGACCAGAGAAAACGAAGGGAGCGAGAAGGAACAAGAGCGAATAGGAGGAAGAGAGGAGAGAAAGAGAGAGAGAGAGAGGAGAGAGAGAGAGAGAGAGAGAGAGAGAGAGGGGGAGAGGGAGTAAGAGAGAGTGATCGCCGGGGGACGAAACGGAGGAGAGCGAGCGAGGTGGAAGGAGGAGGAACGAGCATCTGGGCAAGGAATGCTTGTCGGGTCATTAATGCGCCTTGCTATGCACGCTCCTTATGGATCTGACCAAATCAGTGACCGATTGCCCTCCCCGGCGCGGCGTCTGCCTCCTCTCGGCCCTTGCCAGCCTGTGTGTAGCCACCGCTGCCGCTGCGGAACGGCAAAGTGGACCGCGGCTGAGAATCGCCAGGCGGCCGGCCCGGTGCATCCGTGATGCCCGGGGACGCTCTCCCGGGCTACAAAGTTCGTCCGACGTTTGATGCCGGCGATCATGTCCCGGGCGCATCGGACTTTTATTGGGATCGCGAACGAGAGCCGTAAAAAGCGGCCCGCGAATAAATTCCGGACGTAACTCTCTCCGGACACAACGACGCGAAATCATTGTATCGCGCGTATAATTGAATCGTGATCGCTCGGAGGATCGGCGTACGATGCAAATTTCTTCTCTCAAGCTCGCGAGCTACACGTGATCGTGTGACTAATGCTGCCGATCATAGCTCGCTCGCTCGCTCGCTCGTCAATAAAGACGCGATTGTTCCTGACGGAACAGCCACCTG
Organism: Harpegnathos saltator; assembly: GCF_003227715.2. Lineage (NCBI taxonomy): Eukaryota > Metazoa > Arthropoda > Insecta > Hymenoptera > Formicidae > Harpegnathos > Harpegnathos saltator. Next base: position 393,320 of record NW_020229873.1, on the reverse strand, counting down.
ATCATATCGAGATGTATCGAGGCTCAGGCGGGGACTCGTGTCGTCTTAACGATCGTGATGCGCCGCTCGCTGGCGCTGGGTGAGTGCAAAAGTGGTAACGCGCGCATCGGGTTCCTAATAAAGCTTTATGTCGTATCCATTTCATGCGTAATTGCAACGTTAACTAAAGCGAGGAATGAGAGTGACGAAGGGGAAGAGGGAGGGGAGGGGAGGGGAGGAGGTGGGTATTGTGTCGGTCGGTAGCGAGAGAACGATAGAGAGAAAGAGAGAGGGAGGAGAGATACCTGCCATACGCGCTGGTAATTAAATTCTTTGAGAGAACGATCGCGGAATGTGTACAGGCCGGGGCACGCAATTAAAAGGGAAACGTTTCGTTTCGTGGCCCCAAAGGACTCCGGTAATTAAAAGAATACAGCCTGATAATCGAGCCGAATCCTCCGCTGCTTTTTTCTCCTGCCCCTTCTCCTTGCTCTCGTTCCCTTTCTCCTTCTCGTTCCGCTCCTTCGCTAACCCTCCCTCCACCCTCTTTTCTCACCCTCACGCTCGTTTCCTCCCTGTTTCTCTTCCTCCTCCTCCTCCTCCTCCTCCTCGTCCTTCGCCTTCTCTCTCTGCCGTTCTCCGCCTCGGACTGCCGCGAGAGTCTTTGAGAGGATCGTGCGTAGACGGAGGGCTCTCGGCATGCTAATATTCTTTTTCGTCCCACCCTCAACCGGCCCCCCCTCCTCGTTTTGCACCCTCGCTTTAAAAGGTGTGACGTTTTTATGAGCAGCCGCCGTCTACGGTACCTACCCCCGATTGAAATAGTTCCGGGCAATTATCGCGCGGGAACGACCCCGTCCGCGCCCGCTTTGCACCCTTATCAAACGTTCCCAGCGCGGCTGCTCCCCAAGTCTGACCAATGGCGCGAGAGAAAAAGTCATTGCCCGCGAGTAAGATCGCATTTTCTTGCGCGCAAGAGAACGGGAGAGAGACGGCGCGAGACCGCGCATTCTCACGGCGACCGGTTGGCCGCCGACCGATAATATTTTCCACGGCGACGAGTCGATTTCCTGCTTTCGTCGTGGATTTTCCGCTCTCCCGATTTCATCGGCCGGGGCTCGGATCGAATAGTGACTTCAGACAGTAGCGAGAGAGACACGTTTATATTCATGAAGCGGGCGCATTCGGTGGCCCTGATAATTTTTCGTGAGAAACGCTGAGAAATATTCGTGTGGCAATGTGTCGCGTCGGACTCTGCGATAAGAACGCGCGCGCGCGCGAAAGAGAGAGAGAGAGAGAGAGAGAGAGACCAGCAATCTGTAATCTGAAACAGCGCATTTCGGGGATATTTACCCAATTTTCAGATTCGGCCGCGGTCGCGGTCGTAACGTAGGATATATCTTTATTGCGATACTTTAATAGTACTTCCAACACACGCGAGGAAGAAAAGAGAGAGCGACGGTGTAATAACCAACAATGAGTAATTTAAGTACAGACGTGTCGCGAACGGACGATACGCCGTCGTGCGCATTACAATTTCAAATCGGCTTTCGGCGGCGGCGCGGGCGAACGAGTATCGGAAAGAAATCTGCCGGGAGAGAGATTCGAGACACGTTTATGTCGGAGGGGTGCCATAAACGGACGGACGGGTGGGTGGGTGCGCGTGTACCGACGAAGGAGGGAGCGCGCGCGTGGAACGGAGACGGAAAATTCTTTCGAGTTTTATTGCCACGACGTGGCTGATTCGGCACGCTTTCGGGCGCCGCTCAAAAATCCGACTTGATTAAATTTTTGATCAAATTACTTCGAGTTAAATAAACATCCAGCACGGCGCGGCTCGGGCCTGCCCTCTTTCTCTCTTTCGCCCCCTTTGAGGCCAGAAAAGGGCGCGCGAGCGCGAATTCCATGCGTTCATTCGTTCGTTTCGTCATTTAGTCGGGGTGATTTAAAACATCCGTGACAAATCTCTCCTTTGCGATCTCTACACTGTCGCGCGATCGCCGGCGAATGTCTATCTCTTTCATTCGCTACAGCGAATGAGAAACTGTGCCAAAAGTGTTCTCTCGTCAAAGAGTTTCGATTTAAAACGCTGCAACCGCAACGAATTGTTTGTTCTACATTTGTCGGACGCCTGCAAAAATTATTGTTATCTTTTCACGGATCTATCCGTGGACTCGAGATATAAATTGAAGAGCCAATTCCGCCAATTTTCACTTTTGCACGGATTTGATCAAATATTAAGATGCATGAGGATTAAAAAAATAAATAATAAATAATAAACAATTACTGAATCCCCATTTATACCTTAATATTTTATAAAAATATTTGACAAGTACTCGATAAATAATATTAAATAAAATCAGAGTGGCTCGCGCTACTAGCCGTTTTAACCGATCTAACAATCGTCGGAAGCCGAGTGAAATCCGAGACGGAACTTCGTCTAACGCGAACTGAATTTCGGGATGCGACACGATCGCACTCTCGAATCCTTTAATTAATCGCGGAACTAATGGCTTGTAAGAATAAAGTTTCTACGCAGAGAAGAAGAATAACAACAAGACGGCGCGACGAGCGCAGAAAGAAAAAAATTGCTAAGAGAGAGAAAGAAAAAAGCCGGGTGATGTGGAGGAGGCTGAGTTATTCCGTCGACGCACTTATTCGCACACGATGTCGAGGATGGAGCGTAACACCGGGTAATATAACGGGCGGCATCGTTCACCGACCCAAGAGGGTTGTTCGCGCCGAGCACCCCCTTTGGGGACGACCGGTAATGAGCCTAATAGACACGTACAGGTCGTAAAAAGTGCTCTCGCAAGTCCGTAAAGTTAGAAGCGAAGAAGCCGACGGTGTGAAGCGCGAGGCTTCATCTAGAAAGACGTGTATACGTTGTTCGCGCTACCTCCACGCCAGGCAGGTTTTCTTCCCTCGACAAACACAAGACGCGATGGACTGACAACGAGATCGAGTCAGCCTAACAGCATCGCGGAAAGCAACAACGAGATAACACGCCTTCCTCACGATAAGATTTATTTATCAGACTCGACTCGCACGACGCTCGTTAATTTCGCGAGTGACTTCACAACTTACTAACTTACGCGGCGAAAAATGACTTTCGCGCTCTTGAAAACATTTTCACGCCGGCCGGCGAGGATAAGAAACCAAGTTCGAGGAATATGCCGTGTCATCCTCATAAAGGTGGAGGTCTGCCGGCGGAATAAGAATCCGGTAAGCGGCGGGGTGGAACGGTGGCGGTGGTGGTGGTGGTGGTGATGGCGGTGCGCATAGAGAGAAGTCTCTCCGGAGATAAGCCACCCTCGGAAGAGCTTCCCTCGCGCGCGAGGGTCGAAGCGGAGGCGGTTAATTAAAAAGCAACGAAGTCGAATTATTTTCTTCGAGTGGCGGCGGCGGCGAGTGGCGAGAGAGGCGGGAAAAGTTCCACCGGCAGATGAAAGAACTTGGCGCGTGTAACGGACGGCACGATACGAAAATCTTCATTGTGACTAATCATCGTGCGAGGCGCTTCCCCGAGCCTCGAAATAATGACTCTCCTCCGTGCGGAATCTGATTTCATTAATTATCGGCCCGAGGCAGCCTGGAGCTTCAAGTTTGCGTAAAACACGCTTTCGGTAAAAAGATCACGTCGGTCGTCTGTAAAACTAGGCTAGGGACGTTCGTCCTCTAATTAAACGACGAGCGCGAGAACTAAACTTCAGGAACAAACTGATCGCGCTTCCCTGCTCTCGTTCGCTCTCGCCGTATCGCCGTGGATGCTGTGCATTGCGGATCGCGGCTGCGAATTTGTTTATCAGAAACGAGATAGGCGAAAGTCTCACATTCGATGTTACACGTGTCTCGTTGAAACGTACGAAGCGACGGATTACAGCACCCGAATTTCACGCGCATTACTTTCTCGACATACGGCGGCCTCGCACTTTGTTCTTGTTCTACGAGTGGACCAATCAAATCGAGCATTCCAGAGGAAAGGACGAGCTCGCTCGTCCGGTATCTCATGTTTCCACGACGTTTCTCATTGTAATGCACCCCCCGTAGCGAAACACAAGAGTCACGCACTTCATCGCCCGTTTCAATTCATCGGTGCGGTTATTTAATCAAACATCTCTCCTGCCGGCCGAGACCCGCTGGTGCTAAACGTCGGAGGGTGCGACCCTTTTCAAGCGCGCCGCGTGGCATGGCGCGCGGCGGCGCGAAACGACGAGGATGAAAACCATTTCGTCCGCAGAATCCGACCTCGCGCTATCGGCACTTGCCACCCCCGCCCGCGCACATCGGCACGAGAGCAGGGGTGGTGAGACCCCGATAACGTCGGATCGGATGATACAACACTTACTTTTCCGGCCATTTGTCGGGATTTGCTGTTAGGGGTTGCCTCGCAGCGCCTACCGCGCCCCCCGCGCGTATTCATTCCGCAGCCGCGAAACAATATGCCGCCGATCGACTCGAGAGAGAGAGACAGAAGAGGGTCCCCCGTCCCTCCCTTTCTTCCAGTAGGAGTCTCTCCTACTGTTTGTATTACGGAAATCACCGCGACGACGCAGTCGCCGCGCCGTAAAGTGAAATCTCTCGTCCGAGGCGACGCTTTCGTCGAATCGCGCGGGATCACGACAAAGCAGCTTACGCATCCATTACCGCGACGACTATCGCTCCTCCGTTGGATTAGGAGGACCGAAGAATTACAAGGCGGGGCTAACGTTTCGTATACGCGCCTATCTATGTATAATATATAAGACACTTTACTCTCCGCGGCCATGTCGTTCGCTTTTGTTACTTGTAATTTTCTGCCTCCGCTTTTTATCCGGCGCGTTGACGCGCGTTGGCTGTAATATCGCTTCGTCTAATTTACTAGTTGTAACAGATTAAACAGATAGCCGGGAGGCTATCCGTATAAGACGAGCCAGCAAAAACATTCGCACACGCGAATTGCATTTAATCATCGCAAAAATCCTCAAATCTCGTCAGCGGTGGAACCGCCGAAACAACACTTGCTCTCCTCTCGATTTAACATTTTATTCCCTGGAAAACGGTCGTTCCGTTGAGATTCTCCGCGAGTAATTTGCTAACGCGTGAAACAGCTTTGTTCTATTTCCACGTCCCTCCCATTCGTGTCGCCGTCTCATCGACGAGACTTTCAGACGAGGCGCGCGCGCGAGACGCGCGCCTCTCGTCGTCTATTAACGACATTTCGGCGAGTTACCTCGCGCATCGTACCGCACATACGTTGACAAATGCGAGGAGACGGACCGCTTGGAAACGCGAGCGTAGGAATGCGTGTCGTGCGTCTCGAGGTGAGAGTTTAATGTGTACCTGTCAACGCGAGCCTTTGAAGGCGGATCGCGCCCCATCTTTTAACGATCGCGGACCACCACGGCACTCGCGTCAGAGATCCACCAGGAAGTCGGCCTCACTTGTCGAATCGTTCGTTACCAGTCATTAGCTATGCTCATAAATGTATATAGGCATCAATAAGAAGACCGGCGTCAGCGGCGCGATCATTTCTCATGGTGGATCGGAACATAAATATCGGGCCGCGGTGATCAGCGATCGCATTAATCGCGCGATGCGCGAGCGAGCGAGCGAGCGAGCCGAACGAGCGTGTGCTCTCGTTCTCGCGCGGCCCGGCGATTACGACGATTACCGGGCCTTAATAAGATCAATGCGCGGATAATGATTCTGTTAGCCGTGAAACGCACAGGCGGAGTGTACGTTAGACGTAAAAGGCTCGCCAGAGTGGATGCTGTCTGCGTATAAATACTTGGCAACATGATTTCGCATTTATGTATCCGTTCGGTGTAATCGTCTCGTGTGGAAGTAATTAATATCTCCCGAGACTAGACGCGAACGCCTCCGAACGCAGCGCGAACTGGCAGCAAAGACACGTGGAATTTCGTCGCGGACTCACGAGAGGACGAAATCGCGATCGGGGTCCCGCAGAGGATGCGATAAACGATAAGAAGAAACGTCAGAACGCGTTGTTACGCGAGCAAAAATCAACGCGAATCGCAACATCGGAGTTGGAGTTCAATCGGCACATACGACAATGACGTCAGTCGAATCTCTCTGTGAGCGCGTTAAACGAGGACTAATGACTCCAGGACGAAATGAGCACGCGCGACGCGGGCATAATCGCAAGATGAATCGACGGGGGGACCGCTTCGAAAACTTCTAAGCGGCAGACCTCGGCCTTTCAGGGCTTTCAGGGTCGGCCAAAGTCGCGCGTAATGTAATTGACGCGTTCTCAAAGGGTACGTCGCGGGCGAAACCATTAAAGCGCCCGCCGTTGCGGATTTTAATACGAGCCCGAAAGCCGTCGCGCGCGCGCGCGCGAGCCCTCTCGAGCGCGAAAGGTCACGCAAAACCAGCGCGCGATTTCCGTCGATAATTTATGGCGATTATTATTTTCGCGCGCGCGAGCGTAAACGCGCGCGCGCGCGCGGGTGAAGAGGAGAGCCCCCGGTGAATCAGATTTATCGCTGCTTTCTGAGTTATAAGGCAACCGTATAGGAACCGAGTGAGTCTACGGCTCGTAAGTCATGCCGACGTACACGTATGTGCGCTCGCGCGCGTACTCGTTCGTCTCCGCTCGCTCGCTCGCTCGCTCGCTCGCTCGCGCGCGTCGACGAGAGACGGCGACGAGAGAGAATCCACGAGAGAGGCGGAGAGCTCTTTGTTCCTGATTGCACTGTCGTGCTTATAATTAGTAACGGATCGCGCGTACGTTTGTCGCTGCGCGGAGAGCCCTTCGCGCGCACCGACGGCGACGCGTCGCGCGTTTAATATAACGAGCGAACGGAGAGACGGCGGGTAACCGACCAAATTTTCGTTCGCCCGACCTCGCTAAATTATAGCGCGCGCGGCAATCTTTCGTCGATTTACGTCGGAGACAGATTCGCGTGGAATGAGGGAGAAAGAGGAGCCGTCGACGCTTCTTCTTCGTTCGCGATTATCTTGACGCGCGCGCGCGCGCGCGTTGGAGATCGTGAAAAATTATTACTTTTAGACTCGGACTGCGAAGTGGCATGGGAGCATTGCGGAGCTTGTTTGCGGAGCCGAGGATTAATTGGGTACTTCCGTTCGCGGGGAAATCAAAACCGCGTACAAAGTACGTAGCCGTGGGTGAGAGCGAAGTCTTTCTGAAAGATTGAGAAAGGGTGAGTAAGGGTCTGACGTATGTTGTCTAGCAGTCGGTTGCACGTGACATTAAACGTGCACGTATACACGCTTTGTACTCCGCTGAAGTATAGCGCGAGGTACGGCTCGCGCATCGCGCGAATCGGACTAACTTGTTCTGGAATCTTTGCTACTCTCTGTGAGTCGCGATAAATTGATTCTCCTTCTCCTTCTCGCTTTCGATCCTGTAATTATGTTCACGAGCATATCTCGTCTCTTTCATCGGATAGGAGTGTAATTGCTCTTTGAAAGCGTGTCGGGACAACGAGACGCGAGACAATAAGACGTCAATCACGTTGTCATTAATGAAGCAATAACGTTCAGTTATTATGCGCGATGCGCGTCGGGGATAGAGCAACGGCTCGCGGTTTCTCGGAAAGCCTTCGCGATCGGGAATAACGCATTGGAAAGGCTCGGAAGACGAAGATCGAAGGAAACCCGAGACACACGCGCGCGCACTACGCGCCGAGCTGTGAGAAATCGTAGATAATTATTCAACGAAAGAAAGGTATAGCGTTACGTAACAAAGCGTCCGCTTCTGCTCAAAAATGCACACGTACTCACCTCCCTCGCGGACAAATTATCGCGGAAGCCGTCGGACCTGGCGCGCAACGCACGGATGAGGACCCAAGAGCAAGGAACACGAGGGTTTTCCGCCCGGAGAGAAAAATAGAATCGCGGGGAAGTGTTGCGTGGAACTTGGAGAGGAAGAGGAGGAGGAGGAGGAGGAGGAGGAGGAGGAGGAGGAGAAGCAGCGAGCGAGAAAGAAGGAACGAAAGGCGAAACATAGTTGGTCTGTGCGCGCGCGCGCGCGCGCGCAGCCGGCTTGAGAAATCGCAGAAGGATGAAGGGAGGAAGAGAGGTCTAGCTTTACGGGTCGGCGAAGTGTAAGTTATTGTTTATGGGTGCGACCGGGATGATCTATCGCGATGGTTGCCGGGCCACGATAGCGCGCCCGGCGCAAAACGTAACCGCCGCGACCCGCCGCGCTCAACCCCATTACAGAGTCACCGATGCCGGGACACGATCTCAAATACACACTCCTGAGGGCTGCTTCTTATCAGGGGAAGAACAGTCGTACACACCGCGAGCCTTGTCATTAATCAGCGGAAATATTGCGCTTCCTACCGCGCGACGAGAGAAGACTTGATATAAGACGCGAGCTTTCCTCTCTTTCTCTCTTCTCTTCTCTCGCCCTGCTACTTTCTCTCTCTCTCTCTCTCTCTCTCTCTCTCTCTCTCCCTCCCTCCCTCTCTCTCTTCCTTTCTCACTCACCAGTCAGGCTTTACGCATTTTTCGCTGGGATTTCACCGACGAGGCGCTGATCGGGAAATTGCTGATGTATTCGAGATGCGCGTGACTATGTTTACCTGGTCAATTCGATGCTCGATACACTCGATTGTTCGCGCGTTAATTGTTTATTTCTTTGACGGAAGTAGAGCACCGCAGGACGGAGAAATAGAGAACAGACAATATATCGCGATCACGTCGGCGAAAGAGAAATTCAAGAGAGACACATTTCGTTCGCGATCCGTATCGGCTCCTTTTATGACGCGGGAAAGAGCTCACGGTTGCTCGACCGCCACCCCCTTTTTGTCTCCCCCCTCCCTCTGTTATTTCGCGCAGAATGTAAACGACGAATCGTCGATCGAACGTGGTTCTCTCTCTGTGGCCGCAGGCAGGCACGCTCGACGCACAAATGTCGTCTCTCGTAAAATAACGAAAAGTCGTTAGCCAACTGCGCCAGCATGAAGATGGCTTCGGGGAAGAACAATCGCGCGGGCCCACCGCGGTGCACCCGGAGCTTCTTTCCGCGCTCGCGATGGCCCGAAAAAGGCGGCCGACGTGACGACGCGGTCCCGGTCGTGCACGTGCGATGCGGCGAAACGTGGGGCCCACACCGCCCGCCGCGGTTTTCGCGGCCGCTTCTTGCCTCCTGCGGGCCTCGAGTCGCGTACGTTCCCCGGATGACAGCCGAACGCTTTTATTGCCCGTAATCGGCAGTACTTAAGGCTCGTTCACTTGCGCGATAACGCGCGGCGCCCCGAAAGAAATGCCGATCCCCTATTTCGTCGTCGTTGTCGTCGATCGCTCGCAGAAAGGACAACATCGCCGCTGCGCCGCGCCGCGTCGTTCGCATTTCGACCGCATCAATCCTGCGCGCGCTTTTCGTCGATAATATCGTCACGTGGTTAACGATTATTAATTCGCTCGGGCGTTCGAGGAGAATTCGCGACACGTCGCCGGAGAATTGACGGGCAAGCCGAATCTTGCCGACAATACCAATTACATTTTCCCGTGTAAAACAGCTCATACTTAACACTTATATTGTATTACTCGCGGGGCTCGAAGGAAAAGGCGAGAGCTCCTCCGGCGAGTGTCTCCGCGCACACTCCGAAGGACACCCGCGCCCTGCGACAAGCGGCTTTTCGGGTTTCGGCGCGGGATGCCTTCTGCGTTCTCACGAAGATCTAACGGGTGGCGCGACGGATCGCGCATTCCTGCGCGGCGCGTCTCGCAGGACCGGAGTGGCTGGGCACCGGAGTGGCTTGGTACCCCAAGGTGGGGCGCGAGGGGGAGAGTACGTAACGGAATGAGATTTCGCGTGTAGCAATATTTAATAAGGTCCTTAGCGAGGGAGCCACCGAGGGGTATAATAGCGAGAGATGGGTGTTGTGAACGCGTCAGCGGAATGGGACCACCCAACTGGGCCCCGTGCCAGGGCCCGCGCGCGCGTTACACGCGTGTGTGTACGAACAGCGCGCGCGCGCGCGCACACACGGTCGGCGGTGTGTAACCCGTGGTGGAACCCATGGGGTCCCATGGATCACCTCGCGTCCTCTCTCTTTTCGCCGGTCGGTCGGTCGGTCGGTCGGTTCGTCGTCGTGGCCGGGGAATGTCACCGAAGTCACCTAAGTCGGTAGCCGAATTGTTTTCATGCAAACGAACGGGCCGCGATTAAGAAAGTGTCCGACCACGGGTCCCGGAATGCCGGGCGGCTCCAACGGAAAGGGGCTTATCGAGATGTCCATCTTCGTTCTCTTTTTGTGTCGTCGCGCACCTTTTGTAACGCGGGAACAATCCTCGCGCGCCGGAAACCGCGTCAGCCTGGTCAGCGAGGTCCTTCTCTGACTTTACCGTCCGCAGCGCGGACTTGAATATTACAAATGTCGATGAGTTCCAGCCGTGGAATTCGCGGCAAATGGCGGCGAGGAAGCGCGTCAGATTGACATGTCCTTGCGGAAGCGGTGCGACGAATTCGGACGATCGCGAGAGATTCGCTCTGCTCGGAGACTTTGCTCTCGCCAGGACGAAGTCGCAGCGGGATCGCACGTGCACAGTCGGCAGATCGGATCTTACGGAAGCCGGAGGAAATAAGCGCGCGGTGCGGTATGCCCGCTGTTTATACGCCACTTCGGATTTACGTTTATGGCAATCGTTGGCGCGCGGTGATGATTATAAATATGACGCGAAACGCGACTGGACGTTCTTTATTTGACTTGCAAATGCATTTAGTCAATCTTAATCCCCCCGCGACGCCGACGCGGCGATTAGACGTGAGAAGCGTGATCACACTGTGTGGCGGCTAATTTATCGGTTGAATAAATATCGCGCGTCGTCGATGAATATTTATCGCGCACATCAGGCGTTGTGCGCGCAGCATCTCGCCAATCGTGCTGCAGCATCTCGAAAACTTCATCGCGAACGATTATCGCATCGATCGTCGATGCGTCGACGGTGTCGGGAAGAGATATGAGAAAAAAAATTCCCTAGCCTCACGTTCAAGCTTCGGAGAAATATGCAAGGATCTGCGTTCTCTTTCTTTCTCCTCCTTTTTCGGAGAAGTGAGGCTAGCGCCTGCCTGAAATTTACCTTTACATTTCACCGAGCGACCAAACTCGACATTCGAGCTCGTTTCGCTCGTTCCGTCCACAGTCAAAGTTCGCGGCGACTCGCAATTAAGGATCGACAGCGCGACGAGTAAGACATTATCGTGTCGAACACGAGATTCTGCCCGCGTGGCTTCGGCCTGATAACTTTAACGACGCCGAAGCGTTGTCTCCGAGCGAGGAGGGAGCACCGTCCCGGCCTCCAGAGGAAGGTCTCTCTCGGCAGCGTATGCCGCATGCCGGTAATTAAACAGAAAATGGACGTTAATAAATTCTCATGAACGCGCCGACCGGTCAGATCCGCCGTCGTAAAATGCACCGTGGGAAGAGGGATGCACTTTCTTTCTCGGTGATACTCTTTAAAGCGCGTCCGTGTGCGTGATTAAATTTTTATCGCGCACATGAATTATCCCCCCCCCCGGGCGAGCGAGTGTGCGCCGCGAGCACGCTCGCGGCATTTTCCACAAATTAACTCGCGCTCGAATACCCGCATTATGTTCTCCCGGCGTGCAGACTTTATTCCGCGGGTCGGCGGGAGATAGCACGTGAAGTTTGATTACACGCGGGAAAAGGTTCCGTTCCAGGAGGCGAAGTTATGTATCGTTATCGCGGATAATTATTCAGCCAAGGTATAGAAAACGTACATACTCCTCTGGTAATTAGGGAGACAATAAAAAACACGTCGCTGTTGACTCGCGTATTTGTCAACCAAAGTCGGAAGCCCTCCGTATAATCAATGTATTTCACATACCTGAAGACGCATGATGCATCGCCGTCCGCGTCCTGGCATTTCTGCTTCCTCCGGCTCCTGGCTCCTCGACTCAGCATCCTGGCTCCCGGCTGCTCCGTCGTGGCACTGACATCAGTACGCTGACGCGAGTGTCAGCGTAGATGCGACAATGCGCAAATCGAAAAGATACGTGTCCATCAACACGATGAGAGTCCAATTGTATATATTTCACCGAAGAATCGACGGAATCTTCAAATTGTACGACGAGAGTGATAACCGACGCGCGTCGACACATACGAGGCACAACTTCCAGTAGCCGGCACTCTTACGCGGATTTCATCAACTGTGAAGACGCACGAGAGTGAAAAAAAATAATGAATAAGTAATAAACAATAATTAATCGATAATTATAATAAATCCCCATTCACCGTAACATTCGATCAAATCCACGCAGGAGTGTCGAAAGCTGGCAGAGCGCCGACTGATAGATGTGTCCCATCACTGCTCGGAGCACAATGAAAACGCTCGGGTAAGTGCGCGACGTAAATATAAAAATTCTTGATTCGCACATCTCTACTTCGAAGGTCCGCCCGCGATGCTTTTTGTGTGTTTATTGTTTTGGTTGCTGGGTCGTTCAGTCAGCAGGTACGAACGGGCGACTATTGAGTCGAGGATGCTGCGACTCTTTTTGTTCCACTGTTCACATATTTTCGCATGTCGCGACTTACGCGACCGAGTTATTACGGCTTGAGCCGATGAGCGGCGAACATGTCGCGTGTATCGGTGTCGTAAAATTACTATTCCCGGTCGGGTTGATCGAATATTTCTCGTCGGCTCTTGAAATATTCCATCTAGTTGTCTTGTCGCCGTCGCGTTAATTAACTCACATTTCTCCGATCGCATCGTTACATCTACGCGAGTGTCAGCGCCACGTGCGTCGGTACCACGTGCGGGGGTATCCGGAGTGCCACGATGGAGCAACGAAGGTCAGAATGCGAGATTGGGAAACCAGGAGGATGCAGGATGTCGGAACACGAATTGCGATACATCATATAATTCCAGGTATGTCATATAATTGATATTTCGCCTACTGCTCGTTGAAGTCAAGAATAAAGCTTGAATGCAGGTGGAATATAATCGAATATTAAATAATTCCGAGTATTAAATCATTCTGAAGAGTCCTTTAAATAATTCTGAAGCCCTCCTTGACGTTTTTCCCCCACGCTCACGGTCCACCATTCCTCCCCGAATGATGGACCGTGAGCGGTCCATCATTCAGGGCAATTCAATATGGACAAAATTGCGAGTGAACAGCATCGAAGTAAGATAATATCCTGGATAGTACGATATCTAAAGATTCAACAACGTAAAGCCAAGAAAACTTGTACAAAATTTCGCTCTTCACGTTTCTTTCTCATTCGCAAGCAATTCGAGAAAAGCGTTCGGATCTGCGCGTCCCTGATAGGCGTTACTGAGAATGTAAATGACGATCAAATTAACAATTAGACACGGGATCGAACGATAATCCGCCGGTGGCGGCGACGGCGGCGATCGCGCCGCCGGTCTCGCCGCCGCCGCGCCGAATAAACGATCGGCCGATTACCGGCGCGATAAATTCAATGGCGGTGCAAATCAACGGTTACGATGGCGTTGCGTGTACTACGTACACGCTCGTAATAATTAAGCGATGAGGAGAAGATTGGCTACCTGATTATCGTGCACATAGTATGCTGAATATCGCGCGTTTGATCGCCGGTCGCGCGACCAATCGTTGGCCCGCCCGAGGGTAAACGATATTTAAATAATCGTTCCTGTGACTAACGTCGGGCGCGACGCAAACGACTCAAGTTAAGCAAATGAGAACCGCCTGGAAGAAGAAGAAGAAGAAGAAGAAAAAAAAACAGAAGAACGCCAACGTCGCGTCGTTATTCGAGAGCGAAATGCAAGAATCGCGAGAGCTCGACGGATAGAGAGTACGCAGCGCGATGTTTCCTCGGCGAAGGTGCAAAAGTTGTGCACCCGGAATGCGCGAAGTTTCGCGGGAACGCGATGAGAAATCCGAGCGATTTGAATCTTTGCTATCTTGCTCGATGTTCACCTCACTCGATGCTCATTTCGTCGTCATTTACCGTTTCTCCTGGAATAACCGTAAATCGAGGCGCAACGGAAGCACGCGCGGTTTTGCGATCATCTCCGACAGGACTAACGAATCCGCGAATTAACGGCCGCTGTGTCGGAGTCACGAGGCCGATATTACACACCGGACGACCCGCGTTTCACGTATAAACGATCCGGGGATCGTGAGTGACACAGTAATCGGGCGAGAAAAGAAAAGGCAAGAGAAGGAGAGAGAGAGAGAGAGAGAGAGAGAGAGAGAGAGAGAGAGAAAGAGGGTCGTAAGAGAACGCGGCGGCTGATCTCTCGAGCGAGACCACGGCGGGGTCTTCGAGTTACGGAGTTAGAGATTCATCGAGTTCCGACTCGCTCTCTCCTCGCGAGGTAATGGCCGATTTTTTGCTCGATCCGGAGACACACAGGCCGAACCGGGGGCTTTTATTGGGGCTTAAGCTGCCGGGAAAAGAAGGTGGCTCCATGATAGATGCGAGCGAACAACGGCTACATGGGTGGCCCGGTGCCGTCACACGCGGCCGTACTAGCCACCCCGAAGACATTCGCCGTGGATGATATCAGAAATCGTGGCGATGCCGCGACCGCGCGCTATCCGATACGGCGAGGTGCACCGCTCCGCGCGACCGCCGCGCGATTCGTCTTCGACCGGAGGCGCCCGCGCCCGCGCCGGCGCCTCTCGCTTCTTTGTGAGAGCCTCGCGCCACAACATCCGCAGGATATTTCGTAACTTTCAGCACTTTCAGCCCTCGCGAGCGCGATTATGTTGTCCCCGCTCGGACGTGCTGCTGCCTCGTCTCGCCTCGTTGTCGTCGTCGTCGACATCCGACATCCACCGATTCCGCGAGATTCCTGCGCATTCGCTCGATCGCGGATCGCGAGATATCCGCGAGTTCGTTTTCCGGTGATTCTCCACGCGGCTCGAGCTGCCTCTCCGCTGCTTTCTCTCGAATTCCACTGCGGAATTTTTGCCGCATTAAGTTAAAACGAGCCGAGACGCGAGCGCATGGGCCGAGCGTGAAATTTAACGCGCCGGAAACCGCCGGCTTACCCGGAACTCGAATACGCGGTGCCCGCGCCCCGACACCGTGGGTATCGCTTAAACACCGTGACCACGTTCGCGAGGCCGGCCACAAAAGCGAAGTATCGCGCTAACTGCACTTGAAACGCGCGTGAAAATGCACGCCGCGCTGCTATGTTTACGATTACCGCCTCTGTTTATTGCTTCCCTCCCCCCCGCCCCTCGAGGAAGACACTTAACCCCGCCGCCGCCATTGGCAGGGAAAATTGTGAACTGTAAACAGGAGGCTGTAAAGAGCGCGCGGCGCATCCCCGACGCGCTGTAACGAATTTATAAACTGTCTCCTCGTTGCGCGCGCTGCCTACTCTTTCCTTCCACGCGTGCTACATCTCCGCTCTCTTATTACAGTTGAAAATTCACTGCGCATGCCAATAAGAGGTCGTTTATCCAAAATGACGACGACGTTGCGCGCGCGCGCCAACATAAGAAACGAAATGAGCTTTCGGCGGGTGAAAGCGCTCTCGCGAAACGTAAAGAGAGAGGCCCTTTGTGCTTTCCAGCGCGGTAGCGATTCAGTTAATCTCCGGATTCTTGGACCGAGTGAAGAAGAGGAAGAAGAGGAAGAAGGGAGGCGATTATTCGGAACGCGCGTTAGGAAACGTATCGCGCTGCGAATACAGTCGTTTCGCCTCTTATCTACTTAAAATAATTTTCGTAAACATCGGGTTGCGCGCGCCACGCTCTCATCCTGGCCGGCTCGTTTACCGCTCGTCGCTTGTCAGTCAACCGCGATACGCGTCCGTCCTCATTACCGAGATTGAGGTAAATATCGAGTGCGGGTAATGACAGCGTAAAAACAGCGAAGTCGCGTTTCTCTCGACAATGTTTCCTCCGCTGCTTAGCGGAGTGACCGCGCGCGCGTAATACGAAGACACCGATTTTCGACAATGTTGCGCGCGCTATTACTCACGCGATCCTCCATCCCTCTCTCTCTCTCTCTCTCTCTCTCTCTGCTCTCGAGACATATAGATATCGTTCACGGTGATTACAGTGAGCGACGATATCCGACGACGGCGGCGCGGGTTGTAACGCGGTCGTGCATATGAAGCTCGTTCTCGCGGTGCCGTCTCCGCGGCTCCAGCGCGCCTTCTGACGAGTCTATCCCCGTACAATGTGCGCATTGTCGCGCATTGTAGCTCCTAATCATTCTCTCGTCTCGGCCGAGAGCGCGGCCCCCGTCCGTCCGGCTCCACGTGTGGGGCGCGCGGGCCACCCGCGAATTCAGGTGATATACAGAAGGACGAAGGGCGCGGCAAGGACGCGTATCGTCGCACCCGGCCCTCCGCAGGCCCGGCCCGGCCCGGCTCGGCCCGGCTCGGCCCGTGGCCGCGGCGCGATTTTGTCGCATCATTATCGCGACCCCGACATCGCCGCGGGGCCCCCGTACGACGGTCAACGGACTACTCCCTGTTAACGATTGCCGAGTGACTCTGGTCTTTCCTACGATTGCTCGAGCTCGAGCGCGAGCGATGCGCTCGATTATGCCGATCTATTACGGGCTATTAGGCGGAATATTGTGAAACCCCCGCGATTGATCCACGGATATTCATCCGATTTCGTACGAGTCGGGAGAGACAGGGAGGGGGGGGGGAGGCTCGCTCCATTGGAGCCGCATCGGTTTCGATTTCATTGCCACACGCATAATATGCCATTCGTCACGCTACGCGAATCGATTAGGAAGATTTTGTATCTTTGCCTGTGGTTTGTAATTACCGCAAAGTACGTAGCTGTATTGCAAGAACACAAGCGTACAAAGTGAATACGACGAGAGAGAGAGAGAGAGAGAGAGAGAGAGAGATGCAGTGGAAATTTTATATCACAAAAGAGATGTAAAAATTTCACTGAATTTGAAAATAAGCCTTATATGAAGTTTGACGTCACGCGCCGGTAAAATTCTGGAAAACCAATAGACTTATTATTTCTCCGTCGGTGGCATTATGTAAGCCTATTAGGAGGACATGAGATATTTGTGAAAGGGGTAGACGCGGGCGACGTTTGAGGAATGCCGAAAGCGAAGGGATCAGGGAGGTCAACCGCGGCGGCGGAAGCTAGACAACAACGAAGGGGAAGAAGGTAAAGGAGCGAGCTTGGCTTTAATTAGTTGAGACTGACACGCCGAACAATCGATAGAATTAACGATGTCACAGATAAGAACGTGTCTGCTGTACCCTCGTCTGTGACCCCGAGCGCTTCCGTTGGTTTTCGTATCTTTCTGCCACCGCGCGTTGCGATAACTCCCTGCCTTCGCGCGTATCGGACTTTATTAGAAGAAAAACCGGCGTTTGACATTTCTCGTGCGATTGTTCTCCGATTGAAGTTTGATTATTTCTCGTGCATTAAATCGACACGATACGTAACGTCACATCGTAACGTACAATTCACCCAGCGAAGAACCGTATCCCTCGATCGCCGCTCGAGACGCGAATCGGAACTGCAACGTGCGCTTCGTTAATTTTTTTCTTTCCTTTCTTTCTTCTTCTCTCAATTCGGAAGATTAACGTGGAAGATATCGAGGCTGTAGTTAGTCGGTTAGACGGGGCGAAAGCGCGACCGCCGGATGAGAGCCACTGAGCCGTTTACAATTAAGCAATGTAACCGAGTCGCAGACGCGTGGAGCGTCGTGTGTGGTCCCGACTCTCCGATCTCACCTCTTTCTCTCTCCCCTCCTCACTCTCTCTCTCTCTCTCTCTCTCTCTCTCTCTCTCTCTCTCTCTCTCTCTCTCTCTGCACTCTTTCCACCATGGTACCACCACTCCTTCAACAACGGTGTCCCCTCCACTTAGAGGTTCTCTTCGGCTGCTCGTTTCCTTCTTTTTGCTCTCTTTAACCCTTTCTTCCCTGCTGCTCGCCGCGACTCTTTACCTTCTACGCTCCGACCCGAAGGTGGTGACTCATCCACCTATTGGCTACTACGATCGTTTGGGAATTCCTCGTCGTCGTCGTCGTCGTCGTCGTTCCTAACTGTCATAACTGAATTTTCAGAATATTGCGCGCGCGTGTCTCACCGAGTTTTAATAAGAAATTTCTTATAAAGTCAATCAACGCGCTACTGCGTATATCTGTGAAATCGGACATCTGTAAAGTCGTTCTTTATATGTCCTTTTGATCAACGAAGCAAAAGTTTACTTTAGAGCTCGATTGAAAAAACGGAATAGAGAATAGAAAAGGAGAGGAGAATTTTATATCACATCAAAATGCGCTGATAAAGTACACGTGTACCGTTTTCACCGCAAACAATTATTACCGTCCCCGTATTAATCGGGATGTCATGTCTCGGTTCGTTCTTTAATTCGAGAATAACAGTTTCACTGGGCTCGTCGAAGCGGGTTCCTACAACCTGGTGGATCCGTTATTAGATAGAGCTGTGACGTATAAGAGAGTGTCCGTGGAGGCAGATGTGTTTGGAGTTCGGACTTGTTCGGAGGCGCGGATGCGTTAAGCTGGACATGACACTACGAAATTAAATACGGATCGTCGGGCCCATCGAGCCCCATGATTCTCCGCGACTCGGAGAGTGTCATAAGCTATATCTCGACGTCGTGGGGCCCTCTCTCACTTAATTCTCTCCTTAAGGTTGATCTCTTATCCGGATCGGATCAATAGCAATACGATATCGTCTTACGGACTTTCCGTCTCGCGCGTACACCATATTGGGTTGCGATTGAACCAGGTAACGTACAGTAACGTGAATTCCCCCGTTAAAATCCGAATAATAAATTCTGGCAAGAACGAACGGTTCAAGTAATCTAAGTTATGTCGGGGTACAAGCGCATCATGGTCGAGTGAGCAGCGATGCGAGCAAGCGCGGGGTGCGGAGGGTTCCGCGTAACTACTCGCGGAGGTGAATGACACATTAGGTGTTCTCGAAAATTATTCATCTGAAGTCGATATTAAGCTCCGACATTAATTAGATTAAAGTATTTTATTAAATTATTTTATTAAAGAAAAAAGTTTTGTCTTTTGAAAAGTCTTCGGGACAAAGTAAGAATCATGAAATATCAGCTTTATAAATAGCTAGAATTGTTAAAAAGAGAAATTCAAAAGGATTAAAAATAGTTTTAACGATCACACCAAGGGTTGAAATATATCCGATAAGCAGGCGCGACATGAGTAACCGTTCACTGAATAGGTACAAATTAGAGTATCACGATTTAATCACGATCAAGTCACAAGTCGGACTGTCGCGATTAAACAGTGTTATTTATACAGATCTTAACGTGCGACGACGGCTTTGCGAACAATTTTATCGCCCTGCATCCCTCAACATGCAACACATCTCGTGCTATCTACTTTTTTATAATCAAAATGCATTCTCGCGTTATCGCTCTCTTGCACACAAGCATATCGTCGTTCGAAAGACGAAATATGAGTTCCACATCGACGGTTTTGCGCGAGCCGTTCCCTCGTGCCTCTCGCGCGTTTCCCGTAATGTTCTGCACGGTTAATGAAGAGTTCGCCATATCTGCCGGGATGGCAGCTGACGTTGCATTCATGCATGAGAGCGGCGCGTCCTGGTCATTTGGCTGTCTCGTGCGTCCTAAAAACGGGGCAACGCGCAAGTTTTGGGCAGCCGTCGGTAGGCGCCCGAGTAACATGCGCCTTCCACGGGGGGGGACTATAGGGCCAGAAGAAAATTTCGGAGGGAGCCCCGACGGTTGGAGCCCACACATCGAGTTGTCGGAACATGCGGATTGAGCCATTAAAGCCTGCCCGGGGCCTCTTTCGGGGAAATTCGCGAGACAGAGAGTTCGTTATTATTGCCGTGCGCGCGTCTGGAATCGCGCGTTAAAAGCAGTCTAGACTGGAGTATCGGGACGGAGAATCGCGGGGTATTTTTAAAGCGGCAGCAAACCGGTCGTTTGTGTTGTTGCATCGTGTTGCAACGACCGATTGTCTTACGAAATCATAATTATTTTATCTGTGCGATCGCACTATTCATATATCCTCGGCCTCGAGGACATCGAAAAATGCACGGTTGTTCCAAATATAATTACCGTTTTTGATTATCACTTTCTCTACCGAGTCAAATGCGTATCCATGTTCTATACATTATCGCCATCGCCGTCGCATCACGTTGTAGTAGTGTTGATCCTCGACGGTGCGTGCGATCGAAAAGAAATCGCAAGGGTGAATGGCGGATTTTCCGCGGAAGGGCCAGCGGCGTAGCAAAAGAACAGCGCGGAACGGGAAGGTCGGCGTCAAGCGCGCGCGAAACTTTCCGAGGAGATAATTTATTGGTCAATCAAAATGACGCATGGAGGTATAAGGTGACACGTCAGCGTACACGGCTGACCATTAATTTTAATACCCGTCAGCATCAGATCTCTTACGAAGGTGCTTTCCACGTCGGAGTTCTCTCTCTCTCTCTCTCCCCCCTCCCTCTCACTCTCTTCAAGTCGAACCGACCCACCGACGGCGAGTGCGTATCCATCGGCATCGGCTACCGTACGACTAATGTCCCGTTCTCCCCGACGACGATCATCCTTGGAGATCTCGGTCGCTCGATCTTCTCTCACGGCCGCGGTCGCCACGAATTATTATCCTCCTCTTAATCCCGCATCGCCGAGCGCGAGCGCCGCGCCGCGCCGCGCCGCGCCGCGCCGTGCCGTGCCGCGCCGTGCCGAGCCGTGCTGTCCGACCAGGTGAGGCGTAACGCCGGGGAAAAGAATCGCGCCGCGGAGATACGATCGGAGGTTCGAGAGGGCGGCCGCGAGAACGGCGCGCGGATACATCGGTGCCACGCTAAGAACGCGTCGAGAGGAATGCCGAGTGCGACACGGCCGTTGCTGCACGTGTGTGTCGATTGATAACGCGTTCTCTCTTATCGCGTGTCCGCCCTACCGTTCACGCGTCAGCAACTCGACGTCGGAGCCCCGGTGGTTGCGAAATCGATCGGTCCGGCTGTAGATATCCGTCGCGAGTTAAGAGTCCAACGATCTATTCGAGATATTCCGAGCGGGATAACGTCGCAAGCCAAAAGTACGCGGACGAGGAATCTTTATCAGCGGTTAATATCGTCTCGTCGAATATGCACGAATCTGTTGGCTAAAGTGTAACGGAGACGGATGTATAATTCGAGAAGTTGGTAAGGACGAGAGAGAGAGAGAGAGAGAGAGAGAGAGAGACATCCTCTCTTTCACCTTCTCTCTCTCTCTCTCACCTTCTCACCGTCTCTCTCTCTCTCTCTCTCTCTCTCTCTCTCTCTCTCTCTCTCTCTTTCTCTCTCCTCCTTGCTGCACACTCGTCTCCTTCACGAAAAATATACACGGCTCCTCGTGGATGCCGAACGGGTCGGGGCCAGGGTTAATGCCTGTGTGTACCCCCCTCGCGTGCCTTCGCTTTCCTCGTCGGTTGTATCTCATTTGTAAAGATTCCGGGACAAAGGAGTAGAGAAACGATCGTCTTTATGGATCTGGGGATCCGCGGTTTGACCCCCGGCCCAAAGAGGCATCGCCGCCGACGTACGGACAGACAGAAGCGCGAGTCTGTCAAGTACCGCGATTCTAATCTGACAGGGACGTATTGGGCCTTGCCAGGACCGCTCGCCAAGACCTAGCCGAGGAGGCCAAGAGCCCTGATCGGTTGGTCGTCGTACTTCGGCTATTATTATTAGTCACCGGCGAGCGGCGAATAGATTTCCATGCATTCTCGCCGAAACGCGGTCGATTTCAGCATTTAATCTCAAGATCCGAACGAGCACGCGCTCACCGACGCGCACACGCATCGAAGGATCAACTCGGGAAAAATCGAGGCGATAAAACGCGATAACGCAAATTCATTCAGAGCGTCGTCGTTGGAGAGACATTCTCCGTGATTAAATCACGACTGCATACGAGTATCAATATCAAGATCGTAGACTATTAGTAGAATATTAAGATTGCACATGTATATATTAATATCAAGATTGCATACGAATATTACTATGTATGAATTATTAAGTATTATTTCCAAGCCGTAGGAATGCGGGAATTTATGTTATTTATGTACGAGCTTCTGCTACTTGCGCGTAAGTTACACTTCCTATTATAAATCAAATACACCGTGCGAGCAATTGAGAAAAGATTAACTATGTTAATACAAATTGGAATTCGATGTAACAAGCAACTGTGTTCAATTCAAGTGTATATCAGCCTCTCACGATCGTAATTTGAATCATCCGAATGATTTCGCCTCGATTTTCCATTGTTATACGAGGATAGTATATGTCTGTATAAACTTACTATCAATGTCTACTATCGACGTCTGCTTTACCTGACCCGGTTTCCTTCGGTACTGCATTTGTCGAGACTGCATACGTATCCGATGCGATAATTTCCAAATTCTCTTAGAAGATCTAAAACGAGAAATAATTGCCCTAATTATAGTTGCCTCCATGCTTTCATATCGCAAAATTTGCGTATAGAAGATTGCAAGATTGCTAGCGTATACAAAAAGAGAGAGAAACCAACCTTGAAAAAAATCTATCTTGTCATTAACCCAGGTAGTGTACTCGTCGAAACGACCATTGTATTCGATGCCATGATCTTCAAATTTTGCTGGAAAACATAGAACATGAGATAATCGTCCTAATTAGTGTCGGATGTGGATATGGATGATGTGGAGATAGATGTAGATGCGACTAGTCGTAGCGGTAGAGGAAGAAAAGGTTAGGTTGTCGGTCTGTACGAGCCAACAAGCTTCAAGCCGTACATTTCTCTTTATCGTGAATTTATACTTCTCTCAACTGCGACGCAAACGAAGCATGACAGTTACCTGTTTTACATATTTTACAATGCACCTGAATGTCCACGACAATCATCACCGAATCGCGCATGTGAAATATCGTAATTTGTTTCGCACGTATTCTAATTTGACTCGAAAAACTCGCAGGTAACTCGTCGCGCGATTGCGCGCGCAGCTACGAAAGTACGGTCGCGCGGAGCGTGATGTGTAAATCTGTGAATGTGTCTGTCGTATTTTTCTCCAAGACCGCGGAAAGAATGCCGCTTGTATATATATATATATATATATACACACACACATGTATATATATATGTATATATATGTATATATATATGTATATATGACGAAAATGGAACAAACCTTGTGAGACGAAGTTATATTTCTTCGTTGATGTGTGTATTTATCGAAACTGCAACCTATCCTAGAAGTTCTAGAACGAGATAATTCCCTTAATTAGTTCCGCTCATACTTGTATGCCTCTAAAATTCGCGTATCATATTTATTTATTTTATTTTTTATTTTATTTTATTTATTTTATCTTAAAGATTATTTTTTGAAAATTAAAGATTATATTTTATGTGTTTCTTATGTGCACATATAAAAAGCAGATACAAACCTTGACATGCACGCTTGACGAAATGTATTTCATCGTTAACTCAGGTATAGCAATCGTCGAAATTACAATTGTGTACCCTCATGATGATCCTCAAATCCTGCTAGAAAATCTAGAACGAAAGATAATTATTCTAATTAGTCATGGAGCGGTAGGGAGAAGTGAGGTTAAATTGTCCGTTTGAGCAAGCCGAGAAACTTTCTAGCGTATATTTCTCTCAATTGCGACACGAACGAGGCGTGATAGTTACCTGTTATATTTCACCTGTACTACCTATACACTGTATCACGATAATGCCCATGACTGCCCACAATAATCGCGGTAAAGCGATCGCGCGCACGAAATACCGTAATTTGTTTCGCACATACTCTAAGGGCTCTTACCCATGGAATGACATAGACGCGCATGCATACAAGAGCTTATGAACCAATGAGCATCGAGCATTTAGTCGCCATATTGATTTGCACAATAGCATTTAGACGTTATCTAGATGCTCATTGGCTCCATTAGCACTTTGCATATGCATCTATGTCATTTCATGTATAAGGGGCCTAATTCGTCTCGGAGAACTCGCAGCGACTCGTCGCGATTGCGCACGCATCTACGAAAGTACAGTCGCACGGAACGCGATGTGTGAATCTGTCGCGTTTGTTTGCCCCCCAACCCCATCCATACGGCTGCGTTTTCTTTCTAGAAGCCTAGCGGGAGGAACGCCGCTACGACGAAGGAGGAAGCAGTACGATCGACGAGCGTGACAGTTATATCTGTTACTTTCCACAACGCCCGTGCGCTTGTTGACGAGCATCACAGCGAAATAATCAGGCACCGCATCTGGCAGTGTGAGAGGTAATCTCCGGAGGGAATACGCGACTCGAAAATCGTCGAGCTCAACGATGAGAATACCGCTCGTACGTACAAAAAGTGAGAAACACGAGTGTTGAGACGAAGTGTATTTCCTCCTTAACCGTAAACTCGAACAGTGTAAGCAAAACATCAACGGAGTATCGGCGCGCGACCGAGTACGTGACCTTGAGAACATCAACACTGGCAGATATACGCGTCGTACGGCCGGACACGCCATTAAAGTCGTAGACGCGACGGCGAACATTCGTAAACATGGCGTGTGCGATCTCGCCGGGAAGAAGCGGAATATGTGCGGTACGAATTTCGATACACTTCCTGTGCACGATCGTCCTGCTGCCATTGTGAGCAGTGAGACGAGTATGTCGCGACGCGTAGTACGCGATTTTTATTACGCGAGAAATTAGAGTCAATGCGGGCGAATGATTTCGGAATATTACGTGGACGGCGGATGTATGTGGTATGAACATTAACTTAAAGTCGTAAGTGCGACGACGACACGCGCGCGTTTTCGCCACAAAGAAGTGGAATATGTGCGCTACGAATTGCGATATTTTCTATACACGATCGTCTTGCTGCTATCGTCGTGCAGTGAGACGAGTACGTCGCGACGCGTAATGCATGATTGTCTTTGGAAGTTAGAGTCAGTGCGAGCGATTTTCGGAATAGGACGCGAACGGAGTGAATGCGTTATTAAATTCGTAGACTCGACGGCGAACACGTCGCGACGCGTAGTGTGTGACTTTCCTGGAAATAATTGGAGTACGGCGAGACGCATTTTGATATCCCGAGTACACGATCGTCTTGCTGGCATCTTGGCATCGACCAGAGTGAACATCCTGAAGTGTGGTGAGTGGAGAGCAATTTTTTCATTTCGTATCAGAATTGAAAGAGAATATGCATTCGAAATTTCTTAATCCGTCTGAAATGATACAATCTATTCTCTTTTCATCACATAATTGCTCAAGATAGTTTTGAAAAGAAAAAAAAAAAACTATATACCTCTTATATGTACATTTATATTTCATAACATTTATATCTGTGATATATTCTTGATATATTTTTGGTATATTTCTAATGTATATTTCTGATATATATTTCTGATACACTTTTCATATTTATATTATGCTTTTCTGATTATATTTTATATATTTTTCTATTATATACATATTTCTTATTGTTATACAACAAAAATAACTACATGATTGCTCACATAATTACGATAATTAAATATCTATATGGTTTCGCAATTTTAAAACCGTGCTATTCGTCGGTCATTTTTAAGAACTCGGTTTATTTTGCCGTCAATAATGACTGGGCATTTGTAGCCCCCATTTTAAGGAAACGCATTACCGGGTCAAGACAGTATCGATACGCTTAATCGTCATAGTTAAAGGGGGTCATTTCTTCTCGTAGACGAGGGTATAGCGGAAGTCGAGTCGAAAGTCGTCTGTCGTCGATTATTCGTCATGTCAGTCCTTCCACTCTGTCGTAGCTTGTACGTTAATGTTACCTATTACTTACCGGGCGTCCTTTCTGACAGCGGCGCGTTCGATGTTCGATCTTCAGATATATTCAATTTTCGACCGTCGAGGGTTCCGGCGACACGCAGTTATAATCGATGAAGAATTTCGGTCGTCTCGAGCCACCGGACATCGTCCCAATTATTATCTCGGGTAATCTTTTTGTGCACGAAACATTAACGTAGGTAGTTTGGATACAATTATAACATTCGATCGCTTTTAGTGAATTTGATATTCGCGAGAAACATTGGTGAGAAGAAACAGATTCGCGTCCCGCCAAATCTTCTTCCCGTGCTCCCCTCTTGAAAAAAAGACGCGTGTAGATAATACATTCGATTTTCCTCGCGAGCGACATAATAAAGAGACGCATAGGGAATTATGATTATGAGGAGACGCAGCAGCAGCTTCGTGTGAACAGCGATAGTTAAAAGCGGGGTTAAATGAAGTATGATATACGTTAATCGACAGCACTCGCGATCGGCGTAACGCAAACGGCGCGACGCGGCGCAAACACACGCAACGCGTTTACGGTACGTAACGTAGGCGTGGCTCGCTTGATATCAACGATGGCCACCTTTCGACTGTAAATCAATCGATATCTCGCCAGCAGGAGGGGCTTTTCGTAGGGTTCGCGCGATGCCTGAAACGAGCCGGGGGTGGAAGCATGCGCCAAATGCTGAATACGAATCGACCCGCCCCGCGCTACTTTTACCCCTATAGAGATCGTCCCGACCATCTTCCTCGCAGCGTTCTTTGCACCGCGCGATAAAATAGCCGGAGCCGTTGAAAATAGTCACGATCTCGTTGACATTTCGCGTTTACCGTACAACGTGGGATATATACAGGGAATATAATAATGCAAGACGCAAATACGCGGAATAATCGCGCAGGAGGTAATTTATGGTGATGACAGTTGTAAATTTTAATTATTACATTAATTCTCTCAAGTTGCTATAAATTTTAATGGGGAGGGAGGGAAGTAGAGTTTATCTCGAGATCAACAGCCATTCGTCAAAACGACGTCTTCGTGTAGGAAATTAGCAAGTGTTTCACTTACGCGATCGCGCTCAGATAAATTCTGAATAGCTTGATATGCTTGCAGAGTAGAATTATATTCAGATGTAATGTGCGACTGCGTTTCATGCATCAATGATATGATTCATTTACGCAGTCAACGATCGTACGTTGTTAAAGTAACATGTTAAGGTAACACTTTAGCATTATCGAATATAATTTGCACAGAAATTTAATCCTTTCTTGTTAATTTCTTGCTGCATTGCCGATTTTGTAGCATCAGTCGCTTCGCCAAAGACAACGTTTGTTCTAGTTTAAAAATAAAGGTAGTATATTGTTACAAAAAGGTCTTTAAAAAATAATATTCTATATAGCCAATATTTATTTATTATATCTTGACATTTTCAATAATATTACCTGATGATGTATTGCATTCGATAGCATTTTATTAATCGATTTTGAACGATCAAAAGAACGATTACGTACGGCTTAGACGTCTCGAAATATCAGCTTTCCTCTGAGTTCTCTCTGAACTCTCTACGATTCCTAGAACTGAATATATATTGATGTCAGAGCTGAACGATGCTTAGAACTGGGAATGTCGAAGATATCGAACTTGCACTCGGTGGATCGCGATATCGTTGGGCGTGGTCAGTGTTGCGTGCTCGTTCAGACTGTGTGATAGCAAATCCCAGTTGTATTACGAAACGCGTAAACAGCACTTTATTGTTATACAAAAAGCTGTGTTTTATAATGTGCAAGTTTAGGAAAATTAGCTCTATTGTCTCTAAAATGAAATCTATATTATTAAGAATTTTCGACATATCAGTGACTCGTTCGTTTAGCATTAATTTATTTCACATTTCCTTATTAATATTTCCTTATTAATACATACAGCCACGTCGATGCATTTTGCACGGTTATTCGTTACTTTGACTCAAAATTAATATCTCATATCTGCATATATCTGCATATTAATTTATAACCCGGCTTTATATCCGGTGACCTATCATTTTTGTATCGATCGATCTCGACTTTCCTTCAATTTCTCTATTACGCGTTAAGTCTTCACGGTTTGAGAGAAATTTATTTATTTTGGGTCTAGATGAAAACCTTGTTGCTTGTATTTGATGACTCGCATTATTTTTTCACTGACTTACGTTTCGTTGCTAATATCTAATGGACAAAAAGCTACGTCGATACGATTTGCACGAGTTTTAATTATTTTGACTCTATAGTAAGTTTTTAGTGTTCGTATTTCGGCAGATTATATTTGATTTCCCGTATTTCCTGTATTTCCTGTATAGATTTCTTATTTTCGATTAGAATGAACAAATAATTTTGGAAATACGGCATAGAATTAACAAATATATATATATATATATATATATATAGTATTAAGATAATATTTTTATCTTCTATTACAATATTTTTTGTTCACTGTGATAACTTTTCGTCACTGTGATAATCTTTAGTTTTAATTGGATGACTGGAGAAATAAAATCACTAATATACAGTAAGAAATTTGCTACTTAAATATTCTGAATTCCTGTGCATATTGCATATTGAAATGTGCTAAAGCAGTTTTCGATTTAATAGACGATGGTATCACTTTTCATAGATGACGTGTCGGCACCCGTAATTAATTAATCAGGTTACCGATTCCGCGTATCGCTGTTGACGTCGATCAGAAATTTTACAATTGTGTGACTGTGAGGGATGGGTATGTGCTGACAAAATAAATGCTCGATGTTTCGATATATATAATGGGAATATTTAATTCGAATTTAAATAATCTTACAAGAGTTTATGATCGGTCTTTGTGTAGATCGTTTTCGCACGCACGCGCATGCTTTCGCTACGCTTCGCGTATATTGTAGGTAAATAAATAACTAAGTTACAATTTTTAAACAGTCTATCGGGACGATGTCGCCACTAAATGGTAAATTATGTACAATGTTGTTCCGCGCGGGTTACATATACAATACACCTATACATAGCTTCGTCTCTATTTTTGCTTCTCTTTCTCTCCCTTTCTCTATATGTATAATGTTCTATTGCACGTCGCAATCACTCCGGTCTTCTCTCTCACGTTATATAATATACATTTTTACAATAAATTAACGAAAAAGCTAAGTTCTCCCTCCTTTCTGCCTATTCATTACAATCTCGATTACAATCTCAATTTGTTTTTTTTTTTTTTTTTTTTCGTCACAAGAGAGAGAGAGTGAGAGAGGCGATTTTGCCTCGCTGCGTTTTCACGTAAATAATTTTGCTGGAAAAGTTGCAGAAAATGGCACTTGTTAATCTCCCTCGTGATTGAAATAACCGCAACATGCCTCCGCAGACGCCGACTCAAATGTATTTAATTTTTTTAAGTCGAATCGGATATGAAATTAAGGCATTGTAGTAGGAAAAAATTGATTTCTATTCAAGATATTGGTATTATTAATGAACAGCTGTTTATTTCTTGGACATTGTTTATTGAATACTCAATATTTTAGAAAATTTTGTTGACGGGATTGATGATTGCTTCATTTATATAAAATCTAATTTAACAGTATCGAATGTAAATGTCGCGATACGGGAACATGCACGGCAATCTTTGTCTCTTCTTTTTCCTCGTGTCCTCTTCGTCTTTCTAAGCGATGGCAAAGAACGGCGATCGTAGCTTATTCGCGTAGTCATTTCGGTAACTGACTTTCTTCTCGCGATTATTACGTCGAACAAGGGCGAGCGATTTCCGCCAAACGTCGTCCTATATCGGAAGCTCTAATTACAAAACAAGGGTTCCTTCGGTTGATCCGTTTGCCGTTCGAACGCGTCTAATAAGTTGTACTACAGTCGTACGTCTAGCGAAATAAATACTCCAGTCTTTCTTTGTAAGGAAGGTAAATGACAGATTTCTCTCGCGGACTTTGGCCCTCGCTCCGCAAATTTCTTTTTTTGTTTTCTTTTTCTTTTTCTTTTTTATTCGACTCCTGGCTAATGCGACTCGAAGTAAAATATACTGTATATTATTCATTTCGTCTCCGCTTAAATAACACCGAGGCTTACACCGCTTTGGTTGTTTGCGACTTACTCTGAAAAATCTGCGAGTCAGTGAAACAGAAAAGAGATATTTTCCAACAAGTGGTGACCGGCATACTTTTTTAGGAAAAAAAAAAAAAAAAGTTATCCGTTTCAAAAGTAAGAAAATTACTTCGCGCTTAGAGAGAGTCCGAACGAGTATTAAATATTTTTCCAACCGAAATGCAAAAGAGAGTATACTTTCGCGTTGAATTCTAGATCCTCCTCTCATTCTTGGTTTTTTTTCTCACGAAATTGTCGGTCGCGCGAAAAATCGGAGCCTCAAACGGAGGGTAACTCGATTCCCGCGTAGAACGTCTTCCGAAGAACGGGAAAGAGATACGGAATTCAGGATACGCGAAGTGACCGAGCCAAGTTTCGCGCTTTCTCACGCACGCGCTTATAATCGTCATTTCGCTTGGAGCTCCGCGGCCTGCTCCTCTTCCTCCTTCGTAAGCGGTACCGTCGAATGATTGTAGAGCCCCTGCGCCATCAGCTGAAGCGCCAGCGGATTCTTCTGACCGCTGGCCTTCTTGATTTTCGCCCTCTTGTTCTGAAACCAGATCTTGATCTGCGCCTCGTTCAGACCGAGATCCCTCGAGAGCTGCTGCCGCCGTCGCTCCGTCAGGTATCGGTTCTCCGCGAACTCCCGCTTGAGCCTCGCGAGTTGCTCGCCGCTGAACGCCGTCCGGGGACGTTTCTCCTCGGGGGTGCCACCGCCGCGTCCGTCGGCCGTTCTCTTCACTCGTCTCGTGCGCGGACCTGGAACACGGGACGGTCCTACCGTTAACTCATATCTGTCAATAGGCCTGCCGTTTCCGAGGGTTGCGTTTGAACGCAACGTCGTTGCAAATGTCGCGCCGAGATAACATTCGCGAGCGAAACTCCTCGCGACGACGATGTGTTGTTTATTATTGAGATTAAATTCTAGACGTCGTCGAAACGTTCCCGGTTTTGTCGCAAATTCTCCGAAAATTCTGCCAAAAATTCTCCGCGCCTTTCCGTGACACGTGACAGCTTTTCGGCAAAAGTTATTGGAAAAAACATCGCGTGCGGACAGTCACGTTTTTTCTCGCGCAACGTCACGACGGCGTGTCCCCTCGACCAGGCATTGATTCAGCGAGTTTACACGCCGATAAATCTGAGAAATTAACGAACCACCGGCCCGCGGTGAGTTTTACGGCAACTTTTATTGTCTGGGTTGTCTCGGGTGTTCTTTCTCTTCTCTCTTTCTCTCTCTCTCT
Organism: Harpegnathos saltator; assembly: GCF_003227715.2. Taxonomy (NCBI): domain Eukaryota; kingdom Metazoa; phylum Arthropoda; class Insecta; order Hymenoptera; family Formicidae; genus Harpegnathos; species Harpegnathos saltator. Next base: position 362,282 of record NW_020229873.1, on the reverse strand, counting down.
CTCTCTCTCTCTCTCTCTCGCTCTCTTCGCGTAGGTATTCGTCTACGTCGGCTCTCTAAGTCCGGTTATGCGCGCGAGTGTCTTCTATAACAAGCCGCGTTACTTGGGAGGAGCCGGAGGTCGGAAAGTTCGTCGATGGTATAAACGTCCGACTGGAAAGGATCCAGCCGCAGGAGTAAATCCTTCCGTCTCGATTCTATCCGCTTTATCGCGCTGCGGACGCATTCGCCCGCTCGTTCGTTCGCGCGGTATCGCCGCGCGATGTGCCGGACAGAGTCGGCGAGCGCGGTAACGCCGCAACCGCTTTACCGTAAATCAAACGCATTATTATCGCCACCGCGTTGCATATCTCACGCGCATAAACGCTCAACACGCGTTTCAATCGCCGCGGTACGCGGCGCGGTTTCCGTCGTGCGCGCCTTGCGACGCCCGGGGCCGCCTTGCACCGTCATTCATGTGACGTTAATCGACTCGGTCGCAGGATCTCGATGACAAATTGCCGAAATTAATTGAGGATTGAGACGTATAGTCGCGTCGGCGACCGATTGCGGAACGGGGAACATGGTACAAGTCACGGTAAATTTAACCGGCCGTCTCACCGAGAACGGATTTCACCGAAGTCGCCGTGAAATTTATTCGAGGAGCGCGATTCGCTGGAAAGTCAGTTCTCGGGCCGCGAATTGCACCGTGCGCGTTTTATCTCACGCGTCATCAGGAAAGGAAGGAAGGAAGAAAGAAAGAAAGAAAGAAAGAAAGAAAGAAAGAAAAGAAGCGTGTCGCTTCGTCAAGGGTCGCTCCGCGAAGCGCTGTTACGTAAGACGCGATTCTAGACGCGCGGTTCGCTTTTCCCCGTTCGCGCGATCGCTCTCTTCTCTCTTTTATCTCTTTTATCTCGCTCTTTCCCGCGCGATTCGCGCACGCTAATAATTCACGAGGTAAATACCGTGCGCCGCCCCGCGCCGTTTATATATGCAGCGCCGGCGAGACTATAATTGCGTATAAATCAAATCATAACGATCAACAGCGGCGTTATCGGCCGGACCGATCTGCTGAATATTCCGTGGAAATTTCGAGACCACCTCGCGATCACCGCGCCGCTTGCGCCGTATACGCGCGTCGCTCGATCTCCTCCGTGAAAGCCAGAAATCACGTGCCGCCACGCGCGGAAAAAGCGCATAAATTGTTGACGGCTTTTTGCGCGCGGTGCGTTGACTCACGCACGCGGGGATGGTACTTTCGGCTTTACGTAAAATCACTTTGTGACATTCGATCGTGCCTCGCGCGCTGTTTCGCGAAATTCCTAGAAACTGAACGCTCTCCGGAGGATGGATGGATGGATGGATGGATGGATGAATGAATAAATAAATGAATAAATCAAAAGTAAATAAAAAATGTGAGAAATAAACGAAAGATCTATTACGAATAAGTAAAGAAAAGAAAAATAAATTGGTAAATAAAGGAAGGACAAAGTCGCACGTTGAATTATATTTTTAGGGAATCGTCTCGCTATCGCGAAGAATACCGCAAACGGTAAAACTACCTGATTGCGGCTTGTTTGCGTCTGTGAACTAGACGAACTTCGACGATCGGTCGTGAGAGAGAAAGAATGAGGGGAAAGAGAGAGAGAGAGAGATAGAGAGAGAGAGGAGAAGGATCAGAAATTATAGATTTGTCGAGTGTAGATTACATCGCGAATGATAATTATCGAACGTTACCGCGCGGTAGAGTAAATTACCGCCGACAACGAGGGTCGTCCGGCACGTATGAATTTCGCGGTGAAAACCGTTTTGCAACGTGCAATCATTCAAAGCCGAGGATCCTGCCGAGGATACGTGCGAGCTTTAAATAATATTATTGGAAAAGCAGTTTGTTCCGCGCGATCAAGCATCGACGCTCGTCGTCGAGGCTCGAGTCGTTAGTTTCCCGTTTCTGATTGGCTCCCGCGGATGTGATCGATTTCTACACACGCCGCGCGTAGTCGTGAAAATCCCCGAAGAAATTCATCTTCGTCGAGCTCGATGGCGCCTGTAAAGTGTCTTCGCCGAGACCGCGAGTGCTTACGACACCGCTATTTTTGCGTTGCGCTGTGAGAGACGTGTGCCGAGTGATACTTAAAAAGCGAAAAATATTCCACAGCATATAAATAGCAATCAAGATTCAACCGTGTTGTACCGTATCGTACCGCTATTTCACTCACTGATTTCGTCTCGTGATCAAAAAGTAATCGAAAACCGAAAGTCGAAACACTGCGAAATTTCCGTTTAGAATAAGAATTCAAGTCTCGCGACGAGAAACGGAATCTCGTCTATCAGCTACGAGACTACGAGGTGGCGCGTGAGAGAGTGAAAAAGCGAAAAATAACTTTCCCGGACGTTTCCATCGAGTAAAAATCGACAAGCTCGCAATATACGTATATCGCCGCGTTGGTTAGCTTCGTTAACGTACGCGTGTGTACCATCCTCGGCAGAGTTTTCCTCTCCTCTCGGGGGAGTGACTGAAGTAACGAACAGTCGGCAGTCTAATTACTTAAGCGGGGCGGTCGTGCAGTCAAGCGTAGGAAACGCGCACCGAGAGAGAGAGAGAGAGAGAGAGAGAGAGAGAGAGAGAGAGAGAGAGAGAGGGAGATAGGCTGTGTGAGAGAGAAAGGGAAGGAGCAGCTCCTTCAGACTCTCTTCTCATTCTCACCCTTCCCTTCACTTACGGTAATCCCTCTCCAAAGGCTCGAGGGTAAAACCAATAATGCTAAGACGCCCTCTCGTGCCAAGTACAACCCCGAAAAGTACCTCGAATACCGGCGACGTGCGGCCTCGACGGAGAAACACTAATTTCCCTCCTCGTCCTATTCCTGAGATAGACATCAGCTCGTACTTCGGTCTGCCAGTTTAATTGCATTCTATTTTTTCCCTTCTCGTTGCATTTCCGTTCTCGCGCGCGCGCGCAGCGAAATGACATTTACATTGCTAATCGGCTCGCGATCGTTGAACACTGAAAGCGCGCATCGAAGAAGGCGAGCGTAACGTTGATTATTCATTTACATATGAATGCTCTCGTCGTACGATGTAAACACGCGACTTGTACCACCGCGCATTTAGATTGGCAAAAAAGCGTGTCGTTAAAATTATCGATCGATGTCACTCCGGCGTATAAAGTTGCAAAGCAACTCTCTCGCGTACGCGTATCTGTCTATTCCCACCTATCTATTTATCTGTCTGTCTATCGGCGATCAGTCGAGGAAATAGCGATTTTCTGTCTCTCCGTTCCCGAGATAGATACGTTAGCTACCGGTCTTTGGAGTTCCTCCCCTTTCGGCGGCTTTCGCGCGATAAATCGCGCGATCGCCCTTTCCGAGTCCGTCGCTGCTCTCTCGGCTCGCTCGTCACGTTGCTTTTAATTACGCCCGCATCGGCACAGAAACGAGAAGGCGCCGCGGCGCGGAGAGAATGAGAAGAGAGGCGTAGAATTAATGCGTAGAATTCGTTAAAAATGATCTGTAAATTAGTGGAATTCCGCGCCGAGCCAAATGGCCGGCGATCGTGCTCGGGGAGCAAATTGCCTCGGATCCGTTTACACGTGTAATAACTGTCGCGATGGAAGAAATGTTGTCGCGAATGACATGAGCCTTGCGTAACGCGCGACACGAGTATAATAAAATGTCTCCATGAGTGTCTCACGTGCCTTCGAGAAAGAAACTCGCGGAGGTCGATTGTATCGAGCGGAAAAGCCATGTGTGCGGAGAGCCAAATTGCAGGGAACATATATTAGCCATTTTTACGTTACTCACTTTCATACAAAAAGTTGAAGTATCAAGAAAAAAATGGCAAGTTGTCGTTACATGTGTAAAAAGAACACCGAGGCTATGTCCGTCATTTTATGTCCGTGAAAACCGGGTAATTTTTCGTTTTCCACTTCGTTCCCTAACTTGACAAACACGACAAACGCCTTTCGCCTGTGACAATACCTGACAATAGTCTGTCAGTAATATCGTGCCATCGAAGTCGGTCGTGTGAATTAACGTGAAATCGCGAGTCTCCCAGCTTTCTCGGATCTCTCGCAAGTTCTCGCTCGCTCTTTTCCCCCGACGTCGCGTCTCCCGCAAAGGCGGTGCAATTACAACGTTCGCGAGCGGACCGCGTCACCAGAGTCGCGATAACGGTCGACAATCGTCGCGGTCGACGACGCAGCTAGACCATAGACGGCGACGGCGGAGCCTGTCCTCTCGGTGCCGGTTAATCGCGCCTTCAACTCGCGTCCGATGTATACAGGTCGGACAGACGCGACCGCGTATGCAATTAAGTGGCCGCAGGTAGACGAAGTAAGTCGTACGGCTTCGCCACGAATTGCACTCGCGGCCTTTTCGTGCGTATTATAACGAGAACCCGCCGAGAGCGCCGCCTCGCCGTCACCTCTCTGGCCGCTCTCGGGGCGCCAACTCGACTTGCTTGTCACGTCCCTTTTAATTGCACGCGCGCTCGGCATCGACAGATACGAAACGCGCACCGCCGCCAGGAAAACGGCAACGAGGATACCGCGGGATAGGTAGGTAGTATCAGGGAACGTGTATTAAAATTGCTCGCGCGCGAACGCACGTGCGTGCGGCTCGGTGGCGGCACAAAGTCGTCGTCGTCGTGGTCGTTGAGATAGAAATCCGCGCGCGCGCGCGAGAGAGAGAGAGAGAGAGAGAGAGAACTCGTTCGCGCGCGATATTTGATTTGTATTCATGACCAAAGGCGGACCTCTCGTCGTCTCTGATGTCATTCGATAATTATAGGAGCGTGACTAGCGGTGATGGTTTAATGATAAACTTTCGTCGCGCGAGAAACGTGTAATAGGTGGTTATTACGTTTTAATAAAGCGCGTTTCATGCCGATTTGTTGTGAGCAGCGACTTTTTCTCGCGGTTCTCGCGCCAGCCTCCGTTTCCTCGTAGCCGGTCCTTGTCGTTGTCGGCGATAAGCTAATCGCGGCAAAAATGCCCGATAACGACGGCTGGGGGGATGCGTGTCGACGTGTCTTTGTCGCGCGTGTCGTTGTTGTCGATTCATTATCTCCGGACTTTCGCCGGGAGTACTTGGCGTCGCGACGCGACGATGTTCGATACTGAGGCGTCTCGTGATTCAACGGGAGAAGAACCGTCGTCTCGCTCGTACCACACGAGCCTCGTTACATGCATTATCAGCTTTATCCGGACACTAAATCAGCGTCGCGATATTTATCGCCGATAATTATCATCCTCGTTAGAAGGCAGCGAGTTAATAGAATGATACGGAGGAAGAAGAGAGGACGCGCGTCGTTAAGTCGTTGTTAAGGCCATTGCTTCGTTGTAGCCGGCGGAGACGCGCTTCGGTCAATTCCCAGCGATTAGTCGCGCAAACTCGACGACAGCCGCGACCACGCGCAAATAATGAAAGCGCAACGCGCGCGAAATTGTCTCCCGAATTTTCGCGTCGTTCCGCGTCTCCCGACGGGGCGCATCTTCTCCGAGAGAGGCACGCGTCGTTTCAATGCACGCTCGACAATTTACCGCCGACGCGGTTTCCACGTTGGCCGAGTTGACGCGCGAACGCGGACGGTATAATCGGGCCGTGATGAGAGAAGTGTCGAAGTAAAAAACGCGATCGGCTGATCGAGGGCGCGTTTTCTCCACGGGATCGCGCGGAACGATCAAACGATCGCGCTCGATCGGGGATAGCCGGGGACGGATAAGCCGTGCAAATAGTCGCGAGATCGTACAGGACTCCGCGACTTGTCTTTTCCGTGAATCTGATCGCCCCCTCCCCCCCCCCCGTCCTTGTGCGCGCATCGGGATGCAGGAACGAGCCTGCGGCGGCGCGGGCGCGGGCGCGAGCGCGAGCGGAGCCGCTTGAGTTATGACTGCGACCATTACTCCGGACAAACGAGGCTAAGCGTGTCGACACGGAGCCGAGCGGAGCGGTGCCGAGCTGAGCAGAGCAAGGAGCCGGGCAGGCAGGTCTCCCCCCTCTCTCTCTCTCTCTCTCTCTCTCTCGATTCTCCCGAGTCATTCCCGACTGTCGAGAATTACGAGTGTGTGCTCTCTGGGTGTCTCTTTCTCGTTCTCTCGCGAGCCTTCCTTCCTTCCTTCATCCTCGTGCCTGCGCGCGCGCGGGGCTGCCGATTGACAGTTTTAAAGCCCGACTTAGTTGAGACTCGCCGTCGCGTCGGCTCTCTCGTTATCCAGGACGCGAATTCCGCATAGGCGCGCTTCACGTGTTTTCCTGCGCGGCTATAGGTAGCTGGGTACGTTCGCCGCGAGCGGAATAACGAACACCGTGTAACCCACATTCGCGAATTATTTATGTCGCGCGCTTTTTGCGTCGCACGTCACGACGTCGCGATGGCATTTTTCTGTAAAAAGAGATCGCTCGCGCGGATGACCGCCGGATGAAGCGCCGACGGGAAAGGAGGATTATGACGGCACGAGTCGAGGAGAGAACGCGTCGATTCTCTTTATCCCGCGCCGCGAGGACTCATCGCGTCGCAGGAGATTGCGCGGGAGGAGAACGCAGCAGCAGCAGCAGCAGCAGCAGCAGCAGCAGCAGCACCGGAGCTGGAAGCTGCGGAGATCCTGCTGAGTCGAAAATATCGAGGAGAAAACTGCGACTCTCCCGAGTGCTTCGTGAGGAAGAGAAAATTGTATCCCGCGCTGGTCACATATGGAGCTCCGCGATGCATCCTCGGGGGGAGGGGGGATCGCGTAAGCCCCCCCCGTTATTATCCAAAGACTACGTAAAATCTGATCCCGCGCGACGACGGATTGCGAAATCGCGCTGGAGAAATGAAAACGTGAAACCGCATACCCTCGTATTTACGCGTCATTGAGACGTGTCGATTTAATGCGTGTACATGCCAGCGATCGAGCACGGGACAAGCTTACACAATAAGCGTAATATAATGACTCCGTTCGGAAAAAAGCTCACGTTCCCCGGTGCCATTTCGTCATTAGTGTCTCGCCTAGCTCGAGTACGACTCGGTAATCGCCGTGGGTCGTTACTTACTTCGTCCTGAGAACAAAAAAGAAAAAACACACCGATTAAAACTCGTGTTCTGCCGTACAGCTCAATCATTAGATACATCTTACATCTGCGCATTCAAGTCGCTGCGCAACAGAACGCGTAACGTTCATTATTATTATTCATACACATTCGACACCATCGAACGCGACATTGTCGCGGGTTGTAGGTGTCGCGTTTCGTTAAGACTAAGAGAACTCGGAGATTTCGGGCAGGGATGGGCCAGGGTCGCCACCCAGGTTTCATCTCTCACGTCGTTAAATTAGCATAATTGTACTGTAAATATTTATCTTTGTTTCTCCAGGATGGATTATCTTTTTCTTACAATGGGTCTTTGCGTGTGCGGTCCTTGGTCGCGGTTGGCTAACTCTCTCTCTCTCTCTCTCTCTCTCTCTCTCATGAGGTCTTCGTTAAGGTGTTTCCGAGTTAATCTATAGAATCGCGCACGAAAAGTAGCCATTGGATCGGTAGCCATAGCCATAACCATAAATAATGACCACTGATTGGTCACTCGTCGATCGTTACTACTCGAGTGTGTACGTGACTGCGTTTACGTTTCCACGGGTCGTTAACTCGTTTCCATTAAGGCGCGGCCTTGCCTGTTTTCTCTCTCTCCTTCTCTCCTGTTTCCCTTATCTCCGGTTTCTTTCCCGCGATACTTTAGCATCGGTTACTCATTTGCCGATGTTAGACGCGCGATACTCGCGGCTTAATGTATTTTTACATGTCAAAGTGATTCTATTCGTAATCGTTTCAAGCACGATCGCTGCCTTTTGGATGGATTTCGACGAACATTAAGCGAACGCTAACTAGCTCTCGTTAGAGCACGATAAATGTGTTTTATGACATATTCAACGTGGCGATTTAGTCGTGCCACGACTTTCGCTCGATGTCGATTTCGACAGATTTACTTGCAGGGAAAGAGTATTCAAAAGTTGTCGTAAAAAAAAGCTACTTTTCAGCCGTAACGTCGAATGCGCGTGCTTCCTTTTGTCGCGAGCCGCGATTCTCCCCTTTACGCGCTGATCCTCTCTTGCGAGCGACTGCTGCTCGCGATAATAAGCGTCAAAAATTAAGACATTCGCGAGTAATGCGTAGCTCGAGGACACGATTAATGACTTCATTGCGTCGTCCTACGCCCTCGATGCGCGGAGGTACCGGTTCCGCCGACGAGCGGCCCGCCTCTTTCTTATCCTCCTCGTCGTTTATATTTGCTTTCGATATCTCCGTTCCTCTCTTGCTCTCTCTCTCTCTCTCTCTCTCTCTCTCTCTCTCTCTCTCTCTCTCTCTCTCTCTCTCCCTCCCTCTCTCTCCCTCCCTCCCTCCCTCTCTCTCTCTCTCTCTCTCTCTCTCTCTCTCTCTCCGACTACGTACGTCGTCTATTCTCTTGGCGGGACTTGGCTTGGCTTACGTACGAGTATATCGAGTTAACGCGAATCGGTCACGCAATCTTCGATACCACCACCGTGTCGCGGCACGCGCGGCGCGCGACCGCCTCTCGTCTCTTTAATCGGTTGAATTATTATTTAGAATTTCGGAGCAAGAGCGAAATACGTATACACATAGATTGAACTTTTCTGGCTCGCGATTTCTGAGTCGCTCGCGACAGACGCGAAAGCAGTGCAGCGCACCTTTATGCAGTGCGCCTTGCTCTATCAACCTTTATATATAAATTTAACTCAGAAGGGACGTAGTACGAAAGAAATTGCTTCGCACGAGCGCACAAATGAGTGCTCTCGTGTTTAGCACTCTCGGTCCACTCGGTTGGCGAAAGGATCGAGGCTAGAAATAATGTCACGACAGCGACTCGCAGACACGCCGCGCGGCGTCCTGTAAATATTGCAATCCTGTCCTCGCGTCGCGAGGAGCGAGCACGCGCTGCTCTCCGCGAACTTCGGGTCGTGAACAACCGAAAGGCTTAGAAAGCACATCGATCCGCCGCGCTAGATCCGCGCGAGCGAGACGGAGCAGGGAACTGTAATCTCTCAACGTCCCTCGCCATTTAGTTTTCACGTAACCCCGAGATGTTATCTCGGGTAGGAAAGTCACTTCGCTCGGAGCGGATCATTGCGCGCCATTGCGCAGTCATGACCGCTATACATAGATCGCAGCGTGAGATATCGTGTCTCATACGTTGTAGGCGTGACCGTTGCTCTATAAGATCTTTATCGCGGTTCGTCATTATTATTATGTTATGTTACGTATCGCGATTACATCGATCTGCCCCTCATCGGCTGCGATATACATCGGGCTCGCGCGCGTTTTAGAAGAAACTCCGCGAGATAGAATTGAAGCGCCGCGCTGTCGTTCGTACATTGTTTCCCGCCGCGCCGCGTCACGCCGCGTCGCGGAAGCGGCCGCGTTCGTTATTAATTATCATGTTGCGCCGCGAGCCGCGAGTTATCGCGCGCGCGCCATCGATTGTCACGACGATCGACCTGTATCTATCTCGTTCCTCGATGCAAATACGAGGCGAAACTCGCACGGTCTCGGTGGTAAGAGGACTTCCGCGTATTCGGATATCTCTGATTGTCCGGATAGCCGAGATCGAAAGACGTGGATAATCCGGACTTTTCGACTCGAGTTTAGAGCATAATTTGGACCGGAGGAGAATAGAAAATATTTTATCATTTTAATAATCTAATTATTATTCGGAATTATTATTCAAATACATGAATAAACACAAGCGTTGTCATGCAATTAAGAAATATTGATTGTCAAATTTCTGAGAGAGGGGTTCTAGATTGTTGAAAACATGTTGCCTGGCCGATTTTGCTAGTTCGGATTTGATGCTTCAGTTGTTCCCCGGATTTGTAACCGGACTTGAAACGTCACATTTATTATCGCTAGCAAAATAGCGTCAGATCCGGCTTGCTTCAGAACGACGAATTTCTCATAGACATTTCTCATTTCCTACGGCGTGTCTCGTGCCGCTGACGCGAGTGTTTTCTCCGTCGAGAGATAATAATAATACCGAGGAAATTGACGAGCGCGATCTCGCGAAAGAAGGTAGGGTCGTGTGGATTCTCATTAGACGCGACACGCGAGCGTATTTATCCCGACACGCATGAATTGCTCGCCCGAGATCACCGTGTATGATTATCGATTTGCCGGTCATCAAGTCAATCGAGGAAAATTATTAACGTTTTCATCAGAGCCGCAGAGAAGGGTCGCGGTTTTTTCGTGCCGGCAGGTCACGTCGATCTCGACGTTACTCGACGAAGGTATTCCGCCAACGTGACGACGATTAATTTAATTAGAAGCGAAATTCACAGCGCTCCTCATCGGTTTGCGATTGCCGGTACGCGGCTCGGGTTGCACGTCGGACGCTCGCGAATTAGATATGATTAATCAAGCAATTGGAAGCACCGGTTTTGTGTGTGTGTATGTGTGTGTGTGTGTGAGTGAAAGAGAGAGCGAGCGCGTATTTTGAGCGCCATTATCGATTGTGGCAATTACTGCTCTCCCGTAAACGGTGTACATAATCGTTCGCTTCTCGCCGCTATTCGAGCACCGTCTTTCCCACGATAGAGTAAACGTTTTCGAGCGCGGCGTTTCGCGCGCAAATCGCTCGCACGCTCGTTTCTCGCGCGCGAGTGTCGTGTGCGTATGCGTGTGTGTGTGTGTGTGTGTGTGTGTGTATGCATAAACCGCGCGTAGAATCGCGCGTACCGCGGTTTAAACTAACGAGTGGTTACAGCTCCCGCTGTCAAGTCCGAAGACACACATCTAGTAATTGGATGCAGCGCTAACGCGCGATCACCCACGAACACGTGAGGCGCCCCGCGGCTCTCTCAGAAGCCGAACGCATTTTCGCGAGCGCGCGCACACGTCAGGTGCTTGTGACATCGCGAGTTTCAGCAGAGCGTTATCCACCTTCGCATCTTAATTATTCTTCTTTAGGACTGCTGCTGCTGCTGCTGCTGCTCGAGCTATTTCGATTTTTCCAACCGTTTCTAATTCGCGAGAGAATTTGTTAATTTATTACGGCGCAAAATGTCTGTATTTCGCTTCGACACGCGATCGATTGAATCGTAAGGTACCTTAACCTTACTTCACGTAGATGTGAAACTTTTTTTTCTTTTCGGGGGAAAGCGCAGAGACGAGCGTCGAGACGCGCTATCGCGTTAACACGCGATGCGCCGCGGCGTATTCCCTACCGTGTTATTTTGTCCGCGTCCGCGTGTGTGCTTCGTTCCACCTTACTCATTTTCAAATACACGACATTATCTCGCCTCGTTGCGAGCGAGTACGTGTGTTGTAAGTTGCGCGCTATGATCACTCGCGCGCGCTACCATGAATTACGTATATTCCCTCCCTGGTGATTTAGTCGCACGTGCGTTTGACATTTAACACAACAGAGATTCATTCCGCGGTGGATAATTTGGACGATTGATTCACGGTAGCTAATTCGCGGTGTTGGAAGACACGAAGATATCAAGAACACCTGTCAACCAACCGACAGTTACTCGCAATTGTCACGTATGCTCGTAATGAGCAGGTATTGACATTATTGCGAATTGTAAGGAGCCGCATTCGGAGGCTCGGTTGAATCAACGATCTCGCCGGGCTCTCTCTCTCTCTCTCTCTCTCTCCTCTCTCTCTCTCTCTCTCTCGCGCTCTCTCGAACGAAACTCGAATCGTCGTAATGGTTTCTTTCCTCGCCAACGAAAACGCGAACGCGATTTAACGCCGCGCTATGACTCGCGCATTCGGATGGTCTCTCTCGAATGCTTTCTCGACGGATACTTTAATAGACACCTTTAGCCGCTCCTCTCCGTCGCGAAACTACTTCCTGGTTCGTGGATTTAGCAGTTTGATTAGATCTCACGGGCGTGTTTCACTTTCCCCGCTGGTCGGAGTTATGTTTATCTGATCCCCCCCGGTCGAGTCAATACAACGAGAATGCGGCGCAATTAGTATCTCATTAGACAGCGCGACTGTTCTAATTCCTCAGTTTCGCATTAGAAACGTCACTCAGCCGGCGGAACGTAACGTGACGTTCCCTCGTGGCTCTCTTCAGCTTCTCTCTCCATCTCTCTCTCTCTCTCTCTCTTTCTCGCACGTTCTCTCTCTCTCTCTCTCTCTCTCTCGTTTCGCTCAGCTCTCACCCTTCCGCGCTCTATTACGTTCCTTCGGCTTCTCTAAGCATGTGGCGAGGAACTTGGTACGCACCAAAGTAAACTACCACCACTCTCCGTCTCTCTTATATGGTGATTGACGCGAGCCGAGTCGACGTCGGCTGGGAATGGCTGTGTGTTTACCGTTCCTAAACGCGTGTTATTTAACGGGCTCTATTAAATTCTTCTCCAACGGAGAGGAAGCGGGAAGTTCGCCTCATTCGGGGCACGATGCCACCGACTGCTCTAAAATTTGATTATCGTCATTAGAATCCAAGCGAGAGGAGGTTGAACTTTATTTTTTTTACTTAATTTTTTTAAGAGCTTTTTCCTCAATTACGCGTCGGCATTTCGCGCGCGATTAATCTCACCTTGCTTTTCGTCTTGCTTTTCTTTTTTGTGACGAGAGAGAGAGAGTTTCTTTTTTCGTATCACTTGTGTAGACACCAAAGTGCTCCCTCCCTCCCTTCTCCGCGAGAGGTCGGCGATATTCTTACGAGGGCGATTATTACGGGAGGGCAACCGCGAGAATAGACGCGGGGCTCTTTATCAGTGTCTCTCCTCCTCGTTCCTCCGGCTTCCTCTGCTCTTCGGGAGCCACGTTCTGAGCAAGTCGGCGCTCTGTAAACCACCGTCGCGTTCGCCAGCAAAAGTAATCCGAGCGGCAGATGAGACGGCGCTGCGATTCGCGCTCGACATTGTGAGAGCGTCGGTTTTGATATGAGATATGACCGGATAAACCCGCGAGAGAACGTGAGTGGAGGATGAGTGCAACGGCGCCCAACGAGTACGGAGGAATCGGTCGACGGGATAGAAGAAAGAGAGGAAAAATCGGGAAAGCGGATGAAACAAGCGGGGCGACGAGAATTTGGCTAGCGGAAACAAACGCGGACGGCGTGTTCCTTCCTTCGGTTAAATATAGGTGGAAGAGAGAGAGAGAGAGAGAGAGAGAGAGAGAGAGAGAGAGAGAGGGAGACAGGAATAACAAATGATGGTCGTATGTTCAGCGCGCGGTTAAGCGAGCATGTAAGTAGACGCGTAAGTGCGCGCGTGTCAGACGTATATTAAGCTATCCAAGTTACATTATCAGAATACAATAAGTTGTATACGAAAATTATTTGCTAATATTTCTCGCCATTTCGCTGCCTCCGAAACTAAAAATTGTCCTGCTCCGATCGTAAAAAGTTGCTTCGGGAAGCATAAGAAAATAGGGAAAAGATTGGAAAAAAATTTTCACGTACAATTGCATTGTGTGCTGACAATTTGGCTTAGGCAGCCGTGCCTTCGTGCCTTCGTTATTTCGCGGGGGCCGCTTAAACTACTTGAGGAGGAAGGAGAGAGTTCGCGGCCGGGAATGAGCAGCGAGAGGGCAGCTCTCCGCGGACGCGTAAGCGCGCTCGAGGATAATTACGGAAGAAAGGCGATTTGTAGTAATTAGCATATATATGAAACAGCAGACGATGCTGCATGCGAGATATGCCGCACCGCGCGCGCGCGCGCGCGCGTATTTACATATTTATGCGCGTATTTGTAAATGTTGCTGCGCCGAGCGGGACCTGCGGTAGCAGTTTTCTTTTCATCGAGCACGTCAGCGATCAGCGCAAGGTGAGCACAAGGTGGGTCGAGGAAGAGGCCCGCATTTTCGACGCGGCTTCGGGACTGTCCCGCGCGAATCACGCGCGCATATTCATAAAGGAGAGAACGCGGTTCTTCTCTCGTCCGACAATGATCGCCGCCGAATTCGAAACTAGTCTACGTCGGCCGTCGCGTGAACGTGTCTCTCGCTGCTTCGTGCGCAATCGCTCGCGAGCGTCGCAACGTCTTCAGGGTAGGTAACGAAATTAGGGGGAGAGAGAAGGAAGTCAGCAGGGAGAGTACTCGGCTAAATTTGATCAAACTACGCCAGACCTAAGCCAGTCTTCACGTTCTCGCTATGAGCTACAATCGACAGCCGCTCACTTGTCTTCATCTCGTTATTAATAAAAGCGACTTATACGCCTCAGGAAATAAACTTCCGCTTTGGCCGATAGCAATTGTTACACATGTCGCTATATACGTAATGACATTATCAGAAAACGTAGCGTATGAGGAGATGCCTCGTACAGTAGGAAAACAAATTTAATATCTCTAATAAAACCGTTCATTTGAGATATTTTTTAATAGCAATCAAATATCTTGTTTTATAATATATAAAAGAACATTTAATTGTTTCAACTAAATATATTTTTCTGCTTTGTTCTCTGGACCAAATGATTTTGTTCTTAGACTTCGTATATAAAAATTAAGCGTTTTAGTTGTTTCGTCGACAAAAATTACATAATAACGAAATATTATTTTACATAAACTAAAATAATGCCCAATGGATACTATTTTGCGTGTACTTTCTGTGCACTAAAATTTAGATTTTATATATTGAGAAAAAATTATAGTATTTTTAACGAAATTCATATAGTTAAAGCTTTTCGGTTGCTATAACAAAAGTATTATACGTTATACGAGCAAACCGTAATCAAACAAGATATTTGTTTGCAGGAACTAAACAATTTTGTCGGGCAAATTATTTTAACGGGCAAATTATTTTGTTTCCTAGTGTACGCGCGCACAAATGCTCTCGCGATTGTCGCTCTCGTCTACCTGGCTAACTGTACGAATGCCGTATCGAAAGGGTTAATCGTCGGCACACACGTGCATCCAAAGACCATTTATCCCGACCGAAAGGCCCCCTCGCGCTCGCGTAAACTCGGCGACCCGCGAGCGTCTCGCGTTCGCCTTATACGTGCATCGCGCGACGACACGCGCGTGTGGGCGTATACTCGAACGGTAATTTACGTACCTGCGTGCGTATCGCGCAGGACACAGGCTCGCGACGGGTATCGCGCGCGGTGTACGTGCACGAGGAAGCGGCGTGTGTGCGTGCGCGAGTACGTGTGAGAGCGGAAGAGAGAGCGAGTGGAAACGAACGATACGAGGGAGAGCGGGGGGAAAGGGCGAGGGCCGAAGGGAAGGGGTTACGCGGAGGAGGAAGTGGAGGAGGAGGAGGGAGTACAGGGACAGAGGAACGAAGGGACAAGGAAAGGACTGACGAAACGACGGGAGCGGGAGAGAAGGAGATAACCGCGGGGTCGGACCGGGTGGTTGAAATTAATGTTGCCCGCTTAATTGGAGCCACCGAAGAGTGTGCGTGTGGCCCGAGTGGTTCTCAACTTGCGCGCGCGCTGCGTCGCGAGGATGTTCTCTCTCTCTCTCTCTCTCTCTCTCTCTGTCTCTCTCTCTCTCTCTCTCGGTCCGCGCTCTTTCAATCGTTGTTCAATCGTGCGCGTGTCTTCGCGGGCGCGATATAATTGCGCGCGATTACTCCGTCGGGAAGAGGAGGCCGCTACCACGGGACGTGGTTAACGATTTGTAATGATAGCGGCGATCGCCGTTTTGCGAAATAAATGAGTTATCCGCGGCGGCGGCGGCGGTTATGCACTCCCAGTTGTTGCAGCGCGATAAATCATCGGGTCTCTCCGTGTAAATTTCGTATACAGATTCGCACGCGTAATCGCGAGAGCAATTTGGTCGAGAGAGAGAGAGAGAGAGAGAGAGAGAGAGAGAGAGAGAGAGAGAGAGAGAGAGAGAGAGAGAGAGAGAGAGAGAGAGAGAGAGAGAGAGAGAGAGAGAGAGAGAGAGAGAGAAAGGGGGAGGGAGTTAAAGCTGGCGTTAAAAAATTTGAGTACCGACGCCGGCGAGAAAGTAGCAAGAAGATAGCTCGCGAGCAGGTTCGCAGCAGGTGCCGGTGCCGGGTGTGCCGTGCAAACATCGCCGAGCGTTTTCGGCTCTCCGTCTGATGACTACTCCGGTCGCGCCGGATTCTCTATACCCGGATGAACTCGATCCTCTGCGCGCGAACTGCTACCTCGGAGACACGTTTGTCCAAATTTTTTGCATCGCCGCGCGATACCGGTAATTTGCGTGTTGCCGTGTTGCAGCGAAAGAACCGCGGCGCCGTGCAGGTCGTTAGCAATGTTGAGCGACTCGAGCGACAGATTATGTTTTTCATCACCGGACGATTTGCGGACACGCGGCCACCGCCATTCTTTTTCCCTTTTTCCCCTTCTTCTTCTTCTTCTTCTTCTTCTCGGAGCAAAATCTCCCGCCGGAAGCGTCGGCGATATGCAGCCCTCATTCGCACGGTTTCGCGCTTTCGCGCTCGTTTGCACTCTTGAGACTGTCGCGGTGAACCTTGAGATATCACCCGAACGAGTTCTCGCTGCTGCAATTCGAAACACGCCGCGGCAGCGTTAGCAACGTTGAGCAATGCGGAGGGGCGAGACGAATCTTCTTATACGCGTGGCTCGCGAAGGTTCGTATTCCATCCTCCTCACAATGCTATACGGGGAATTCTCAAAGTAAACCTTGAGATGGTCGAACGAGTCATCGATGCGATTCGCCACATGCTCCGCTGCCTGTGCGTATCATTGGCTGTGCGAGGCTGCGAGAGGCGAGAGAGAGAGAGAGAGAGAGAGAGAGAGAGAGAGAGAGAGATGAGAGAGAGAGAGAGAGAGACAGAGAGAGAGAGAGAGACTCTTGGACTCCACGGACTTGGGAGTCGAAGGCTGGCCCGTTGTGTGGCGCGTCTACAAACGTCGTTCCTTGAAACGAGAGGACGTGGAACGGCGAATATAAAAAGGAGAGCGCGCGACTCATGTCGCCGTGTGTAATACACCGTCCCCGCTCATTTGCCACCACCACTTATTCCTTCTTTTCTCTCTTTCTCGCTCATTCTCTCTCTCTCTCTCTCTCTCTCTCTCTCACTCTCTCTCACTCTCTCTCACTCTCTCACTCACTCTCTCACTCACTCACTCACTCACTCTGTCTCCACTTCCTCGATCCTCATCCCGCGAATGTCGAGAAGGGGACTCGACCCTTACTTATTGTTACTTACGGCTTACGGGGTTTTGGCACGCGAGCGGAGCTAATGTGTTAATATAACGTATGGGGGCTCGCCGGGCGCGTATCTGCGCCTACGTAAGGACACGTACACGCGTGCACGCGTACACACGCCCGGCATGTGCCGCCGCGCCATAAAATCGACCCACCCGATCGTCGTCGCCACCATTCTACCGTTGAATTACGCCAGATTGTATTCATGAAGGTTAATCGCCGTTCGTCTCGCGGTAATTGCGGCGACGCGTTCGTTCGTTCGTTCGTTCGTTCGTTCGTCGTGTTACAGCGCCCGTATATACGGACCGCCCCCACCGCATCACCGCCATGCTCCTACCGCGGCGGTAATAAAATGATCCTTCGGCAAACAGGGGGTGGAAATTGTCGTGTAAAATCGTCGGGGCCCGTGATTGTTTCCTCTCTGCAGCGCGGGATCACGTCAGACAGACAGACAGACAGACAGATTTGTATTTGTTTCCTTTTTCTCTCTTTTGTCACACACGAATCTCGATCGCGTCCTCCTCATTTGAGCGTAATCGCTCGAGCGCCTTCGACCATTACTCGTAGACTCGTCTCTTCGTCTCAGCGCGCTCCGTCGCCGCTTTAATAGCCGGTTCATAGATCATTGACATGATGGCGCGGGCGGAGTTTCTTGCTTCGCGCTTTCACGATTTTACGATCGGTGTGCGCTCGCGCGGCCATTACACGCACGGCGAGATCTTTTCTCGTTTCCTTTGTATGCGATCGAACGCGAGAGACACCGTCGTGTCACGCGTCACGCGACGATTGGTCACGGGACGACGACGAGAAGAATGAGAATAAAATCGGGCCATTACGCGGGTCCCTCTAAATTCGTCCGCTCTTAAATCCATCACGACGCATCGCGCTGATCGTCCTCGATTAATCGCGATATCCACTGGGCGGCCGGCTGTAATGGTGTGCGCCCGGCCACGCGTGCGTTGCAGCTTCAGCGCGCGGCGTAAGCACTCTGACTTTGGATTGGCCGCGCCAACGGTCGAGCGTGTTCAAAGAGGCCAGATCATCTGGCCTGGTCAAGTAAAATTCGTCCTTTGACAATGAATTTTCCGAAACGACTCGATGGCTTTTTCAGATGGAGAAGAACTTCGATATCTGATAATAATCAGTTAATCGACATACACAGATGTTACTTAAGCGCGAACGATGACGACAAGGAAACGAATAATTTATTATACAATCGAGACTGCGCGAGTCGCTTTGACGCATCGACGCCTCGCTGTTGATATTCATATGCGATATTCGAGTTTTTTCTCCTAATGTGCACAGACGCACTCTCGACGACACATACACACACACACACAGACACGTATATAGACGAGCGCGCGCGCATCGGTATTTATAATACTCGTTAAACGGTGTCGGGATTTTTAAGGGCTTGTTGAACAATCGAATGGGTCTCGAATGGGTGTGCTCAGTCCCAGACAGGCGCGGGCCTCGGTTGCGGAGGTGGAAAGACGCGTAGGCGTTTGCGGTGCATGCAAATTGGCTACACCAGATTTCGACGATATATCTTAATTTCCTGGCCCGCCAAAAGTGCCGGCTCGTGCCGGGTGTCGGATTTACGAAAGATTTCGCCGCGTTAACGGCCGGGAATTGTGCGAAAAAAAGCGCGGGAGAGACAGTCGCGCGACGAAAAATTGGCCCATTTGTATGCGAGCGTATCGCGAGCGTGGGGGGGGGGGGGGCGGACCGTTTAGGTCTGACCAAGCTTTCAGGAGCTAAATCTTACTTTGGCCTCAGCGACACTGACCAATTGTGTCACTGCCTGTTGCAGCGGGCGGAAATATGGAAAAATCGGGAAGAGCGATGAAAAGTTAGAAATTGACGATTCTTTATCACGGAAATAAGTGGCGGCGATTAATTTGCGAAGGCGGAAATCTCCGACGAGCCAACTAGCCGCTGTTCAGCAGCTGTTAACGTATAAAAGCCATTAACTTTCGAGAGCTTTGATATTCAAGTGTAGAAAGTGCGTTTCCTTAGAAAATTCACCTACACACTGATCGTCGTGTTCCTCGAAGCAATCGTTAAAGTTTCGTTTCGAGACGTACGTTATCGAGTACCGTTATCGAGTCCAAGATTACTTGGCGTTATTGGAGAACGCTGGCTAAATGGCTTTCCCGATGTATGAAAATTAGTCTATTAGTCATTCGTGACAGTCGCCGTGCTTCTCCTTTACGTATAATCCGTTCTACGAAAACGTTCCGCGATGTTGCGCTATATATAAATGCTCGGCTTATCCTTGAAACGAAATTAATCCGTGCGCCACGCGATACTCAATTATGTCTCCCGTCATTATATTCTCTTTACTGAAGTGGAATCCTCGGACATGTTAAGAACGGTTAGGGAAATTAGGAAGTATCTGGAGATTGCGTGGAAAACATTTCACTCTTAATTAAGGACGGGCTCTTTTCCCAGCTCGTTTTTTCTCATCTCGATCGTGCTCGATCGCAGAACGTGCAATCTTTATTCCCGGCGTCTACGCATAATTTTCGCCGAAGTTGGCACGCGTTTGTCGACGCCGGGAGAGAGAGAGAGAGAGAGAGAGAGAGAGAGAGAGAGAGAGAGAGAGAGAGAGTTCCGACATCGCAACTTGTTTGGGACGTGTACGCGCGAACACGTGTTATCGGTATGTTTCTCATTTCACGGAGCCAAATAAAAGGCGACAGGACGAGGTCTTCTCGAATCCCACGATTCGCGAACGTACGCGCGGCATTTGCAAGGCCACCTCCGGGAATTTAGCTTCCAAGAACGAACTCTTTACCGAGCGGCCGGATTCGCACAAGTGGCCGCCGAACTTTTCAGACCGCTGTTATCGTCGCTGTTCCCTTGATCCTAGTGTCTGCCGCTGCCAAATCGCGGCCGTGTCAGTTGTCGAACAAACGTCGCTCGTCACAATGTCGCTTCCGTTTTAGCTCGATTGGCACACGAGATCAATGAGCAGAAGCAGAAGAGCTCACGTGACACGCTCACGTGTCTCGCTTATATTCGCGTTATATGCATATGCGAATCGCGCGGAAACTTGACGACGATTCTTTTTTATCCAATTCTTCCGTCGAACAGACCTGACGAGCTCGAAGAGCTCACACACACGCACACACACCCTCTAAATATCTCGGAGCGGAATTCGAGCCGAAAACGGCAATATTTCCACTCGGACGCAAAGAGCGAAGAGTTCCGTTCGTTCCGTTCGATTAAGTAAGATTAAACGGCCACTTGGACTATTGTGGAGTAAACTCTGCTTACGCGCGACTCTGCTTATGCGTATTAATAACGGCGAGCCTCTAGTAGTATACTCTGTGTATCCCGTGGGGGTTATTAAATTTAACTGTTACGACGATTCCTAATGAACACATCGAAATGTGGGTCCTCGTGGCATCGAGACTCGGATACGTCTTAGGCAAATGGTCCCACTGCGGTGGTCGTGAGATTAAGTTTAATTGGACGGTGGTGGGCCCGGCTGAATTGAGATTTATGAAGTAAATTCATTGTTTCGAGTCGCCACCCGTGGACCACCAACACCGACTCAGCCGGCCGTACCTTCCCCTCCCCTTCCTCTCGCCTTCCCTTCCCTCCTCCTTCGCTCCCATGCCCTCCCATGCTCTCTCCCCCCCCCCCCGGTTCGCCGCTATCAAACGATGTCGTCCGCCACACGAAGGCCCGCAACAACATCTGACAATCCGGCTACTGTGGGGCTACTCGGACAAGAGGAAGAAGCCAACCACGGTAGCCTCTACATCATCCCGAGAGACTTCCTTTTCACCGCGCGTTGCCTCGCTCGTCAAGATCGCTTCCCGGCCGAACAAAACCGGGCGCAAGTGGGAAGTTTAGATTGACGGTGCTCGTAAAAAGCCCGAAGCGTGATAACTCGACTATCCGTCGTTAAATAGACCCGGCGATTACGTTGTATATACGTTGCTTGAAAAGCTAGTACACAGTCGCTCCGCAATCCGCAATCCGCAATCATGATAGAGCTTGTCACGCATCCTCCGTGCGTACGTAACCGTGATGAAGAAAGCGATACTCTAATATAACGCGACCAATCTCAAGCTCTCTTCAATATGGAGGGAACTATGATTGATGTCCCCTGACTGATTAACGCTGGTCATCGCGAGCGTAATCTGAGAAAGGTCATCGACGGATCAACGAACCGCCGCGTCGCGACGAGACGGACCACGGCCGGCGGGGGGAGGAGGGTAGCGATTTATTTTCCGACGCGAAGCCGGTACCGATCGATCAAAAGCGGAAGTGTCCCAAAATTGTCGCGGCGGATTAATTCGCGGAATTGATAAAATCCCCCCGACGGCGGGGAGTCGTCGGCGCTTAATTGAAGCGCGTTACCGCGCAAAGGGCGAAACCTCTCTCCCCCCACGCGGTCCCGCGAAATCGCTTCATTTCGTGGCTCGTACGAGACCACGGTGAATTTAATATACGCGGATCTCCGCGCGAGGCACGGACGGGTGCTTGACGAGATGATGACGAGAGAAACGGAGAGAGAGAGAGAGAGAGAGAGAGAGAGAGAGAGAGAGAGAGAGAGAGAGAAAAGAGAGAACAGCGGGGCGAAATGCCGGGGTAAGTTCAAAGTCGGACGAAGACAGATGTGCGCGCGAATTTACTGTCGACGTTCTCGTCGCAGGCGGGCCTAGGGATAGGGATAGGTCCGTCGAACGCGCGGATATCATTCTTATTACGCGCGCGCGTGCGACGATATGAAGGAGAAATTCCTGACGCGCTCAGCTATTTCTCGTATCCTGCCGCGGGATGACGACAGGCACGCGCGCGTCGTGCTGCGCGCACTTTCGACATTCTGACGAAAGAGAGTCGACGAGTTAGAAGAGAGAAGCCGAGCCGTGTCGCGGTGGAACGCGCGACGAATCCACGTTCACGTAAGTTCACGAACGCGCAACATCACCTTGCCGGCAGGTTGCTGCCGCGACTAAACGCACGCCCGCGCGGCATTGTGACGCGGAGAGGAGGTGAGAATCGCGAGAGGTGGGAGAAACACGGCGGCGCGCGGCGCGCGTATCTAGCGATGGAGCGAAGTAAATTGAGCAAACAAAGATCGAGATAACGCGCGGCGATAATTCCTGGTGCCGGTCTCTCTCTCTCTCTCTCTCTCTCTCTCTCTCTCTCTCTCTCTCTCTCGGCCTCGTCCCGCTCGATAACGTTGCATTACATGTCAACGGAACCGGTCTATATCGAGCGGCACAACGCTCGATTTGGAACGAGCCACGGTTACGCGGGGACACGCGTGAACGCACAAACGCACGTCGTCGTCGTCGTCGTCGTCGACGACGACGACGACGACGATGACGATGGCGGCGGACAAATGCGATTTTGCCGCGCTCTACTCCTCGGGAAGCGTCGTGTCGACTGGATCTTAGCTTCGCAAAAATACCCACGGCTGACAGTCGGCCCGGTCAAGGCCGGGGAAATGTACGAGGGCAGTCTGAAAAGTTCTCGGCCTAAGATGGAATGAAAGAAAATTCCTTTTGCCGTGAAATATGTTTTATTTTTCAATATAATAATACGGAAACTTCAATACATTTACCCCAACGTCTTTCCCCGATAATTCAATACCATCATTAAAGTGTGTGATTCTTTTCGCTCTGCTGTATAGCGGTGGGTTCCGCTGTACAGGTTTCATCAACAGTTACGAAACGACGCTTGAAATCCATTTTATCCATTTTATTTTGCTTAAAACGATTAAAATGTGCCAAACACGCATTCGAACGCGTTTTCGCGCTCAATTGTTGGCAAATGCGGCACTCCGATCTTGCACGAAGCTTTTTCAACTGGCGCTACTACTCGAATGACTCGGCAGATCGAATAAAATTTTACATGGGTTTATATCAGGGACCAGCCACTTTCCAATACAATTATAGTTTGACAGTTTCTAATGCCATGTATGATGTCAGGTCGAGAACTTTTCAGACTGCCTACGTAAACGCGACGCGCGTTATACCACGGCGTGGCTTTCGATATCGCATCAGGGTTTTGTCGAGAGAACGCGAGTAAGCAGCTGATCGGATCGTTCTCGGTGTGCAGCGCAACGCGCAACTCGCGCGGAATTATTATTCTTTCGTTACTATGATGAAATTCACACAAACGGGGAGATAGACGAGAAGAGAGCGAGAGCGAGAGAGAGAGAGATGATCGCGCGATCGGTCTAATCCTTCTCCCGTTCTAATCGATGACACTCTCCATCGCCGGTGGATTAGCAGACTATCGTGTGACCGGCCGCGGCTGGAATTCTCGTGGAATTTCAGGGTCTACGGTTCCTGCTGCCGGCTCGGAGCGCCTCGAAGAATTTGCTGCAGTGAAGCATTCGAGAGACTTTTATGGGTACGTCGCGGGACGCAACCGAGCCATTAGAAGCTTCGTGATTTGGTTCATATAATTCCCAAGAATTCTCGAATTCGTTAGCCTAATCACGGCGCCGCGAGATTTATCGTCATCGTGAATCCCATGTTAATGCCGAGACATCTTTCTCTCCTCCCTCCTTTCTCTCTCTCTCTCTCTCTCTCTCTCTCTCGCTCGCTAGCTCTTTACTACTCGCGTGCTCGAATCCCCGCGTCATCGAGAAACAAATCGTATTCCGTCGTTATTAAACGCGTTCATTAATCGAGCGCGCAGCAATTTTTCATTCTTTATGCCGCCTTTTATCGGTTCAACGCCATCTTGTGGTAGCGATGTATTCTCATCATTTCTCCGTACTTTCGTCCAAAGAAACACTGAACGGTGACTCAATCTTCTCGATAGACGGAAACACCTTGTAATTCGATATCGAGTTAACCGGAGGTATAATTCGCGAAAACGAAAGGGTCTCACGGCTGAGACGTTCCAAGGTCGCGAGACGTGCTTCGAGACGACGCGTCGAGCCCGGGGGAATAAATGTCGATAACGACACTGTCGAGCCGAAGAGCGTCTTTCAAGTGTTAACGCGCTCATCCTGAAGAGCGGGTTTCATCCGCTGGTATATCGCACGGCCGTGGCATGCGAGCGGGAGAGGAGGAGAGTCGAGAGAGCGCTAACGAGAGAGCGTAACGAACGATACAACGATACGCGCGCGGCACGACGTCGTCGACGTTCGCGACGTGTCGAAGTTAAGACGTCTCGGGGTCGTCGCACGACGGGCTTCGGCGACCCCGCCGAAATAAATTCTTCCCCCTGCGCCCGCACCCCTGCGCGAGCACCGACGGCGACCCGTACGCGCCGGGGTCGCCGAGGCGAGGCCTCCGTAGATCCTGCGCCTGCAGGAGGACAAGGAGGAGAAGGGGAAGAAGCTTCGATACCCAAAGTACCTCGTAATACACGAAGGACGAGGACGCGCGCGCGGGTCGGGACGAGGCCGGGCCAGGCTGGGCCAGGCTGGGCCAGAAAGAGCGGCTGTCGTCGAAGGGAAAGAGTACGACGGGTCAGTGAGCTCCGCGGCCACCAGACGGATAACTCTTCGGGATCGCTCGAAACTTCTTCTTCTTCTTCCCCTTCGGTCTCGTCGGTGATTCTCCTCGCTCGTCCGTCTCGCGGGCTTCGCGTTTACTCGAATAGCGACCATCGACAAAGAGGCGCGCGCGCGCAGAAGAGAGCGAGAGAGAGCGAGAGAGAGAGAGAGAGAGAGAGAGAGAGACCTTCGCTCTCTTCTCGAGAAGAGAGACAGAAAGTGGAGGGAAGAAGAGGAGCCATGGTTGTGGACCTCTTAATAATATCCTCCACCGCGGCTGGAATGTGCGCGCAATCTCCATAAAACTGCTTCCGCGGCGAGGTATGCGGCCGGCTTGCAAAATTTGAGTTAAGTCCACCCACCTCCGCCTATTTATCTTCTCTCCGCGCGACGAGGTGCGCGCCTTATGCCCGGGCACGTTCGAGCGAGTCGAGTGTGCACACGAAAACGGATGATAACCAGCTAGAGTCGCGTTGGATGCGCGCTCGTGCTTGACTTTACGACGATCGAGCTGGCGACGCGGGAAAGTTTCGTTAGTTCGCGGCCCCCTCCAGCTGGCGGCTCCTCTCCGGCGCGGTTTAAATCGAGCTTTTCGAAAGTGGTGAACGTGCTGGAAAACACGTCTGTCCGTAGATTTGTTTGTTCGTCCGTTCGAGTGCCGCGGGAAATTGAACGCGCGTCCGCTTTTACCGCTAGTTAGGAAGTCGCTCGCAACTAGTTGATGGACTTTGAATTATGAATGCGTAGAGCGCGTCTCTCTCTCTCTCTCTCTCTCTCTCTCTCTCTCTCTCTCTCTCTGTCTTTCTCTCTTTCCATCCCAGAGTCTCTCCCGGAGTCCAGAAGTAATTATCTTTGCTTAGATGGTTCCTCTAGATTAGACGATCGTGCGTAGAAGTTACTATTAATAAATATTCAATAGATTTTAATATTCGACTTTCAAATGAATGTTGCGTGTAATTGAAAGTCGGATCCTCCTCGACGGCGACTCGTCTAACTCGTAGATCCTCGCGGAAGATTAATCGTGTGAGGGCCGATATTGAAACGTATTCTGAAATCTTCATTTCTTTTTCCCCGCGTCAGGCGCAGATGCACGATTCCCGACGAATTTCGAGCTCGAGATCTTATCGGACTTTCATTTTTCCTTCCTCAAAGCGCGTTAAATATAATGTGTGTGCGTTTTTATATCCTTCATTCGCGTTTCCTTTTATCGAGCGTGCGCGCTCGAAAGTAAACTCGAAGCTCGCTTAAGCTCACGCACGGTGACAATGGCTCGTTCGCTTGACTTTACGAGGATCACGTTAGCCAGCAGGAGAATGTCGAACTCCTGTCCACGAAAGGTGAAGTATTTCAGAGACCGCCGGATCGCGCCGCGTCAATAAAATGCACCTCGCTTAAGCGACGAGGCTTTGTTGTACCTCGAGGACCACCGTCATCGACCGGCCCGAGTGGATCGTTTCGTTCGGAGGACGTCTCGATTTTCGTGGTTACGATGTCCTTACGCGGAAACGTTAGATCGACACGCCGCAGGTCGCCAAGAGCGTCATTGACAAAACCGTATTAGCCATAGGGAAGTAATGATTTCCGATACAAGCCGACAAGAGGGTTGAATTTTCATACTCTGCCCTTTCTTTCTTTCTTTATACTTCATATCATTGAAAAAGGAACGTATCTTCATCGAGCAAGAAATGCGCATACGAATTTGTTGAAAATCGGGTTCCTCTGCGAAAGAAATATCTTCTCATCTTCTCACCTACGATCTACGAAGATTTACGACATACTAATATTTATAATATATAAATTCAACAAATCCCCTGCCGCCGGGTCGCCCCGGGACTGCCGCGCGGAGTAACCCGACCGCGCAACGAGACACTCGCGTCGCGTTCTCGGATATTCGTCCTGGAAAGGTCGTCGCACCACGTCCCCCTCGCACGGTCGTTAACATCCGCCGTAAAACCGAAAATCTTCTATTATGGAATTAGTGAGATGATAGACCCGTCAATAACGGGTCGTGCCAGCTTAGGCTGGTCCTTCGAAGAACACGAGGGACCTGCTGGGAGAGGTGCGGAAGCGGAGGATGCGAGGAAGACGAAGTAGACGGAAGGCTGAGGTCGCGCCGGAGAAAGAGGAGAGTCGTCGAAAAAAAGAGGAGCCAAGGCTGACCCATAAAAACGTCAAACTTCCCCTAACCTAGAGAAACGTCTTCATTACTCGGGCTCGGCTCCCATCGGGTAGGTCGGCTGGGTTATACGAACGATGAATAGTGACTATGTATAGTCTCGAAAAAGGATGAAGACGAGGGCGGACGAGCGAGCGAGCGAGCGAGCGAGCGAACGAACGAACGAACGAACGAACGAACGAACGAACGAACGAACGAACGAATGGATAGACAGACAGACGGACAGACAGACAGACAGATAGACAGACAGACAGACTCGTTCCCCGCGAGAGAAAGAGAGATTTCTGTGTGGGACCTTTCCGTGCATCGAGTACCCTCCACGATGTTTTCTCGACTGACCAAACACGACTGAACATACGGGTTCTATTTCGGAGCGGGCGCGAAGTGCGCGACCGAACGGCGGGGAGGTGTGGACAGCAACTCCAACACGGTTTACTCGTCACCTTTCGGCTAAATAAATTCATATCTCGTGAGTATTAGAGGCCGAAAGTCGCGTCCCGAGTTGAGACATGAGCGCGAACGCGATTAGCGCGGCCCTCGCGAGATGAAAAATTCCTCCGGGTATTCCTGCCGGCATCGCCGAGCGATTCTTACATACCTAGCGAGTTCGCGCGCAGCAAAAAGGACGCGTCCGGCAAAACGGCCGAATTGTTAACGTTAGCGCGTGTACTTGCGCGTGAAAACAAATATTTGCGTGTTAAGCGCGTAGTAGCGCCCCCCCCTCCCCCATTAGCATAGGAATTCGAATGTTGGCCGTTCCCAAACTCTCTACGCTCAGCAAACGCTGTTTCCGTACATTCTCAAAATCCCATTAGCAGGACCGACACCGGTCTGGGTAGGAAATGAAAACCTCTCGTGTCTTTCTTGCTTTCTTCCTCTCATATTTGCCTTGGTCCTCGGTCGCGACTAATTAACCAAAGTAACGTTTACCGGACGACCGATGAGTCACGAGCAGAACACACGATAGTCCTCGCGAAGGAAAATCGCGATCGCAAGCCGAGGCTCAAAACAGTCGCGTGTGTATCCTCTCGCAAGGAGAGCAATACGCGGCTCTTCATGCTCCAGTTCTCTCGACATAATTCGTTGGTTTTTCTTCCTCGTCTCTTTTTCGCTCTCCTTTCTTTTCGCTCTGCGAAGCGGCGTGCGTTCTCTTCTAAAAATTAGGCGATCTCCTCCGGAGGTCCTCCGAGCCGGCGTCGCCGGCTGCTTTGTCACTTTGTGGCAGGACAACGCTGCGCGTTCACGCACCCGCTCACGGGAGGAAAGAGGAAGGAGTGTGTGTCCGAGACCTCCGTTAATAAAGCAGTCGACGTTTTAATACCGGCGGCACGACAGGGCCTCGGCGAGTGTGGCCCCCTCTCTCTCTCTCTCTCTCTCTCTCTCTCTCTCTCCTCTCTCGATTCCACTCGTCTGTTGCTTTCTCTTTTCCTCTTTCTCTCTTTCTCTCGCGTGTGCGCGCGCGCGAGATGAAGCGAGATGGGCCGCGGGGTCCGCACGGGAGGCTGCGGGAGGAGGGGGAGACGGTTATAATTAAATCGTGCAATCAACTGGCTAATTTGTCCTCAAGCGTATTAATAAAACCCGGCCCACACTAGCCTCTCAGTCTCTCTCTCTCTCAGTCTCTCAGTCTCTCTCTCTCTCTCTCTCTCTCTCTCTCTCTCTCTCTCTCTCTCTCTCTCTCTCTCTCTCTCTCTCAGTCTCTCTCTCTCTCTCTCTCTCTCTCTCTCTCTCTCTCTCTCTCTCAGTCTCTCAGTCTCTCTCTCTCTCTGTCTCTGTCTCTGTCTCTGTTTTGCTCTTTCTTTCGTATCTTGTGTCTCTCCAGCACCAGCGTTTCTTCTTTCCCTCTCTCGCTGAATTCTCGTATCCGCTCGTCCTTTCTTTCTCGCGCATTTCTTCGCGTACGCAAGAGCCTTCTTCGTCGCGCGCACCCACGCGCACGCGAAACTATTCTTATCGTTTCGCACTTGGCGTCCCCGCCGCGTGTCGGCGGCGATTTTTCGCGCCCGATTTCGAGCTTTCGTTCCGCTCGCGGCTATTTTTAGGATTTTTCATTAACCGTCGAGGAAGCTATTTAACGGTATGCTGCACGCGCGCGTACACGTGCGTGTGTGTAGTGTTGGCGAGTAATAAAGGACGTCTCGTGAGGTCTCGTTAATAGACGGACACCCGAGAGACGCGCGTGTTGGATCAAAGCCGAGGATCGTGAAATCGGCTTCGCGAGCGGCACGAAATGTCTAAATCAAATCGCTCCTCCGCCAGCAGCAGCGTCTCGGCGGAGCGACCGCCAGTCGCTCCGCAGAGGCTCGAGATAGCCTCTCTCGTAGGACATATTTAACAACGTAAATAACGTGTACGCGCACGGCCGCATGCATAATTCATGGCACAGTTTAACGCACACGACGAGGATCGCGAGGGGATACATTTCACTCTCTCTCTCTCCCTCCTGTCGATTGAGACAGCCGATCGAGAGCGACGCGGCGCCGCGGCGCATCGCATCGCGTTGCGTTGCGTTGCGTTGCGTCACGTTGCGCAGCATAATTCGGGGAGAATTTACCGCGCGGTAAATAATCACGCTTATTAATAATTTATCAAGCCGGCCGAGAACCGCGAATAAGGAGAAAATCATGAATAACTAAATTCAAATTACTCCCGCTCTCGTCCGCGATAATAACCGGCAATCTTCCTCCCACGCGGCGGCCTCTCGATGAAAATTCAGCGACCGCGAGCACACAATGGGCCGTCTAATCGAGATTAAGACGAGCCTGAAAACTTCGGACTTGTCCGAACTGACGATCTCTCCGCGACGCCAATTCGAACCGATCGATCCGGTCCGGTCCGGTGATATTCGAGCGCGCGTCCGCGACAGTCCCCGCGATCATTCTTCCGATTCAAGGTTATCCCACCCTGCACCACGCAGGGCTTACCTTCCCATCGATCGTGAAAAATATTCTTGTAATTTTCTTTCTGCCGCGCGTCGCGATGATCTCTCTCGACTTTGGGCCGACCTGTTCGGCGCTCGCGTTCGGCCGGCGAACGAGACGACGAATGCCGACGAATTAGTCAAAGTCGCGGCAACAACGTGACGCGCGGCTGTCGTCTCGGCTGTCCGAAAGCCACGGGGACCGGTTTCGCAGCGCTCGCTCAATTGAGCGATACGCCGCCGACCACACGTGCGCGCGAGTGCCTCCACCTTCCTGCGCGTCTCCGCCTCTCCCTACCACCGCACTTCCTTCCCTCTCTTCGAATGCCCCGTGGAATCGGCGAGGTATCGGTAGAGACAGAAAGTAGGTATGTCGTATAAGTAAGCCCAACAATATGGACGGTAAGCACGAGACGCGGCGCGATTCTCGCGCGAGTCTACGACTCGCCGCCTTGCCTTATTTCGTGCCCTTTCCTCCGTTTTTCTCACCACCGGGTACCGGAAAAATTTCGTGCGCATCGCCGTATCGGCCGTGTGTACGAGTAATTCGATCAACTTGACGGCTGATCCTGGTGATTAAGCGTGCTAATTAAATGCGCGATTTACGCGATTTAATCGTGATTTACGAGCGACCTACGCTGACGAGTCACAGATCGAAAGCGGCGCAGCTCGATGACTCGCGGGCTTTCTTTCCTCGGCTGAACTCTCCGGTCAATTCGACCGTCGCGCACTTTCTCGCCGTCACCCACGTGGTGGACGCGTTAAAACTCGCGGGAGAGAGTCTCGAATCGAATTCACTCGCGGAATCATTCGCTCGTGGGAGTGGTCGGCGGCGGGGGAGGACCGATGATAGTTCTGCGTGCACTCGCGGGCGCGCGCGGGGAGCTGCTCGATCCGTGTACTTGGCGTGCGGAGTCGGCGAGTCGGAAAGTTTACGTATTCTCACACACCTGGAACGAATAGGCTCGCATTTATTCTCGCGCCGCGCGTAGGAGATAGCCGCGCTAATATGGACGTGCACGCGCTGCACGTGCAAGAAATGCGGACAAAGTGAGAGATTTAAGATGCGCATATACCGCCGTTACACGCTATATTCCACGCTTTGCAGGAAATACTACTCGCGGCCGGACGATAAGAGCGCGCGCCCGATGTTGTAGGATTGCTCGGTGCTTTCTCCCGCGCACACCGAGAGAGAGAGAGAGAGAGAGAGAGAGAGAGAGAGAGAGAGTGCCTCGTGTACCTCGGGTAAATAATCTCGAGTATAAGCAACATCTCGCGTCCGGCCGTGAATAATGCACGCACGCGAGTTACCTTGTAAACGTATTTAACGCGCGCGCGCGCAGTAACGTCCGTGGAAAACGGATTACGCTCGAAGCGAATCGATCGAGCCGAGTCTCTGGCGGACGCCTGAGCGTTTCCGAGGGAGGTTGAGAATCGTCGTGTTAGCCTTTGCGTTCCCTCGCGGCCGTCGAAAAACGATTCGCACGATCCACGCGAGCGATCGCACCCAACGCACGGCGTAGCGCTCCCGACAGAGAGAGAGAGAGAGAGAGAGAGAAAGAGACGGCAGCACTGACAGATCGGTCGTGACTTCATGACAGCGCGACGGTGCATCAAGAGAGGCCGTCTCTTGCACGGATCTCGCCGACTACCACGGCCAACTGTGTTTGAACGCGTAACTAAATGCGCGGATGTCGTACGTACGCACGTAGCGAGAAACGGACGAGAGAAGAGCGAGAGAGCGGCGAAGAGGAGCGAGACACGCGGGGCGATGAGAGAAACGGAAAGTTTGGTCGAGAAGAAGAGAGAGAGAGAGAGAGAGAGAGAGGGAAAGAGGGAAGGAGACGAAGAAAGCGTTCTCGCGTGCGTATCACCTCCTGTGAGGAACAGAGGAGGACAGGGAGATGAACGGACGAGTGAGCGAAATACACCGATAGAACAGAAAAGGAGAGAGAAAGGGGGAGAGAGAAAGACAGAGCGAGCGAGCGAGAGAGAGAGAGAGAGAGAGAGAGAGAGAGAGCGAGTGAGAGCGAGTGAGAGCGAGTGAGAAAGGGAAACGGAGAGCGAGAGAGCGAGAGAGCGAGTATATAGTGCACATAGCAGTGCCCGTAGCATAGGGGAGTGCCTTGGCAGGAGGACGTGGACCACCCACACTGTGCCGCGGGACCACCGTGCTAGCCCACTGGCATACATTAGGCTCTCCACGGCTCCCCGAAAACTATACCGTGGTCCGCACTGCTCCGCGCGCCGATCGTCGCCCTCATAGTCGCCCCTTCGTCCTCCTCGTCATCGTCGTCGCCGTCGCCGTCGCCGTCGTCCTCGTCGTCGTCGGCGTCGTCGCCGTCGTCCTTGTTGCCGTCGTCCTCGTCCTCGTCCTCGTCGTCGTCGTCGTCGTCGTCGTCGTTTCTCGTCGTCGTCGTCGTACTCGTCGTCGTCATCGTCGTCGTCGTCGTCGTCGTCGTCGTCGTCGTCGTCGTCGTCGTCGTCGTCGTCGTCGTCGTCGTCGTCGTTGCCCCGGCCGTTAGGTATTTTGATACAGTCGACACCCGTTTAATTAGCATTCGATACGGACGCCGCGGGACGAACTGCCGGATGAGAGCGCGCAATACGGCTGAGCGCGTCCCTCTCTTCTCTCGTTTTTCTTCCCTCCTCATATTGCGGCCCTCGGCCGGCCGGCCTCGCCGAGCCAGACGCGATCCGCGACT
The DNA here is from genome assembly GCF_003227715.2 of Harpegnathos saltator. Lineage (NCBI taxonomy): Eukaryota > Metazoa > Arthropoda > Insecta > Hymenoptera > Formicidae > Harpegnathos > Harpegnathos saltator. The sequence continues at coordinate 329,928 of NW_020229873.1, read as the reverse complement.
GATTTCCGTGTTTCCTTCTCCTCGAAGAGCCGGGAGCCTCTTTCTCTCTCTCTCTCTCTCTCTCTCTCTCTCTCTCTCTCTCTCTCTCTCTCTCTCTCTCTCTCTCTCTCTCTCTCTCTCTCTCTCTCTTCTCTCTCTCTCTCCTCTCTCTCTCTCTCTCTCTCTCTCTCTCTCTCTCTCTCTCTCTCTTCTCTCTCTCTCTCTCTCTCTCTCTCTCTCTCTCTCTCCTCTCTCTCCTCTCTCTCTCTCTCTCTCTCTCTCTCTCTCTCTCTCTCTCTCTCTCTCTCTCTCTCTCTCTCTCTCTCCCCCTCCCTCTCTCTTTCTCTCTCTCTCTCTCTCTCTCTCTCTCTCTCTCTTTCTCTTTCTCCCTCGTCGGGATGATTCTGTCGAGGAGCGATATCGCGCTCGAAAGTGGATTGGACGAGTGAGGAGTTCGATTTGTTAGCGCAGCGATTTGTAGGCGCGAGCTAGGTGGAGATGTCGTATCGCTCGTTATGCACCACGTGATCGTGATAAATCGGAGCGTTCGGGCAGGAGAGAGGAATCACGAAAGGGGAATCTTTCAGCGGTGCTCTCTCTCTCTCTCTTTCTCTCTCTCTCTCTCTCTCTCTCTCTCTCTCTCTCTCTCGCGGCCGGCAGGACGAACGAACGGATGTGAGTCACGGCGGCACGAATTATCCTTACACGTGCACACGCAGATCCTCTCTAAGCCTGCGTCGTCCCCGTGACGTGACGTCACCCGCGTTTCAGGTCAGTGGAACGGGAGATGAATTGACTCGTCAGCGTCGATGCCACTTTTTTAACTCGTGCCGATGAAATCACCGGAGCGAGCAGTGCGCTCCTCCTAGAGGGTGGGCCAGCAGTGATAAATTGCGGCCGTTGCATCTTCTTCTACCGCTCTTCCCTTTTTGGATATCAAAAAGTCACCTATCCCGGCTGGCTGCGCGATCGCGGAATGCACTGCGTTCGGGCCTAAAGGCTCGTCCGGGGGGGGGGGGGGACCGTTCGATGCATTCGACCGGCGGAATTGCTTCGCGTTTGAAATCGTCACGTCGAAAATGCGACGAGAGCATTTATATTTGCAAAGCGGCCATTTATCCGCGGAAAGTCGACCTGCGCCAAATCGTGCACCTTGAGGCGACCGTCGCTCTATTCGCATATCTCTATACCACGCGTGATGTCGCGTAGGAAAACATGGTTCATGTGTTTCCGAGCGAGCGACGACACACGTGACGTGGAACATTAGCGCGGAACGTGCTTCGCGAATTCACAAGTGTATCTCGATGCCTTCTCTCTCTCTCTCTCTCTCTCTCTCTCTCTCTCTCTCTCTCTCTCTCTCTCTCTCTCTCTCGATGCCTTCTCTCTCTCTCTCTCTCTCTCTCTTCTTCGTACAACCGTTACTCGGGTATCTGTGGGGTGGTCGCGCGTAGAAGCTACTTGGGTTTTTGCCTTTAATGATGATTGACCTGCTTGCTCCGCGATAATTTCCATATTACTTGCTTTATTTTCGCTGGCCAACGCCAAGTTGTACGGGAGCCCTCGATTAACGACACGGTATCTGTACATCTGTGTGTGTGTGTGTGTGTGTGTGTATGCGCGCGCTAGTACGCCTCAGGAAAATGAGTTTCTTCGCGAGATATTATGTACCATCCGCATCTTATTGTAATTCCGCTCCGAACCGTTAACGAACGTCGTAAAGATATTTTCACTGTCGTGCGCGGTACGCTATGATAAAAACGGCCGGCCGTTATCGGCGGATTATTACCGCACCCTGTGTGCTGCCCTCCTGTTCATTCTTGCAAATCGTGCGATTAGTGGACAAATTAGTGGCCACCACCGCTGGGCCCCACCGTGGGTTATACCCACCGCGTCTCCGTCAACGGGCGTCGCTTAATTATAGTCCAGTTTGCGCAATCTCTTTTGCGCCATTAACGAAACTCGCGCGATTCGCCGTAAATCGCGTGCTTTAGGACGCCGGGATAAAACGTTTGCACCTTCGGTCGCGGCGCACTACGGCGTGATTTACGCTCGCGCGCGCGCCTATATCCCCGGCATTATTCTGAGAATGACAAAAATGCAATTTAAGACTGCTCGATGCACGGCGCGGCGGCGGGGTTAAACTCGACCCCGCGGACGCGAAATTAAGCGGCGATTTTCGACGAGTTGGCGAATTTACGCGGACCTTAATGCGACGCGTGCTCCCGCAATCGTTACTCAGGATCCTCCAGCGGGGTGGCCCGCTCCTCGAGGAGGAGCCGTGGCTTTCCGCCTTAATGATGATTAACCTGCCCATCGGTCGCGTTTTGCGCCGCCAGCCTTCGGCAAGGACACGAGGCTAAACCACCGCCTCCTCCTCCTCCGCGCGAGCGCGCTCGCTCGCTCTCGCGGACGTTTCTCCCGCGCGTCCCGCGATAAATATTTCGTTCCT